>NC_083356.1:118087715-118391603 GCF_030254825.1 Meriones unguiculatus | reverse complement strand
AAAGCCTTGTCTACACACACATGAAGTCCTTGGCTGTCAGACACATTTATATTGAAGCATCCTGGAATTTGAATGCTGTGTCTGTCTGATTTTTCTATTGCTAGCTTTGCTTAAAGCATGAGGGTCATGTTAGATACATTTATAGAATCATGGCCTTGGAAACAACTAAATTCCCCCATCTCCATTTTCCATGCTATGAGATTTGCTGTTTACAAATTTCAAAAATCAACTTTAAAACTAATTCTTGCATCTAATTCTCTATCTGAGAAGAGCCCCCCCCTTTAGAAATAAATGACCAGACAACTAATGTGAATTAAAAAAATTAGTTTTTAAGAATTAGAAATTTAATCCAAGTGAATTACAAATAAATATATTTAGGTCTATTGAATGATAAATCCCCATTCTTAACTTTTCAAGTACAGCAGAGGATGAGTGATGGATCTTCTAGGGTTTGTACATTGGCACAAGGGGATAATTCTTTGTCTGTTAAAACCAGTCCTATCAACTTGTATTGTTTTTCCTAGAGATCAGAGGAATCTTGGATAGAGTCAGAAAAGTTTGAATGAAAGATATTAGACACCAATGAGCCATGATTCAGATTTCTACCCTTAAAAAAATTTTAAGTTTCACCCACAGTCCTATGATCTAGAAATCTCTGGGAACCATAAACATTCCCATAATTCTCGGTAAAGCTGATGTAAAGCCACACATGTTATTTGTGGTCCTTGAAGACATCCTTCATGGGCCTATGCATGTCATGGTGAGATTGTAACAGGCTGGATTAGAGAATACTGCTCAGATCCTGTAGATGTCATAGAAAACCCAGTCTATATAAAGCATATCAATAACTTCTTAAAAATGAAAAAAAATATCCTAAATTCCAAAAATCTGAAATCAGGCTTCAAGTGTTTTCTTAAAAAAAAAAAAAAAAAGACTGCATTTTTAGAAAGAAACATGGAGCAATACACAATTTCAGTAAAACCCATCACTTCATTTTCTTTTTAAAAACTCAGTCATGACTTCACATACCCAGTGGTATTTACTGGGGATGATGTCCAAGGACACAACTGTGTAGAAATAGTCTTTTATGGAGATAAAGCATTACATTGTCACTCAGATGAACATACAGAGAAAACTGCCCTCAAAGTTTTCCTGATATTTTCCAGTCTACAACAGGCACATTTAAAAACCCTGCAAACTGTGTGCTGCTATCAGGGTGTCACTGTGGTAGCAGGGGGGAAAAAGACGTTGTGTCCCGGGGATTAAAACAGCCTCCCTGAGCATGCTAAGCGAGTACTCCTCCACTAAGCTACCATCCCAGCCTCCCTAGAACTTTTTCCTTCGAGACAGAATCTCACTGAATTAATGACTCAGGCTAGCCTTGGTGCTCCTGTTCCAACTGTGGGGGCTGGGCCCACAGGATTACATGGGCTCTGAAAGACGCCCTCAATGCTGACTTGCGACTGTGTGAAACAAGGATGTGTTTGGCAGCTGAGCACATAGAAGAGTGAGGTAGCTGATGAAAAGGCCATTTGCTTGAAAGAAAAGGGGAAGTTGGGGTAAGTAAAGTTTAGTGACGTTTGCTTGGCATGGTTGGAATTTGGCGTGGGGATTTAGTTAAATTTCTCTCTCATGCTAATTTATTGTTTCTTTCTCCCTACTCTCTCTGTCTTTCTCTCTGCCTTCATCCTATTAAATGGGTGGTATAATTGTTGGCATTTTATGGGCACTTGAAGCACAGAGGGGTCACATACCCCGTCTGATCTGTGTAGTTAATAAGTGACTGAGTCCTAGAGTGCGCATCCTTCTGCTGGCTGCTCATTTGTCCTTAAAAGTATACCTTGGGCCAATGGGAACAAAAATGAGTGTGCAGGGGCAGTGTGGCTCAGGGGAGAGAACTCTGGGTTTCAATGCTGCAGAACGGAGCTGAGTTCTGATTGTACTGGTGGCATCATTTTGAGCCTCAACTGTAAAATATGCATAATAACAGCCACTTCTCAGAGTGGTGGTTAAGACTAAAGGCACTTCCCCTAGGCTGGCAACAACATTATGTCTGAAGGTTTAAATGTTGATAAGAAAGCAGAAGAGTGGTGATACTACCCATAATGCTACTGGCGGAGTATAAATTGGTTCAACTCAAAACACAGCTCGGCATTATCTTATGAAGCATATTTCACACCTACCCTATGACACAGAACTCAGACACCTTGAGAAAGCTGTGTGTACCAGTGTCTATATATAAGCATGCTTTTTGCAGAATCATTTGCATCAGCTCCATGCTAGAAACAAACCAAATGTATACATCGACTGTGGAATAATCATACCATGAAAATAAATCTAATAAAATAAAGTGAATTAGTTTCAAACACACACACAAAAAAATGCACTTAAATGTTAAATTCGGTCTTGAGGTTTTTTTTTTTTTTTTAAGCATGTCTTGGAGACTAACACCAGCGTGTTTTTTTTTAACATGTATATGTGGCATGTGCAGTTGAGTATACATGTTCACATGTGTGTATGCATAGAGGCCCCAGGTTGATGCTGGGAGTCTCTCTGATTGATCTTCACTTTATTCTTTGAGGGAAAATCTCTCAATTGGACGAAGAGCTGGCCTAGATGGCTCATCAGCTAGCCAGCTCACTACAGGGATCCATTCTCTGCCTTCAGAGCACTGAGACCACAGGCATGCAGCCATGTACACCTAGCATTTATGTGAGATCTGGGGATCCAGACTTAGGTTCTCAGACTCGCATAGCAAGAACTTTATGAACAGATGTCTCTCCTCAGCCCCAAGACACCATTTAAAAATTTTAGAAGATTTATCCTATGGGTATGAGTGCTTTGCTTTGTGTATGTTTGCATCCCACACGTATGCTGGACGCACACGGAGGGTTTCAGATCCCTTGGCACTGGAATTACACACGGTTGTGAGCCTGCCACATGGGTGTCAGGGATTGGACCCGGTACTCTGCAAGAGCAGCCCGTGCTCGCAACCATTGAACCATCTCTCTAGCTTCCAAGACACCATTTTAATAAAGAAATGCAACAAGCAAATTAAAAATCATTTTGCTTATAAATATAGCCACACGAGGCTAATTTAGTTTTTAATAAGTAAGAGAAGGAGAAATTAAGAATTTGGGAGGTAGTTACTTCTACTTGGGTATGGTACGGGATGATGCAGTGGGACACTCTAGTTTATGCATTACCTCACAGATAACATGTTTTAAAAATGATGCTACAAATAATGCTTTTGTAACCTTCCACAATGTGAAAGTGCCCTATTTAAAACAACTAAATTTCCTCAGGAATGCTTTCTTTGCTCGTCCTGTTTGTGAAGTCCTGCCCCAAAGTAAGCACTTGATTTGTCAAAAACTAGTTAGCTAAAAAGCAAAGATCTAAGATTCATAAAGTACTAACAGATAAAACTTCGAGAACAATAGGTGTTGCTTATGAATGGAAGAAAAGCTTTCCCATAAGGCTATTTGTTATCACTCCCCCGAGGCTAAATGGCTTTAACTGGTGGTGGTTCGAGGAAATGCCTGGCACCAAGTTTCTTGTAGAGAACCACACAATGAGTGTGTGTGTGTGTGTGTGTGTGTGTGTGTGTGTGTGCCCTCCCACCAGCCCCAGCTGGAGTGCTCTGCAGCTTGTTTCTTCAGGTTTTAGGAGAATTTGTTCTCTCTTGTAATATCTGGGGATGCTCACAATGGAAGGAATTCTTGTCAATCTGAAAACACCGAAAATGGTGAGGGGGAAAAAGACAGAAAAAGAGAAGAAAGAGGCACCCTCAAAGCACCATTTCCCACAGTCCTCTGGGGAGCACCCAAGGTGCCTGTTAACACTTCAACCTCTCTAGAGACAAGGGTCGGCGGTGGGGACGAGGTTGTGGGTGTGCAAAGGCAAAGAACAGGTGTTTGTTTACGGTTTGCGGTCTTTCACCTGCTGCCGCAGAGTGCCGCAGGACTGTGGCCCTGAGCTTGTGCCGGGGTGGCCCGCTTGGACGGTCATCGCTATGGCTTTTACGTAAGGGTTTGATTGTATTTTCAGTCCAATTTCTGTATCTTTTACAATCTCCTCCTGTGCATCCAGGCCTTGGTCTTTCCTCAGTGATGGAAAGGACCAGGCATGATCGAAATGCTTTGTGTAATTATCAAGTAACATTTAGGATTTAATGTGTGTGTGTGTGTGTGTGTGTGTGTGTGTGTGTGTGTGTGTGCGCGCGCGCGTGTGCTCACTCACTCTCTTTCTCTTCTTCAAAACGGAGACAGTTCTGAAGTGTGGTCTGTTTACACCACCCAGATATCAAATTGACTTGCTAATGGTAACTCTTACTCGGTATCCATGGGTTACTGTGTCATGTGATTTGACATCGCGTACAGACAGCGCTGATTAGGAGCACCCAGCTCTGTCCGGCTCCGTGCATCACTGAACCATCTGGTCATTTATTCACTAATAAGCCCCTAATGGCCCAAATATTCACCGGCCTGTCATTGTGACATGGCATAAAATGCCTACATCTTTCAACTCGCTTTGACATGTTTCTTGTTTCACATCAAAACCCGTCATTTACAGGAAAAGAGCTCAGAGGGGTAAAAACTTGACCTAATCTGCAGTGTTAACACAAAGACAGGGGTTTGGTTATCTAGTAGCCTGACTGAAAGCATGTAAATGGGCAGGGATCCGTTTTGTACATTTTTTCCATTCTCATTTTACAACGCTCTTTAAGTTTGGTATCATCCCTAATATGGGGTTTTATGTGGGCTCTGCCTTGACGTCTCTAACCTGTATCTGTTTAGATAGGAATGAGTGCTTTAAAAGGAAAAGGCTTCTTGGAGATGCCAGGCTTGTCTGCTTACATTCAAACCCAGGAGGAAATCGTACTATGTGGATGGAGGGAGCAGCTCTGCCTAGTCTTAGGAAGACTTGGTGTTGAACACTCTCACTCTCTCCTCTGTTTCAGACCAGTGTGGCTTTTATCCCTTATTGTCTGTGTAGGTTATAAAAATTAAAGATGATTCATGTTGGGGCCATTTGACATTGTCACCACAGCAATGACGAGAGGGAGGGGGATCCTTGCTCCCAGTTAACAACAAAGCAGGGCCGAGTTCTGCAAGTAACCATACCAGGATGAACAGAATCCAAACCAAAAACCAGAAGTGAGGAAGTGAGTAGAATGTAGCTCACCAGCACACACATCTAAGCTGAAATCACGGTCCTTACTGGGTTTAAAACAGCTTAACTGAGAGTCACTAATTGGTTTTAAATCTATAGACATTACTAAATTGAACATTTTTTACAGTAAAATCTCTCTACTCCATTTTCCCTCTTTGTCTTAAAAAAAAAAACAAAAAACAAAAAACAAAAAACCAAACAAACAAGTTTTAAAACCATGCTTAAATACAGGTTTTAAATATAATTTTCCCCTGACTTCCTCTGTAGCTCACTCCACTTCTCCATCGCCATAAAAACTGAAGAAGTGGTGGTGGCCCTGGCATAGAGGGCAGACACAGGGTTTACCATTTTGGTATAAAAGATGTAAGAGAGCTGGGTATCACTCCTATAGTCCAACCAGTTGGAAGAGTAGAGCAGGAAGACTGCTGTGAGTTTGAGGGCAGCCTGGGCTACAGTTTTACAGCCTTAAACAGCTAAAAACAAAGGCAAAGGCAACCTACAGCTGGCCGATTTCTTGGCGGGTGTGGAGTGTGACCCTGTTAGAGTTCTCGGGAGGAGGCCACAGCCACGCTTGTCAAGGACAGCTCGCCTAGAGCTGAACCCAAAATAGTTCCTTCGCCTTCCCCTTTGGATGAGCTAGAACTGGACCGTCCACGGGGTGAGGGTGGGGGTGGGGGGGTGGAGAGTGGGGTTGGGGTGGAGGTTTACCAGTGCGGTGTCTTCTCCAGTTCCCTCCCCACTCTGCTTTTCTGATTTGTGGGTGATAGGCTTCGCCTTTCAGATTGTCATGGCTGTCTTCATTTGCCTTTTTCACGGCTGGTACCCCTCCCCCATGTTTAAAGATATGGGTCTCTTTTTCTTTTCTTTTTTTAAAATTACATTTAGATTTTAAGGTGGGGATGGGAGTGGGGGGGGTTCGTGAATCTGTGTCATGTGGTGTGTGTGGAGGTCAGAGGTCAACTTGTAGGAATCAGGTCCAGGCGTAGAAGGCAGGTCATCAGGCTTGGTGACAGGAACATTTACCCTTTGAGTGGTCTTGCCAGCCCTACTGGCTGCTCCTTCTCTCCTCTCTGAGACCGGGTGTGGTGGGCATGCGCAGTACTGGTTTTGTCCTCAGCTCTGTGCAGCCAGGTGAAAGGGCTGAGGAGCCATTCTTTAACCTGAGTCCCAGACTCTGGAGAGACTGCTGGGTTATTTGTTATTCTCGGGGTGTTGGGAAATGTGACACTTGGGGGTCAGTGTGTTTTTAGTGATCACCAAGAGCGTGCTTGCCAGAGGCCATTATTTCATGCACCGGGCTGTGCGCTTGAAGAACAATTAATTTAACATTACTATGATGCCTATAGTTCATTTAAAACACTTCACACAAATGGACAAATAACCTTATATAAACAGATAAGCTGAAATCATAGATATATATAAGATTATCTAAATAAACCCCAATCCAATTTCTTTATTTTTGTTTTACTGTAGTATGTACAACATAAAATCTGTCCTTTAGCCATTTTAAGCATGTAATCCAGTGATTTGTGAAATGTTATTAAATCATTACCATTATCTAGTCATAAAACTTTCATCACCCTAAAGAGAACCCCTACCCTGCTGCAGGCTAAATGAGAAAGCCTTTCTTCCTTCTTTTGTCCCACCCCAGCATGTTTTGGCTTTGTTTTGTGTGTGTAGTTCAAGGAACTGAAAACACATCTGAACTTTTAATGACCTTTCTGTCTCCATGAATATGTCTACTGCAGATATTTCATACAAGTTAAAAAAAAAAAAAGCTATTGATTTTTTTTCTTTCACCCAGCATAATATTCCCAGGATTCAACTATATTTGTAGCATAATCAGAATTTAATTTTTTGCTAAATAATATTCCATTGCAAGTGTGTATTACAGTTTGTTTATCTACTCATTTGATGAGACAAAGTTGGCTTTTTTTCTGCCTAATTTGTTTCAGTTTGATGCTCATTAAAACTTAACAAAAACAGTCATTACTTACACAGAAAAGAACTGTGTAGAATGTTGAGTTAGAATTACAGACACTGAGTTCATGTCAGAGAAAGCTCCTGTTCTTCCCCTTACTCAGGTACCCACTGGGAGACTGAGCTGCCATGGGCTACATCTGTGTAGGGGTTCTAGGTTATGTCCATTCATGGTCCTTGGTTGGAGTATCAGTCTCAGAAAAGACCCCTGTGCCGAGACTTTTTGGTTCTGTTGCTCTCCTTGTGGAATTCCCGTCCCCTCCAGGTCTTTCTATCTCCCCCTTATTTTCATAAGATTCCCTGCACTCTGCCCAAAGTTTGGCAACCTTACCAGGCCATAGAGGAAGACAATGCAGCCAGTCCTGATGAGACCTAATAGGCTGGGGTCAGATGGAAGGGGAGGAGGACCTCCCCTATCAGTGGAGTAGAGGAGGGGCTTAGGAGGAGATGAGGGACAGATAGTGGGTTGGGAGGAGATGAGGGAGAGATAGTGGGTTGGGAGGAGATGAGGGACAGATAGTGGGTTGGGAGGAGATGATGAGGGAGAGATAGTGGGTTGGGAGGAGATGAGGGAGGGGGCTACATCTTTGGATACAAAGTGAACAAATTGTAATAAATAAAATATTAAAAAAAGAAAAGAAAAGAAAAAAAGAATTACGAAAGCACATTCAGTTCCAGGTGTGTTTTTTTGTAGTAAGCACTCTCTTGACTACTGAAGCTCTGCCTTTTGAACCTTACCTTCATCTTCAGAACCTGGTCATAAAGCTCATTTCATAGGAGTCCTGTTGGAATTAAACAAGTTATGTAGGACTGCCTCATATTCATCAACAAAAACCTGAAAGACAGTGTGAGGTCTGAGGAGGTAGTCAACAAAAGAGGCTTTAAAGTTTGGGGTGTGCTGAGACTGTCCAAGCCCAGCTTACTTAGGGGCTCTAGAAGCAAAGAAAATGCCTTAAAATTTGAGAGCTCTGTCCTAGTTCATCACTGGCCTCTCTGAAGCCACTCCTGCATAGGACCTTCACAGGACCGTACACATGACCCACAGGCATCAGACAAACATACTGCTTCAGAGTAACACCAGAAACAAACTTCTGAACATCCACCTCTTCGTGTGGTGCTTCTCAAAGCACTGGTTGTGGATTATATTAACACTCTTCAGATTGTTATAGCCTGAGTTTCAAGCGTCAAATCTACGCTGAGGTTCTTGTTTGTTTTAAAAGATTGAGATTGAGTCCAATGTGCGTTGTTGTCCCTGGCAGCAAGAGCTCTTCACTAAATACTCACAGCGTAGGCAGCAAACGTTGCCTACATTTATCCTCCTTCTTTCGTGTCCTTGTCGCCAGGGGCTGCAATCCTGACCTTCTGCAGCTACAGGGGCTGTGCGTCCGGTTATTCCCAGTGCAATGAAGCCAGTATGGTTTATCATCACAAAGAGAGGCAGATAGACATTGATGGACCTCTTTTGCCCTCTTCCTCGAAATCCCTGGCTGCGTACCTTCCACCCTCATCCCTGTTGTGGGATAATGAAGGAAACAGCAGAATCAGCAAGCATCGGAAAAGACACTCACCTGTTAAATGAATGAAAAACAACATAGGGGAGAAATATGAAAAGTATTCAATAAAAAATTGCTCTCTCTATCCCATGTTAGGACTGAGAAAATCAAGCTTATTAAAATAAATTCGCTTAGGATAATGGTTCTTGAAATTTCATGGGTATCAAAATTACCTCGAGAGCTTAAAACAGAGTGCTGACAGTTTCTGATGAGGCGTGGGGTAAGGCCCAAGAATTTACATTTTTCGAAAGTTTGTAGGGGCTGTTCCTGGTGGTCCTGGGATGGCACCGTGGGTGGGCCCCTCCCTTCTTGTCATCTTGAAGGAGTGAATGCAGTTGAGAGACAGAGACGTCTGAGAAGTTTATTTACAAAAGCATCAGCTAATCTACATTCGGTTTCTCTCGGAAGACTCACCCACTCTGTGGTCTTTTCATCGAAGAGCTATAAACCAGGAAGTATCATCGTTAAATCTCCTTATAGTCTGCCTCGTGAAAAGCCTAGACGGGGGTAGGGGGAAGGACGCAGAAGCAGGAAACAGGTGCGGGAGCTGTGGAAGCAGGCAGATGAGAGGATGTCGAAGTTAGGAGCTGCTGCAAAGATGGCTTGAAGAGATAGCTAAGAGGTAGTCTCAGAGGACTCAGTAATACTGTGATACATCACCCGGATTGGGCGGGGAAGGATGGATCCTAAGTGTCCCCTTACCTGTGGGTATCTGGTACTGTCTGCCCTTCAGCTGGGATCCGCTAAGGGAAAATTAGGTCTATGACAAGTTGGAGAAAATGTGGAATCGGTATTGTGATGCTAAGGTTGAACATCAGCATGGCTGACATAGGCCTTGGAAAAAGAGGGAGCTGCATCATTTTCCTAGTCTTTCTAAAGACCTCAAGAAGACCAAAGCAACATGAACACAGATTTCATACTGATTCAATAAAAAAATTATTTAAATTTTAATGAAAGTACATTGGTATCGAAGGGGGAAAACTGTGTTGCCTTGAATAATTTTACTGTTTCAACAATCTATTGTGTTTTTTGTTTTTTTTTTTTTTAAGTTGTTAAACAAAAGTCCTTTAGGCCACAGGGGCTTTCATAAGGCCACAGAGTACATTCCCCTGCCTCTGCTGAGAAGTGCACCTGAATTAAATCAAAGAAATGGGGATTGATTACAGAGTCAATTTTCAATTACCTATACTAATAGAGCAGCGGTATGGGTAATCCCAAACTGTGGTTAAACTAAATCGCTTACATTTGCTTTTGGATTACATTAGTTAAGCCATTTATAACACTTTAATGTCTACCTGCAATTTTTTTTTCTTTTGTGATCCTGGCATTAATTTGCACCCTCTGCACTGGTGAGGTTGATCAGTGAATGAAGGTGTTTACCACCAAGCCTGATGAGCCAAGGTTGAACCCAAAAACTCTGGGTTCAAGTGGAAGAAGAAAACCAACTCCTACAAGTTGTCTTCCGATCTCCACAATGTGCCGCAGCACATCACACACACACACACACACACACACACAAATTAAAATATAACAATGTGTACCTTCTGACTTCACACTAAGTGCTCAGAAAGAAAGTGGCCCAAATATGCCAAAAATGAAGGGCACAGCGTTTGTGGAATTTATATATTTGTACACACACATATATATATACACACACATATATAATGTACAAATTTGATAATGCAGACAAGCTTTCTTACAAGATCATTGAAGATAGAGATCTCAAGTCTCTCTCAATAAACCACCTCCCCCCTTAAGAGTTTACCACTTGGAAATGACTGCCCAATGCTAATTTCATTCCTTCTGCTAAAACACAGAGTATTGGTTCCTTTTTTTCTCGTTCGGAAAGATAAACAGAGAATGGCTATCAATGGACTTCATCTGAGAACACTGAAGCCTCCTTTTGTTTCCAGATGAGACCTGTGTCTTCTTGTGGGAAGGAAACAAAATGTAGTCTTTTCTGCCAAAGGGTTAAATAAGACAAGTCTCCATTTGTAAAGAGGTGACTTGACAACTGGTTCAAGGGATTAGCCCTTCTTGAAGCCAAAAACGTGTGCCCAGGTTTAATTTCTCCTGAAAAACCTGGCCACTGTGTTGTCAGCTGATCACATAAGGATGTGAGGCCAAGGTCTGACCACTCAGAGTGACACCCAAAGGCCTGCAGCATCAGAGATAAGAGCACGCACATGATTGTACGCTTTTCCTTCATTCAAAACTTTGCTCTTACCTTTGCGTTTGCTCATGTTTATCTCTTTTACTTTAGGCTTGTGGTCACTTCCCCAGATTGGTGACCTCTCTGTCAGGAGCATCATTTTGTAGGGCATATACAGGAAGCAAATCATTCGGCTACTCTCTTACAGCTGCATGCTCAGGTGGGCTTACTTTTGTTTGCTCTTGCTGTGTAAATAACCACCTCAATGGATGTCCTGTTATTCTTTTTGGGGGAACTTTCATTTGAGAGCCAGTGGAACAGCTCTGCGGGCAAACAGCTTGACATCGTGTTGCCTGCACTTTCTCCCCGGGGACCTGAGAGAGGAGGGGCCTGGGCCCCCTAAGTTGACCTCTGCTCTCCACATACACACTGGGGTTTGCATGTAC
This sequence comes from Meriones unguiculatus, assembly GCF_030254825.1. NCBI lineage: Eukaryota > Metazoa > Chordata > Mammalia > Rodentia > Muridae > Meriones > Meriones unguiculatus. Next base: position 118,380,300 of record NC_083356.1, on the reverse strand, counting down.
ACACACGATACACACGCACTCACACAAAAATCAAAATGTGTTTGCCTGTGGTATATGTGCAAGATTAGAGTCTCACAACAGCGTAATGCAGCCATGACCATTCAGGCCTTTACAGCCATTGAAGCAGGACAGTCTCCCCAAGCATGGGAGCTAAAATGTTAAGCTCAGGATGCGAGGCTAAGCACTGCACTCAGGGTCAGCCGCTTTCGACCCAGAGAAGAGCATGTCTGATTGCATGCAGGTTGATACCCCAGGTCCTGCCTCTGAGAAAAAGGTATCGGACGGGTCTGAAGCTCTTTGGGTGGATGACACCTAAATGAACATCGGTACAAAATCCCAATTTATTTCTAATATCAGAGATCAGACCTCTACTCTTGCCTGATGCGTCTAAAACAAAAAGGGGGAACTGTAGAGAGCTGCATAATGCCACGCCTTAAAGATGGAGCTGGTTTCCGCCTTCCACCTTCCCGATGGTGAGTGCTCTTTGTCACAAACAACTCCACATTTGGCTAAGGCTGAGGATCTGGCTTGCTTCCATGTATGTGGACCTATCTGCATTGCCCACGTGGCACGCTGGGGTTGGCTACCCAGAGGCTATTTAAGCTGTGGGCTGGCTTTCCCCAGGGTCAGATGATTGTTCAAGGTTCCTGAATAAACTGCATTGAAAAAAAAAGTAATTTTAGGATAGATGGAAGACCTGGAGGGGGACAGGAACCTCAGAAGAAGACCAACAGAGACAACTAAACCAGTCCCATGGGGGCTTTCAGAGACTGAGACATCTACTAAGGAGCATGTATGATCTGGAGCTAGGCCCCCTGAACTCATGTGGCCAATGGGTGTCTTGGTCTTCATATGGGGTGCCTGGAGAGTTGAGGTCCACTGTTTCTAACATGGACTCTATTGCCTGCTTTTGGATTAACTTCTCCCTGGCAGGGCTGCCTTGCCTGGCCTCCGGGGATGAAGATATGCTCAGTCCTGATGTGACTTGATGTGCTGGGGAAGGTTGACATGGGCGGGGAGGGGTGAGGAGGAAGTTCCGCTTTCCTTGGGGAAAAGGGAGAGGGGAAAGAGGGGAAGGTGGGGACTGGGAGGAGAGGAGGGAGGGGGTACCCTTGGGATGTAAATTTTAAAAAGTAAAAAGGAAAGAAAAACAAAATTAGTTTGATAATAAAAATAAAGAAACTCATCTTTGTCTAGTATTCAGGAAAGCACATTAAAAGGCTTAAAGGCCAGGTTTTTAATTAAGCAGGTTTTAAAAGATTGACTCTTTTGCAGCTACCTAAAATTTTAGCCGTAATGAATCACAGTAGAAATGTTTGAACTCAACAGTAAGAACAGATCTACCCAGAGCACTTCAGGGCTGGTACATGCTGCAATATAGTAATTTTCTTTCAGCCCAAGAAGAGAGCATTATGTTCATGACGTTGGCCTAGGACACTGTCTTATTTACAGTTTTAGTGCTGGGATAAGACACCACGACCAAGTCGATTCATAGAGGCCAGAGTTTATTGGGGTTTATAGTTTCCGAATATGAGTCTATAATTAGTGTGGTGGAAAGCGTGTCAGGAGGCAGGCAGGGCAGCAGCTAAGAGACATCCTGAGATACAACCACGAGGCAGAGGCGGCTAACTGGGAATGGTGGTGCCTTTTGAAACCACAAAGTCAACCCTCAGTGACACACCTCCTCTAATAGGGTCACGCCTTCTAGTCCTTCCTAAATAGTTCCACCAACTGGGGACCAGTGTTCAAACAAAGGAACTTATTGAGAGACCATTTTCATTTAAACCACCACAGACCTTGTTTATAAGTTAGCAAACAACCAAAGTTTCTATATGTTCTAAAATCTTTATTTGGAAGCCTAAACAGAAATCAAGTGATTGAATTATCGAAGAGTACTCTTCATTTGACAAAGTCATTATCAATCACTACAGTGGCCATTATTTATAGGGAATGTTCTGGGATGAGCACTTTATAACCCGTGTTTGCTGTCTATTGCTATGCAATCAAATGGCCCCAAATTTAGCAACTTAAAATAAAAAACATTTATTATCCCACAGGTTCTGTGACAGGCATCTTGGTCTGGTTAGCCAAATGCTGGATGCTTTCCAAAAGCTAAACCAAAATCCCATTACTAGTATCTTAAGGCTTGCTATGGGAAAGAGTCACCACCAAACTCACGTGGCGTTGGTGAGATTTGGTTCTTCCTGAACTGGTCACTGAAGACCTCAGTTTCTTGGCCAGAGGCCTCTGTAATTTCTTTGGCCTCTGAGTCTGTCCACAGGGCTCATAATGTGTAAGCTGGCTTTCATCAAAGCAAGCAATAACAGTAAGAAAGACAAAAGTCAGAGGTTTTGTTTTGTTCATAACATAATCTTGGAAGTGACACCGATCGCCTTTGTCATTGTTTATGCAGGAGAGGTGAGTTACTGGGTTCACCCCCTTATCAAGGGAGATACCAAGTATGGAGATACTAAGAGGTGAGGTTATTAGAAACTAATTTAGAGGCTGCCTACCATACAGCCATTATCTCCTTAATCCAAATGATAGCCTTTGGAAGTAAACACAGCTAATCCTCATCTACAGATAAGTACACAGAAGCTCAGTGCCATACATACGAAGTTCGGTTTCAGCGTGCTTCTCTGACTTCATCACACATGTGCTCAATCACTACCCCACGTTGCCATCAGGACACGGCACCTGTAAAGTCTGTTGGTGCTGGAAATGTCATAGTAGAGATCTGAGTCAACTCAGCCTCTTACATTTAGCAGTGTTGAGATGCCACTTTCTTTCTCCCTGACAGCGTCTGTGTTTAAGTGAAATTTCTCAGCCTGTACTGACAAGAGAAGGTGGCATGGCCTGAGGTTGTTAAGTTAAAGGTAGGAGAGTCTGGATTTTTCAGGTGCCTACATTTTTTTTTTTTAAAGTTCTTATGAAAGTTAACTAGCTCCTAAGTCTCTCCAGAATTTTTGTCTTTTTTTTTTTTTTTCATTCTTGGCTCACATTGCAAATTAGCATTGAAAATAATTTGTAAGATAAATATGTAAGATAAATATCTTGGGGCAGGGAACCCCCATGGTCAAGGATTATAGACACACAAATACACACACACTCATGAGAGACAGATGGACAGAGAGAGAGTGAAAAAGAGAGAGAGAAAGAGAGAGAGAGAGAGTTCTTGACATGTACTCCAAAAGGTAACCATTCATTTTCCCTAACCAACAGAGCTATAAATCTGGTCTGCGCTCGGCACACTGTATGTGTTTTGCTTTATGAAGGCATAAATCACCAAGATACAATTTGTGTTTGATTTTTTTGGACACTTAATTTGCTTAAATGTTCAGCAGTTCATAGACATAAATTGTGCTGGGCATAGCTCCAAGTGGAATAAGCCGGGAGTAAGAAAGCTATACATATTAGGATGTAATTCAGAAGAAAAATCATCCTGGCCAGTCAAGTAAGTCCTCTTTAGAAGTTACTTATAAATAACTTTGCTCCATGCACAGTATAAATACTTGGTAAATACTTGTAGAACAGGGAGCTTTGTAGTAAATTTAAAGAAGCCTCTCATAAAATGTGCTTCTAGGTGTGGGTGTGCCATAGGAATGTATGATACATGTTTCAAAATGTAACCACATGCATTGATTCTTATTTAAAGTAATTAATTATTTTTACACCAATGGATGCTTTGTCTGCATGTATGTCTGTGCCCCCTGCCTGTGTCTAGTGAGTGAGGAGGCCAGAAGAGAGTGTCAGGGCCTCTGGAACTGGAGTTATATGGTTGTAAGCACCATGCAGGTGCTGGGAATCGAACCTGGTTTCTTTGGAAGAACAGCCAGTGCTCTTAGCCAATAAAATCTTCTCATCCCAAATACTCACCAGGTGTCTCTGTCATATCATCTCAATGTCATGGAGAAGACAAAAGAAAACACAAGGGAGTTTGGCGGACATTTTGGAATTACACCAGTAGAGGAACTACCTAGCAGCCTGAGTGTGGGGAGCAGATAAGTCCTAACTGCATGTGTGTTGTTGACATGGTCATGGTCAGGTCAAAGAGCTCAAAACTTCAGAGCCAAGGGAATGGCAAGGCCTTCTCTTGGTCCAATGTTGAGAGTGTACAGAAAGTATCAAGTGATGGCTTCTCCTTCCAAATAACTCCAGCCAGAGCTGGCTTTCCTACAGAGATCTTTTTATGTTAGCTGGCCCTGCCTCCTTGCCCACCTGTACACCACGAACCCACCTCCACCATTCAGGTCTACAAAACACACCTGCTGAGTTTCCTAGCTGCTGCTGCTACATCTCCACCAAAGTGCTCGGCCCACGGAGCCTAGCTTTTCTGTCTGCCTGTCTGCCTTTCAGTCAGTCCTTTTTTTAATTTCCTCATTACTTCAGTGAGTTCAGCACCAAAGCCAGGCAGATTGTGACCGTCTGTGCATATATCTCAGGAAAATCCCTGCAGATGTCTGAAGTCTGAAGTTTCCCCAAGCATGCCAGGCATACTTCCATTAAATCCCACTGAGCAGGAGTTCATGAAAGTGGCCCTGGAAGGGTCTAGAGAATGAGCCATTCCTATTCAAACACCACCACATCTTAAATTCTTAAGATGCAGCTTTTGGGAACTGGCAGTTAGTAGAAGTGTTCTTTTCAGAGTGTTGGGAACTTGGGGTGCAGACAGCTGGAGTCTGGTAAGAACTCTGCAGGACTGGGTCTGTGTGTACCCACACATACAGGCCCCCAAATCAGCCTTGATAACCAACCTCTTGTTTAAGAAGCTTGGGTTCCATCAACAATGTGTCCTCTCTCCTTTTCCTCTGCCATTTGTTCATTTTCATTGGCAACCTACAAAGGCTGAGCTGTTTGTTTTTACTGCTCTTATTGTCTACTCTTTGGGTCATCCTTTAGGGCCAACATTGCAAATAAAGAGGCTTAGACGGATACCTCTACATGGCCAGAGCTGTAAACCGTCAGCCACTGCTCCATAGACCTTACAGAGATAAATCTATTCTGTCTTCAATTAGCTGAGCTCACACATTTACAAATTGCTGCTAGAAGAAGCTTCTATTCTCACAGTGACCACACAGCCCATTTCATTTTGCTACACAGTAATTTAATCTTTAGAAATAATCAGTTGTTGTTATAGCTGAATATAAACTAAAAGTATCATTTGCCATTTTCCACAGACTTGTCATATAGAGAGCAATAAAACCATTCGACCATTTATGCATCTTACAAATTCATTCTCTTCCATAATGTCTCACAATCAGAGCGTATTTTCAGGTCCCATGCAGGTCAGAAGTGGAGGTCTGGAAATCATTTCTTCTGCTTATAATTTATAAATGTTGCCGAAGTGCCACTTTCAAAGAGAAATACAGAAGAGTAAAAATCTAGTTAGAACATTTCTGAAATTGTCTTTATGAAAATCCCTATGCCCCTGAAAAATCTACAATAATTTTCTCTAATGAAACAGCATCATCAAGAGAAACACTGTAGAGCCTTCCAATGGGCTGTTGTGACCAAGACTCAAAGTTCTTGATCAGGCTTACCTGCAGGCCTCATCACCAATCATCAGGCCCATCTGAAAGCTTCCGAGTCTGTGGATCTGGATCAGGACCAAGTGTTTGAATTTCTCTTGTGTTCTAGAAGCTCATCCTGCAGGTTTTCTGAGCGCTGGAAACCACCATGTTAGGCCTTTTGGTTTTGCCCTTCCTCCTTCTAGCTCCAAATCACTTCTTACGTCTAGGCCACACATTTTCTGCCCGTGAGCTACCCCTCATTCCTGGCTACCTTTCTATTGTTAGCTTTCTAGTGCTGTAACAAAATACCTGGGAACATTTATGGAAAGGAGGAAATGTTCGTTTCAGTCAGCTCACAATTTCAGTTTCTGGTCGTCTGTCCTGTTGCCTTTGGGCCTGAGATAGTGGAGTAGGTTATGGTGAATGTCTGTGGGGAGATGCTTGCCTTGTGGTGGCTTATATGCCATATAAAGAGACAGGGACTAAAAACATGATACCAATGACCTAACTTCCTTCTATGAGGTCTCATTTCCTGGAAGTCCCACCGCTTCCTGACATCTCCACGGCCTGGTACCCAAGCCTTTTCAGTAGAGGCCTTTAGGCACATTTAAGCTCTAAAACATAACAACAACACCCCCCCATCATAATCTGCACCCAAATCCTACTCAGTCTTCCAGTCTGCTTACAGAGTCGTGTCCGCTGGAAACTCTTTCCTGACCTCCCATTAGGACTTGGCACCTTCCTCTGGCTCCCATGAGGCAGATCGACTGAAAGGTTTCAATTATTTCCTTAAAGCTGTAGGCTTTTTCTTGTAGTTTGTGAGTTTCCTGGAGACCTTAATTTTTCACAACCCCTAATCTCTGACAAATAGAAGATACTCAGCAGCAGTTTCTCAAACAAGTGAATAAATATGAAATCTTTAACAGTACATTATAACCAATACAAATACAAGTGATAGGAGCTCAACACTGCTCTTGACAATGGGCTTTTGGGATAAGGCAGGTCTAGTCAGGGAAGAGAACCTACAGGTGGTGACATGAATTACTTCACAGCTAGAAGTCAAGATGGCCTCATCTACTAAGATAAATTGGAGACAACTCACATGTTTATTGGGAGGATTCAGTGAGATGATTCAGGTGTAAGAGGCACGGAACTGTCAGAAATGGCATCAATGATTTCAGTGATTAGAATATATAAATTGAATTTGTATGTTAAACCTAAAGAAAACCTGCAGTGTTGTTACTGTTTCATTCATTACTATATCTAGTATGTGTAGGGATTTTTGTGTGTTTTTCTTTGTAACTTAAGTAACTAGACAGCTGTTCTTACGTGAACTTGCATACTAACCTCATTTTGGCCAAACTGCCATTCAGTAGGTGAGTTTTAGTGCCTGCAACGTGCCCAGCCCTCTGTATTGGACACAGAAAACAGTGAGTCCCTTTCTGCATGCAGTGTTGGTCCCCTAGGGAGCCTAGCATTAAGCAGCCCAACAATTAATGAATGAAAATCGGCATCTGGTGCTATAGATCAGGGGTGCTATAGATCATGAACAACTCAGTTCTTTTCACTGTGCACCCCAAGCTTTTCTACAGCACCCCACAGAGGTTGGCTTTATCACCAGAGTCTCCTACTCAGTGCAGCTCTCTCAGGGGACCCCCTCCACAAGGAAGGCCATGTGTTTGACTCAGTCAGTGACCAAAGAATAGCACTGCCCTGCCCCCTACCCCTGTATCTTCCTTCCAGTCTGGCCCTCGATGACTTGTCCTTCCGAAGCCTCCCCTGGATGGTCCACTGAACCAGCGGGAGCAGCCCATTGAGAACCCTAGCAGAGTATTATCAGTGCGCTGGTCTACGACACTCGCGCCTAAGGAAATTTCCCTTCCAAGTTTCTATAGGCCCCCTTTCATAAACAAGGCCAAAGCTTGCTTAGGGATTGTGTCCCTTTTATAGCTTCCGTAGATCTGCCCTATAATAGTGGACACTGGTCCTCTGTACTACCCATGATTCTGGATTACAAGTAAGAGCAGGATAAGCCGAGTCAGTATTCGTGAGCTTTCTGATAATAGTTTAAAAGATTTATTATCTTTAATTATGTGTATGTCTACCTGCACATGTGTGCAAGAGCTCACAGGGACTGGAGGTGTCAGACCTCCTGGACCTGGAGTTACAGGTGATGGTGAGTTCCCTGACCCGGGTGCTGGAAACCAAACTCAGGTCCTCTGGAGGAACAGGACAGTCTATGATCTTAACAACTGAGCCTTTTCCTCACACCTGACAACATTTTTTTTATCATGATCTGCTTTATATGTTTCACGTAACTACGAATACAGAAATTTAAAACTCTAAAAATTATCTCCAATCCATCTTCTAGGCCTAGTGACTAAAATTAATTTAGTTTTTTTTTTTTTTGTTGTTGTTGTTGTTAAAATTTACTTAACCAATTTTTTTAAACAGACTTTTGGTAACACTTTTTGGTAGACATAATGTGTATGAGTTTGTGTTGAGGTTAGTATTTCTCTTTGTTCTTTCTCTTCTTTAAAAAAAAAAAAAAGTGCTTCTAATTTTCCTGGCTGAAAACATTGCACTGTGTGAGAAGGCGTGTATTTAAAAGTAAAAAGAAGCTGGAAGTTAGACAGTGGTGAAAGCCTGCAGGTATGATTCACCGTGCAGCGCTGGAGTAGGACGGATCTCCAAGGTCATGAATTAACATGAGGAGACTCCTGAGAAATGCGTGAATTTTGATACAGGTTTCTCAGCAGTATAAGCACTATTGAAACCCAACTTCATTTGAGAACTAAGGGGAATTAAGCCTGCCTTCCGCCATAACTCTTTTTGTAGTTGGGATGATGGGCAGCTGATTTTTAGCAAGTGTACATTTATCCCAGGGAGAAACCTGATTTTAAACTCTTCCTTAGAGGAGCTCGTGTTTGTGAACATTTTACAGTGAAGCAATTACTATGAGACAGTAAAAGAGAGGCCAGGGGTTATTTCTCCTTAGACTTTCCCTTCAGAGTTAGACATACTTGATTTCATGTTAAAATTCAAGTATGAAAGTACTTGACGGCATCAGCAGTTCTTCTTCTGTCCCGACAGGAACTATCTGAAACTTGATTTGTCACAAATATGATAATGATTTTCCATTATCCCACAAACTTCACATAATAACTATGTACTCATTGTTCTGACCAAGTACTTGGCAAACAGCCACTTCGGGGAGAATTTATTTTAGCTCACGTTTTGAGGGGCTACAGTCCAGCATTGCTGGGAAAGCATAGTGGTGGCTGGCTCACCATACTGAGAGTACGTAGCGGCTGCTTGTTGCATGACGTCAACCAGGATGCAGGTTGCATGATGTCAACAGACTCAGTTGGAACCCAGTCAGGCCCTAACTCATAAGCCCTGGCTCTGAGGCCCTAACTGTCATCTAGGTCTCATGTCAAAAATGTTCTACAACTTCCCTAAATGGTGCCACCATCTAGGGACTAAGAGCTCAAACACATAAGCCTATAGGGGAACATTCTCTAGTCTAGTCATACCATTTGGTATTTTATACATATCCTATGGCATGCTGAGAGAAAGAAAAATAACAGAAGCGATTTATATACAATCCTCAGAATCAAGTTCATTTTACCTCCATGAAATGAAACTGCTTTAGAAGGTTACATGGGCCAAGAATAATTTTTAAAAAACTATCTTGGGTCTATGTGCATGTCAGTGATGTGCCATTGTCATTGGTACTGCTAGCTGGATCAGTGTTAAGTTTCTTAATTAAAAATTTAACAAGTGATGAGCTGATACAAATGTCACTAAATGAAAATCTGCACAATAATATTATTTCTTAATCATTTTAAATGTTATTACATTTACTGTTATACCAATTAGCAGGGTCAGAAATTTTGTTTTGATCCTTCCTTCCTTCCTTCCTTCCTTCCTTCCTTCCTTCCTTCCTTCCTTCCTTCCTTCCTTTCTTCTTTCCATCCTCCCTTCTTTCTTTTCTGAGCTCTTCCAACATCATTCAGAGATTAAGGAGCCCCCAAACTAACTGATGCAAAAATAACTGTTGAAACACCTCTCCATCTCCCCAGCCCCTAAATTTATGTGAGAACTTTTTTGCTGGGGGAAAGGGTTTCACAATGCATCCCTGGCTAGCCTAGAACTCACAGAGCTCTTCCTTCCCCATGCTTCCTGAATGCTGGGATTATAAGTATGTACCATCACATCTAGATAAAATCCTGTTCATTCCAAAAGTTTAACTAGAGTTGCCCCAGCACTTTCAGTCCATACTTCTAAAACTAAACTTTTCTTTCTTTTCTCAGCTTTATTTTTAACTATGAATATGTGTATGGTCTGTCTGTGGGTATGTACAAGTGAATAAAAGTGCCATGGAGACCAGAGGTGTTGAATACCCTGGAGCTGGAGTTACAGGTAGTTGTGAGCTAGCTGCCTGATGTGGGAGGTGGGAATGGAACTCCCTTCCATGCAAGAACAGCACTCTGGAAGAGCAGTGAGTACACATTCCTAACCACTGAGCCATTGCTCCATCCTCTAACTTTTCTTTCTTGAACACACCCGTCCTTCTGACATCTCTGTATCTTTGAATGGTAGTATCACTGTCTTGTTACCTGCCTGGAAGAAGATGGTTCCTGTCTCCATCCTTTCCATTGCTTCCTGCATCCCACTAGAAAGCATATTCACCTTTCCCACTATTTGATTTCTCCCTGTTTGTCCCTTCTGTACTTTGCTACCGCTTCAGGACCAGGGGTTCACAATGGTGGCTGCACGTTAGATGATATGATAAGCTCAAAAACCACACCAAACCAAATCCATTTAAGGCCACCCTTTCAGACCACCTAGATCAGCAACTTAAGGGAGAAATGAATACTTTAAAAATCTCCCCAAGGGAATGTAGCCATATTTGAAGATCCCTGGTTAGATTTTTCTAACCAAAGTCCTGTCTGTCCCCCTTACCCCCGTTTCTGTTCAGTCCAAGGCTTTGTTTGTATCTCTGTCCTTCCATTGACTTTTTTTTTTTTTAATACTGCTCTTGGTAAGGGTGGTACCATGGGCAAATGCCTTCACTGTCTCCCCATCATTGCTTTCAGGATAAAGTCAAGTCAGACCCCACATTTCCTGCCTTGTTTTATGTTAGTTGTCTATGTGTGCTATAGACATTGGTCAAATTATGAGCGTGTCCTATTTGAGATTGCCTCATTGCTTTACTTCTCCCTTCCTCTTTGTGTGTGACCCGGGGTGCATTTGGCTGCAGGTCACAGGGGGTTCTGTGACAGAGATGGTTTCTCTGTGGTTCTCTTACATTGCTGGATGACCTTATGCACTGTGTGTTCAGGTGCTGATTTCTGTGCCCAGATGTCTGGTTGCAGTCCAGATGTGGCAATTGTCATTTCTGCCAAGAACCTCCTATCTCAATGTTGTGTACACATTTTTCTCTATCATTTCTGATTGGTTAATAAAGATCTAAGCAGTTAATAGCTGGGCAGAAGAGCTAGAGCTAGACTTCCGAGAGAGGAAAGAGAAGGTAGAGAAGAAGAGGAGGCCACCAGGAGCCTTTAGCAGATCGCAATGAGGAGGTCGCTATAAGGACGGACAGATGGAACAGAAGCTTCCAAGGCAAGACTAAATGGCAAATGGCACATGTCACATGGCTGGGAAGTAGCTAGGCCAGTATAGACCACTATCTGCCCCGCTGATGCTTAAAGCTTATTAATAAATGTGATAGGTCTCTGTGTCATCGCTGGGTACTAGAACATGTAAGAGAAAAACGTCATCATATTATTCTTCATTTGGCACCCCATGTTGGGTGCTAAATATGAAAATAAAAATATAGTTTTAAAAATATATATACTATATGTATTTGATAGCCCTTTCTAGCTCCCAAACAATGATAAGGAGACCTATCACATTTACTATTAAGCTTTAAAGCACTAAGCTGGGCAGATAATCATCTATTCTAACCCATCTAAGCTGGTCTGGACTACTTAACCCCCAGCCACATGCTGGATTCTACTTGCTATCTCAGTCTCTTCCTGGCTGCTTCTGCTCCATCTATCTGTCCTCATGGTAAACTCCTCATGGCTCCTGGTGACCTCCCCTCTGTTCTCAACCTTCTCTCTCTCTGCTCCCTGTAGAAACCCCTAACTGGGATAGAAAGCCCTGCCTCCTCTCCTCTCCTGCCCAACTACAGGCCAATCAGCTTTTTATTAACCAATTAGAGATGCTGGAGAACAATTTTACACAACATTGAGACAGGTGATGCTTCATAGAAAGGACAGTGTCCACCTCTGGCCTGCAATCAGATCTCTGGGCACATAAACCAACACCTGAATACTCAGTGCACAAAACCATCCCCAGCACTCTTACTTTTCTTCCAGATGACGAAATTGCAGCCTCAACTCAAAGAACCATATCCTTGGGCTGCCATGTATCAGGCAGGAAAAGGCACGATATATAGACATAAATCAGGAATCAAAGCCCAGTGACGGTGGCACACACCTTTAATCCCAGCACTCCAGAGGCAGAGGCAGAGGCAGACGGATCCCTCTGAATTTGAGGCTAGCCTGTTATACAAAGCAAGTTTCAGGACAGTCAGGGCTATTACACAGAGAAAACCTGTCTTGAAAAGCAAAAGCAAAACTGAAACAAGGAAACAAAAAGTCGTAAATCTCAAGGTTCCCTGGCAGAGCTCCCTTCAGTCTGAACCATTAACCAGCACTGAATCAGAGGAGCACACAAGAGTATTTCTTCCCTGAAGTCATCCAGTGAGACATGGCAGCGCGGCAGGGCAGAGTGGCACTGGCAGCCTCTAGGCTGTGGGGAGGCTCTTTCAGGAAGGCAGAGGGGATACGGAAGGGCTGATATTGCCAGGAGAAACTCATGGAGGCCCCATCTTTTTGCATCTAGAAAAACAGTACTTTTTCGGAACGGTGGCCTGTGCTGCAGCAGGCAGAAGTCAGACCTGCCAGATGTCTTTGTTTAAACCTCTCATGGCTGTTCGTGAGCTTCAGCTTTTTGGGCTAAGTTTCCGAGCACATGTCTTCCTCCTTGTATTGAATTATGTTAAGAGCAGGGTGTCTTGCTCAGTCATCTTTATATATCCCTTACCATTGAGTTGATGTGAAAATATTCTGTTGTTAAGAATGATACACTGGCATTTATTACTCTCGTAACATTTGTTGGGCTGGTGCTGTTTCAGGCTTGCTCTCCATGTTTGTTTTAAGTGGCCATTAGCCCACAAAGGCTGCTTCACAGTGAAGGCAGGGAGTGGGTTTCTCAGGCTCCCTGGTTATTGCCCCTCCCACTCCTGCTGGTATCAGAACCGGATTCCGTGATAATAAACTACTTGTCACATCTGAGCACCTCTAATATAACTCAGGAAATATTTGGGGTTCTCTGCTTCGATCTGTAAGGCTGTCCTGGCTGGAATGCCGGCTGCCCACAGGGCTAATGAGAAAAGTCCCACCAGGGGTAGCTCACTCCCACCAGGCCCCTCCAGGGAGGGTCAGCCAGGCAGAGAAGGTGCTACATCTTCCTTCTTCACAGGGAGATGTGGTTTCAGAGACCTGGCCCCCAGAGGAAAACAAATGAGAGCATGTGGGAGGGGGCGGAGCTGGGACAAGGCAGACTTATTAAAAAAAACAGTAATAACAATAATTTTCAAAGCATTATTTATTTGTGAGTGAAAGGACAGGGTTGGGTTTTGTTTTGTTTTTATTGGCTTGAAGTGCCAGAGGGTGGTTGCTTTCCACTGCGCTCCTGTTGTGGAGCACAGCCCACCTGGAGCGTTAACTTGGCAGCAGCCCTCAAGCAGAGGGAAGCACCGTAGAGCCTTGATGTGCCTCGCCTAGTGAGTGCTGTCTTGGCAGACACAGCCCTTGAGAACTGTGGCTTCCCTGTTGTTTACAGACAGGGGAGAATGAACTCTAAGTGTGTGTGTGTGTGTGTGTGTGTGCATGCGCTTTGCACACACACTTCCATGACGAGTCGGTTTGTGATGCTGGTTGCAAGTGCACTCACAGCTCTGTGTATGTTCTGGAATAGATGCTTTAGTTAAACTTGATTTTTCTGGTGTGTGTGTGTGTGTGTGTGTGTGTGTGTGTGTGTGTGTGTGCAGGTGTGGGGGAGGATGTAGTTGTCTGGTAAAATTAAATAAAAGCAGCGGGGGAGGAGGGCTCTTATTTTCCTTTAGAAGAGATGTGTGTTGTTGGCAAATTTTAAGCTATTGTGACTCAGTTAAGAGAAAACCATTTGGAAAACTTGAAATGGCTGAATTGGCTATTTGAACACGAGACCCCGGAAACACGGGATTTCTTCTGCATCCCTCGTAGGGATGGCTCCCTCCTCATCAGCCTTCTTCTCAAGATGCCATCCTTTGAGGTAGGCGAGCTTCATGACACACAGCTGTTCACAGTCCACACAATTGCTCCCTGTCGTGCCCGGGCCCTGTGGTGTGAGGGAAAGAACTAGTCTTCACAGGAAAATGAGGATTTGATTAGTACCTGGCTTTGGCTCACTGGGGAGAATCTGGGACCTTGAGCACACCATAGGACACTGAGTTATCCAAATGCACTGTGGGCTGAAGCCGGTGCTGGAAAAGCCGGAAGCCCATCCACAGCATTCACAGGGTGAAGAATACATAGGAGCTCTGGAATAAACAACACTTAGTGCTGCTAAGTGCAGACTCAGCAACACTCTCTGCAATTGTTACTGTATTTATTGCGCAGGTGAGGTTGAGAAGATTAGGTCCTGACGTTTGAACATTTTTTTTTTTTGTAGGGATGTATGTATGTCGAGACAGGGTTGCTCATGCTGACTTATGATTTGCTATGTAGTTGAGGATAACTTTGAACCCTTGTTTTTCCTGCCTCTGCTTCCAAGCTTGAGTCCCTATAGCCAGCAATGATTAGACTTTGCTGTACCTCAGAATCACCAGAGAGGTTTGCTAAGATACAAATTGTTGATGTTCCTTCCAGCTTGTCATCTAACGGAGACATTAGTATTTCCATGTTGAGCTAATATATCACCTCTCCCTGTGTCCTCAGCCTACCAGCCTCTACAATGGAGGGACTGTATCCCCTTTTTGGGCCTTCAGTTTGTCCAATCACCCTTCAGGGCTGGTTCTCACCAAGCGATATGAAGGCTGCCATTCAGGGACCATGTTTATGAGGCCCTGTGTCAGACTGTAGACACTCAGCCTTCCTCAATGACTTCTCCAGACCAGTCCTCGACACATGAAAAAGTCTTGTGTTTTTTTGGTACATACATCTAATTTAAAGTGGACAGGAGATGAATAAGATATAGCTCATTTTTTTTTCCCAAGGGAGAAAGAATTCATCATGCATATGAGTGATGGCGCTAGAGTGCAGTAAGTGTTCATAGAGAGTTCATTGGAGACCAAAAGAGAAAGCTATCAGGTTTTTCATTATGCGAAGAGATCCGTATAGTCTTCGTTGTAAGAAGATGTGAGCAGAAGCTGAGCTACACAGGGACTGAAGCTCAGCCAGAGTGGCCTGCCCCTCCTCAGGAGCCCCCTTAGCTTTAGTTTTGGCCTGGTTTCTAGCTCCCTTCATGACCTGATCACTCTGGCTGGTGGTTTTTACCACTGCTGCCCTTTGCTAACTGCTTCCCTTTCTGCATGCTCACTCCGCCACACCTGGTATGTTCGGGCTAGTGCAGGAGACATCGGGAGGAATGCTTGCTGGACCCCTTTCTCCTCAATTGTTCTGGGGATTGAAAGAGGCTCCTGAACTTTACAACCAGCGAAAACTGTCGCCAGCTTCACAATTCTGGCCAACATGTCTATGCTTTGAAGTCTGGTCCCTGCCTTTTACAATTCTATTTTTAAAATGTATTAAAGATGTTTAAACGTGGCAGAGACTTCCAATAAAAGCTGTGCGGCTTGAGAATCAGGATGCTGGTCTCAATTTAAAGTGCCTGTTAAATAATAGGATACCCGTGTAAAACGGGCTCTGAAGGACTGACCGGCCTGCTCTCGTGGAAATCAAGGCTTTCAGAGCCCGCATGCCCTGCATCCTTCCCGGATTATGCCGCGAAAGTGCTTCTTTATATAAAGTGATGGAATGTTTGGTTTGACTTGTTACCAGCAAAAGGCAGGAGACTAAAACAACAAAAGTCTCAAATGAAATATTTTGACAAATTTTCCAAGGGAAGATCATGCCAGGGCTCAGTCGAGGCTCTTATTCTACCAGTCTTGTCTTCCTGGAAGAAGCGAAAGTCTAAGGTCATGTGACAGGTCGGCAGAGTCAAGTCACAACTCTGAGCATTATTTGGGGACTTGTCATTCTTGACAGTTGCTCCATTTTGTGTTGAGAAGTTTATTAGCCCTTTCAGGAGGCTACTAAAGGGATAAGCTGTGGTGCCTGACCTGTGCCCTCCTGTCGCCTCCCTCCCTCCCTCAGAGAGCGGGGTTGATTCTGCATCTGCCTTCCCGCTTTTCTCCCTCGTTGCTGCTGTTGTCTTTGACCCAGTTTTCACCTGTCTGCTGCAGTTGGACTCAGCCAACACTTACCTGTGCAGCTTTTCCCAGCATCTCTCTGGAATTTAAAATCTAGATTTTCTACATGCTTTAGAATCCTGGACTCTCCTGAGCTTAGGAGTGGCGGGGTAGCCCAGCCTAACCCATGGTCTACAAACCAGCAATGGCTGAGGCTGTCTGGGATAGTACACGTTTTTCAAAACAAGAACCAATACTTCCCTCTGCCCTGTTCTTTTTTTCTTTTAGTTGCTTAAAATGTGATATAATAACTGCAATGTGATACAGTAAGTGCAGCTACCACTGTGACGAGGAAAGAAAGGCCGACAGATGCATAGTCCTTGTTCAGCCACTTTGTTACATTTTGTGTAGTATGTATGTATGTTTGTATGTAGTAGTATGTATGTATGTATGTAGTATGTATGTAGTATGTATGTAGTATGTATGTATGTAGTATGTATGTATGTAGTATGTATGCATGTAGTATGTATGCATGTAGTATGTATGTTTGTATGTATGTAGTATGTGGTGGGGAGTGGGGGGGAGCATGCATGCTATAATACTCGTGTGAACATCAGAGAACAGTTGCAAGAGCGGGTTCTCTCTGTCCACCATGTGGTCCCAGAGATCTAATTCAGATTGCCAGGCTTGGCAAAGGTGCCTCTACCCAGCCAGCCATCTCCCCAGCTCTGCTCTGCTCTTTTGACCTATTAAATCAATATCCGTAGTTTTCAACTCTTAGACTTGTCTTTACAGAAGAAAATAAAATTTGTTTAAGCTATTTTTCCTACTTATTTATTATATGAGGCCATGGATGCTTTCTGAGCTATTTTAGGACTCATAGTGGCTAAGTTATTTGCTTGGGCACAGAACCAGGATTAATCTGGTTAATCAGATCCTAGCCTACTGTAAATTTCTGCTGCAAACCCTTCTGTGTCGGCTAGCTTTATGCCAGCGAGACACAAGATAAAGTCATTTTGGCAAAGGAAACCTCAACTGAGAAAATGTCTCCACCAGTTCGGCAGGTAGTTCATGTTCTTTATTGATGGCTGACGTGGAGGGCCACTTCAGAATCTTTAAATCTCTCTGCTGGACTCAGTCGCAACTGAGGTCTAACAGCAGGGAAAGAAAATTAGCACACAATACGAGGGAATCCTCCATGAGGAAACGTGGCCTCCAGTGGGTCCTCTGGTTTAATAACAACACCTAGGCCAACTCAGAGAACTGCTGAATCCTGCACAGTGTAGACCAGCTTTGGGAATAAGACCTGAACATGTCAGTGTGACACAGAGCTGTTGCATAGGTAAGGTCTGCCCACAGAGCTGAGCCAGCGGGAGAACCACTGTTCAAGAGCAGAGCAGGCCGCACCACGCCTACAACAGGGACCAAGCTTGCGGCTGGCCACAGTCTCTAGCTTGCTCTCTGACAGTCATCTAGAAACAGGTCTGGGCCCCCTTAGAATGAAGGAGTGATGGGGTTTTTAGATAATATAGAAGGACAGCCTAAATATATCCTGGGTTCCGACTGTCCTGATAAATGGGAAATCAAGAGATTTTAATTTGAAGAGTTTTTGTTTCCTGAGCTAGTGAAATAGCTTGGAACAGCTATGCAATATAATAGAAAGAAAGAAACAAAACAAAACATGAACAAATTTGTAACTGAAATGATCAAAACAGAGGCAACAGAGATTGGCACTGAAATACAAGAGTGTGCTTAGAGGATAGTAGATCAGCTCATATTTCACAGGTTCCTTTTATGCTGAATTTTCTCCCTAAATGTAGAGTCTCTAGGGTAGAAAATTATAAGAGGTAGGGTGGGACCCTGGGAGAATCTTTAGTTCTATTCATTCTGTATGGCTTTATGTGCCAATAAATATTCATAGTGGCTAGAAGCAAAGATAGTATTAACCTCCTGGCATTGTGAAGAAGAGCCTCTTCAGCCATCATGCTAATGAATCCTGCATTATTTTCCAAGGGTCTATAGACCTTGGACCACTCTGAATCTAGGATTGGAGAGTCAACACCATTATAGTGAAAGTCTAAATTGCATATAGAAGATGGTACAAAATGAAAATAGATTTGATGGCTTAATTAACATCTAATTTAATTGGCAATGCTAGTAAATATTAAATTTTTAGAGTCCAAGTAACAGTCTAGTATTTAGAGTTACTATAATCTAAATCCATTCCAGATTTGCAAAGAAAAAAAAAAACCCACCAAATTATAGCTCTCTAAAAACTCTCCAAAAGACATTAAGGTTTTTTTCTTTTTTGCATAAGTAAAAGTCCTTAGAAAATATTTAATTCATCAGAATGCCTCCAGAATTAATTGGGTGAGGAGGGACTAATGGATTTGAGTAGTTATGAAGTCATTCTAGCCTCTCTGCTAAGCCCTTCATATCCCTTCTTTTAATCTCGATAGTAATTACATGAAGCAGGTATTATTATCACCATTAAAATTATTATTCATATTTTAATCAATGAATCAGAACTGTGCACATTTATGAGGTACAATGTGATGTTCTGATACGTTCCCAGTGTCTAATGTAGAATAATTAAATCAAGCTACTGAACATATCTATCACCTTCTTCACCCGTGGATCTCTTAAATGGCGAGACACTTGAAATTTACCTTCTTCGTTATTTTCAAACATACAACAGATCATTACTGAGTACCCCGCTCTACTCTTCAGTACATTTCCAGTACTTTTCTTTTAATGTGAAACTTTGGATCTTGGGCCAATAGTGGGTTCCCAGTCTCTGGGAACCATCATTCCACCTCCTGCTTCCATGAGCTCAGTTTTATTAGATTCCACATGCTTGTGAGATCCTGTGGCATTTTCCTTTCTGTTCCTGGTTATTTTACATGGCACGATGTCCTCCAGATTTATCCATGTTGCCATACAAGGGACAATGTCTTTTTCTTTAAAGGCTGAATAATATTCCTTGTGCATGTAAACCACATTTTCTAATTTATCACTGCGAGAGGACACAGGTTGAGTCTGTGGCTATCGTGAATAATGCTGCAATCAACGAGGGAGATATCTCTCTGATGTACTAAATTCCTGCCTTTTCTACCCGTCTTGCAAATACTTTTCAGCTGGGATTAAAGAATCATCCATAATCCACACTTTTAAAGCTCAATCAGAAAGAATAATTTCCAGGCATACATGGTTTTCATGACATTCCTATTATAGAGTTTCAGAGGAAATATCATGAGACTTTAAAGGTTGCCCTTTATCACAAGAGGGAAAAAAAATCTATACCCATCTCACTTACTGATGCAAGCCCCTCAAAGCTTTCTAACTTTGATTCTCTCTAGGACCTGACAAAAATCTTCTGGGCCTTTCTAGAAAACATTTGAAAAAAATGTGTTGAATGGCTGTTAGAATGTATAGGCGAAGCAGAGAATTAAACTCATCTGAGGATGGCCAGGCCCCTTCTCAGGCTGAAGCTCACAGCTGAAGGATGCAGGCCGTGGCTGTGGTGGGAAGCATTGAGGGTCGCCGCCATGCTCTCATGCTAGGAAAGCGTGCTATGCTTGGATCTTGCTTTGTATGGTGTGCACATACTGTGAAAGTCTCTACGGGAAAGGCATGCTGCTTCTCCAAAGTGTTTCTCAGTCATTAAATGATAATTGGTTGAGTTTTATCGAAATAGAATAACATTCTGGCTTAGTTGGGTTATTAGTAGTGGTGATAACAAAACTGATTTTTTTAAAAATAAAAACAGAATTGTAGAAATGTGTTATTTACCAGCTTATTTGACTTAGCATTTTAAGTTCCATCCATGTATTAGCAGTCCACTTTTATGGCTATTCTATGGATAAACAACACTTTATTTAGCCACCTATTAAGTGAACATTTGGGTTGTTGCATTTGTCACTGTTAGAAATTATGTTAGTATAAACAGTTGTACAGGTATTTTAAGGTAAATACGTGATTCTCTTGGGTATACAATTAGAAATGGATTTGATGAGTCCAATGGTAACTGTGTTTAACTTCTTGAGGAATTGCCAAATATTTTCTACAGCAACTATACCATTTTATTTTTAACAGCAGTACATGAAGGTAACAATTTCTTCACAATTTCTTGCCATACTAACTTCTCTTGCAGCCCCTTAGGAATTACAGGATCAGTGTTTCAATTTCTGCAAACAAGTATCTTGGTAGAGATTACATTGTATCTATAGATCAAAGTATTCTTCTTAACATGACTAAGTCTTTTCATCCATGAACATGGGATGTCTTTCCATTTATTTAGATCTTATTTAATTTTATTCAATGATGTTTTAAGTGTAAAAATCTCAAATTTTGAAAATTTGTTTCATTTGATACTATTAGTACTAGATTGTTTTCTTTATTTCAAAATTTTATTATTGATGTATAGAAATACAAACAATTTTACATTGCTATATTATATAGTCTATAAACCACTTGTTGAGCTTATTTGTAAACCATGAAAGTTTCATTTTTTATGGTTTTTTTTTTTTTTTTATGTACAGGAGCAATACTTTTCCAAACAGGTACGGCATCTCTCCTTTTAAAATTCGAATGCCTCGTAACTATTCCTTCCTGCGTGCTCTGGCTGGTACAACTGGTGAAACATTACATGGAAGTGCCAAGAGAGAGTAGACATTCCTTTCTTGTTCTTAATATTAGGGAGAAAATAGCTAGTCTTTCTTTCTAACAGGTGTATTTCATCAGCCTGATAAATGCTCCTATATTCCTAGTCTGTTGGCTCTTATTATCCTGAAAGAATATTAGACTTCGATAAAAATCAACTACTTCTGTGTCTATGGGGATGGTCATATGACCTAAAATATTCATCTGTTGTTGTGGTGTATTATGTTGAATGACTTATAAATACTGAATGGATCTTGAGTTCCTGGTATAAGTCACTATGTGACTTTGGTAGACAGTCCTCTTTTTATGGTCCTGGACCTGCTTGGCAGAATTCAGTTGAGAGTTTTGTGTCTGGATTTGTAACAGCTGTTGATGTACAGCTTGCTTTTTTTTAATTTTTAAATTTTTATTTTTATGTGTTTGGCCTCAGAGTGAGCTGAGAAGTGCTTTACTCTTACGTTTTGCTGCTGTTTTCATTAAAGAGTTTATGAAGAATTGGTGCTGAATCTCTAGTGAATGGTATGATTCTCCAGGGAAGCCATCAAGTTTTGAGATTTTCTGTATGGGAACTTTCGGATTACTGATGAAATGTCTTTGCCAGCTATTGATGTATTCAGATTTTCTATTCCTTCTCGTTAGGTTTTTTCTCTCTAACAATATGTCCTCATCATCTGTGTTATGTGTATATGGTTATTCACAGTTTTCTGTTATAATCTGTTTCTCTGGTGTTAGTAGTAATGGTTCCTCTTTCAATTTTGCTTTATTAATTTGTGTCCTTTCATTGTCCTTCACCAGTCTAGACAGTGACTTGGCAATTTTGACTGT
Source organism: Meriones unguiculatus (assembly GCF_030254825.1). Classification (NCBI taxonomy): domain Eukaryota; kingdom Metazoa; phylum Chordata; class Mammalia; order Rodentia; family Muridae; genus Meriones; species Meriones unguiculatus. Next base: position 118,358,835 of record NC_083356.1, on the reverse strand, counting down.
TTCAAAGAACCAACTTTTGATTTAATGATTCTTGTTTGCTCAGTTTTCTAGATGGGCTGGACTAGGGGTATATGCTACCATGTCCAGTCCCATCTCCTCCTCCTCCTCCTCCTCCTCCTCCTTCTTCCTCTTCGTCTTCCTTTGCCCCAGTGGACACGAATTCTTGATCACCAGCATGTTTTCTTCAGCATTGATGCCATGCCATCATCTTCTAGATTCCTTAGTTTTCAATGAGCAGCTAGTTGTTAAATAAATTGATGATGCACTGTGCCTCAGCCACTTCTCTCCTGTTGCTTCCAAGATTGAACCTTTGTTTCTTTTTTTTTTTTTCATCAAATTTATTATAATGTGTTAACGTTTGAATTATTTTATTTTATCTCGCTTGGAGTTCTTTGAACTTTTTAGATATGTAGATTAATGTGTATTATAGCATTTTGGTTTTTGCCATTAATTCCCCATGTGTCTAAAATCATCTCACATTTGTTTGCTTGTTTATCTTATCTGTGAATGCACGTGCAGCCTGTGTGTGGAGGGCAGACACTTGAATAAGTTGAGTCTTTCTTTCCACCTGCAGGCAGGTCCCAGGGTTTGAACTCACTATATCCTTTCACCTGCTGAGCCGTTTCTCCTGCCCCTCGTGTTCTTTCTACCTTCTTTCCCCTCTCATTCTGAAACACTCATTATCTATCTGTGTGCTTCTGTGCTTGAGGATGTGTTACAGATCTCTGAGACTGTGTTCGTTATTCTTAATTTCCCTATATTTCAGAATGAATAAATTTTTGCTGAATTTGGGTTTTTTTGCTAAAAAAAAAAAAACATTTTTTGCTAAATTGGTTTTTGAATTTACTCATTTTTTGTTTTTGTTGGCATCTGGTCTTAAACCTTTCTGGTGAATTTTTAAATTTCCGTTAGTGTTTTTTGTGCCACAGGATGTTTTTTTTTTTTAATTGTTTATTTATTCACTTTACATCCCAATTGCTGCACGTTCCCTTTGTTTCTCCTGGCCCCCCCTCCTTTCCTCCTTTCCCCTAGCCCTTCCCCCCTCAAAAAAAGGGAGCCCGCACCCACCCACTCCAGCACATCAAGTGGTCCTCTGGCTTCTGAAGTCCCGGCTCTCTTTCCTCTTACCTTCTTGTCTGATCATTTAAGACTGCGTTGTGCTTCTCTGCAGGTGGTCACTATGCTTGTGGTGATGGTCGAGTGTCTTATGCATTTACGAATACCTGTTACTGCTGTTTGGGATACTAATAGAGAATCTGAGAGACAAAAGATGGACAGCGTCCTACTGAAAGGGAGAAAGGGAGAGGCTTGAGGTTTTTTTCAAGCTTGTCTCTTACACTAGTGGTTCAGTGCTCTGTGGTCTTTTTACATCAGCACCCTGAGCGGGGATTTTAGTTTGGGTACTGATATTTTTATTTTCATTACATCCATTCTTGTTCCATCATCTTCCTTTCACACTTTGCTCCTGTTTTATAGAACCCACTTCTTATTCTCTTTCCTCATCTCCTTTTTAAATTTTTCTTTCCTTCTTGTTCCTCATCATTTTTTTTTCCTTAAAAAAAAAGTAATGATAAAGGCAAAAGGAGTTTTCTTCGACTCTCCAAGTAAATAGGACACACGGGCCCATCTTTATCTGCACTGTCCAGAGAAAACATTTCACTCAAGCTACTTCTTAGTGGCGCACGATGTGCTGTTTCTCCGCTCATGCAATCCTGAACCAGATGCTTTCCATATTTGGTGTTGGTCAAGAGTTTGGCTATTTTGACTCTTCTTGACCCCAGTCCAAGGCCTGGTGGAACTGAGTGTTTACTAGATAATTTTTAACATCAACGAGGCTTTGTCTCCTCTGGCAAAGCCCAGGAGGACGGGAACTCCTCTGTGAATTTCTTAACGCTCTGTGCTCCTTAGCACACCTCTTCAAGGTTGTATGTATCCTTCTTTTATGTGTATAGGTGTTTTGTCTGCATGTGTGATTGTGCACCAGATGTGTGTAGTGTTCGAGGAGGCCAGAAGAAGGAGTCAGATTCCCTGGGACTGGAGTTACAGATGCTTGGGAGCCATCATGTGTGTGCTGGAAATCGATCCCAGGTCCTCTGAAAGAGCAACAGGTATTCTTGAATGTTAAGCCATCTTTCCAGCCCCATCACACTAATTTTTAACACCCCCTCCATATATTTCCCATATTCTTTTTGTCCTTGCTTCACTTTGTATACCTTCCCCCCCCCCCGAGTTTTGAGTTTTTTGTTGCTGCTGTTGCTGTTGCTCTTTTGGTACAGAGCCTTTAAGCATTCAGAGACCCACCTTTGGTCTCTTTGGGATAGCTCCTAGGTGTTTCAGTTGGTGTGGTTATTTTCCCCATTTCTCTGTTTCCCCTTTGATGGTACGCATTGCTTCTGATGCCCAGCACTGTTGGGGGATTGTCTTTGCTTTCACTGTGGAGCCATGGAGGTGCTACAGTTAGTAATCTTTTTTCTAATATTTGAAAAGTATAGTAAATTAAGTCTTTTTTTTTTTTGTCTCTGTGGATAATTTGAAGCATTTTCACTGGCAGAAATATAAAAGACACAAATTTTGCAGAACAAGATTCAGCTAATTGCTACGAGTTCTTGTCTTTTATCTTGTTCTCAAATTTCGAGGTAACCTTTGCACACTCAGATTTCAGCCCCTTCCCCCCTCCCCCTTGTGTGTTGGGTGCCAAGGAAGCTCTATATGAGAGAAACTCTAGGTTTCTGTTTGAGGAGGAATTTTAGAAGAGTAAAGTTGAAATTTCAAAAAGGGAGTTGACATTTTTCATAAATTTTAAAGCTATGAGTCCCACTAGTATTGGTAGACATGAGAGTTGGAATGGTCGTTTGGAATAAACGGGGAATGCAGTGCTGAGAGAGGAAGCTGCCATGCCGGGGACTCATGTTTTCCTGTGCTGGATCACTGGGAGACTTAGAGTCACAGGCAGCAGAGAGAGGCCAGAGAAGCAGAGAAGAGAGGAGTGGCGCTCCCGTGGCACTCTGCCAGTGTCAGAATAGCTGGCATGCTGGTGGCACATCTCTAGCCTCAGGCCCTGGATTCTAATCAGCACGTGGATAAGCTCTTGGTCACCACTCTATTCCCAAGACCTATCTAAGCGCCTGTCTGGAGTAAGGGAATAAATGGCAGGAAATAAACACACCCTTAAGAACAGGCTGAACCCAAGTGGCAGTGTATCACGACAGTAGGAGGCACTTTGTTTTACTTGAGCATCACTATGGTAATTGTCCGTTTCCTATCACACAGGAAGACATAAAAAGGCACCTCGGAAAAAGTGATTTTGCTCTTGTTAGGGAGAAATCTTACTAAATAAGCACGGGTGTTGGGAGCCCGTGTGGCCAGGAGTGGGGTGAGGCATCAGCAGCCCTGTTGATGCAGTCGCTCACTCTCTCTAGCCTGAAAATTCTTTATTTCCCAGTGGACAAATATTTGCAGCGCCTGGTAATGAATTCAAGTGTAAAGCAAAAAAGGTGAACATTCCTTTCTGGGGCACCTAGCTAATACCCAGCTCTCTATTCCTGCTCTCTGTCCTTCCATCCCTATGCAAATGACACAGTTAATATACGACTGTAGGCTACACCCCAGAGCCCAAAGGACCCTCCTGCCTAAGGAAGGAAATTCCTTGAATGCTTGCTTGCATTGCACGCTGGCCTTGGAGAATCAGCCCAGGCTTTCTTCTTGCTGCCTTTCTCCACTGCCTACAGTCTTCCCAGCCTGGAGGGGCGATCATCACCCTTCATTGTCCAGTACCATCATTACAATATTGTTATCATCTGAGCTGGAGTCTGACACTTTATCTAAGACCTTTCAAATAACCCCTTTACTAGGCTTCAGTACCGAACCATTCAGGGCAAATCTCTGCTTTGTGCTTGTCAGCTTTAATAGACTGGATGTCACTTGAGCCTGTAAAAAGTGCCTGCTTCTCAGCTGTCAGTCAGTCCTGGTGGTGTCAGCTGAGAGCGTGGCTGGAGCTGGCTGGATTAGAGGGTAGTTACCATAGCTGTCAGACTACTGACAGCCTGACACCCACGCTCCCAACTTCCTCCTACTGTATGTGGTTTCTACGGCGCTCTCTGGACCTTTCTTAAGGTGGATTTCTCTGTTGGAAGCAGGTCATGGGCGGCCAGCATCTTTAGAAGTTTGGCTGTTTTGTTTCTTGTTCTGATTATTATTTTTTTTAGAAAGTCCTTTCCTTTGAGTAACATTTATAGTTCAGTGAATATTTTGAATCTGATTTCAACGGCAGCATCACCTCCCTACACTTTCCACCTCCCTACACTTTCCAAGTTTATCAAGAGCTTTCATTATCCCAATTATTTGAAGTTGCAGAACTCTCCTCCTCTGTAGTATTTTCTCCGTCCTCTTCCATCATATCTCTGCTCTAGCCTTCTGTGTTAAATGCAAAGCCCAGTTTGAGTGTGTTTGTATGAGACTGGGAGAGTAATTTGGCAACTCTCCAAACCCTGTCCTAGTTTAACACTCACTTTCAGCACAGCAGCCAATTAGTGAGCAGAATTTAGCCCCTCTCCCTGTCTGTCTTCTTTCAGGGTTCATTCCCTTCTTTTCTTTCTTCTCTTTGCCTGTCTTCCTTTGCTCCCCTTAGCATTAAGGCTTTACTGTCTTACAGTCCCCAGGCTGAACACCAGGCAAACACGTGAGAGTGACTCCACCCTTGCACACATATTTCCAGCTGCTTGCCCACATTCCTCAGGTATGTTTGAGGTTTATAGGCTTTCATGCCTGGCCGGGGAGCTGAGCTTAATTAACACTTTCATTTACTTAGCTAATAGTCAAGGCTGATTTGCTTTTATTAAATCAGGCTTGGGAACCAGGAAGGCATCGTGGGTACAATCTTAAACCTAGTTACTCTTCTAAGCTGTTATGGGACCAGCACAGACTGAATGTGTGTCTTAGTGCCTTGTGGCTTAAGGCAACCTACTTCACTCAGAAGAAAGTCGTTGCGTCTGGCTGAGTTTGAGTTATCTTTTTTCTAAGTTAGAATGATGAGAAGGAATGTCAACCTTATATGTACAATCTATGGTCCAAACCTGCAGGAATATTTGCTTCTATGTCACACATACATATAATGTCTATATCTGTGAACACACTGTCTTCTACCTATAAGAAAGTACTTTCCAGATTAAAAGGCTGACAATTGGACACTAGGATCATATGATACTCTGTGAAGTGTCATATAACCAGTTTATATAACTGGCACTTGATAATTTAGATTTTTATTTATTGTTATCTTCTTTTTCTCTCTTTCTCCCCTCCCAACTCCCCACTCCTGGGGACAAACCCAGGACCCCCTCCTGTGCACAGGTCAAGTGCTCTGCCACTGAGCTCTACCCCGTCTCTCTCTTCTGCAGTTTTTGTTCTTCTAACTCATACCATGGGTTTTCTTTAAAAAAGCTCCCTAGTAAAAATAACAGATTACGCTTTCATTAAACTTATGAACCCACACTAACATCAAGCGCCTTTAAAATAAATATATTAAAAACAGCCGTTAGCGGGCTCCCTCGGCCCTCCTTGCGGTTGTGAGAATGTATGGCTTAAGACCGTTGTTTTTGATGAGCCTGGCAAAGTGGGCCAAATTAAAATTAGACAGTATCCATCGCCTTGCTAGGTGGTTTTGTGTTCCTTGTAATTGCAGAAAACTGCCAAAGGAACTTTCAGATGAGAGCCTGAAAAGTTTAGTGAACACTAGACAAGTGGAGATGGGGAGGACATACAAGACCTTTGTGTTCTCAGTGCCGAAGCAGAGACACGTATTTTCCACTGTATTTCCTCCTTATTCCAAAAAAAAAAAAAAAGTTTTAAAAATAAAAGACCCTTATATTTCACCCAATTAAATGCTGGAAAACAGCCTTCAATATTATTTACAAGCATTCAGAAGTTTTAATTCAAGCAAGTCTCCCACATCCTCGCTGGCTCCAATCCGGTCTTTATTGTGTGTTGCTGAAGCTGTCTACTCAGAACCGCAATGACCTGAGGTGCAATTACTCAGCTTATTTGGAGGAAAACATCCCATCTCACAAATAAGCGGGTTGTGAAAATGTTTATTTGCAAACCTAGTTTTCTGGCCACATTTTTTTTTTCCTGAACTTCTCAGGCAAGAATTCCATTCTTCACCAGCATTCTAAACGCCACCTCAAACTCAACCAAGTCTTTCCTGTGCCTCAGTCATGAACTGAGACCTCCATGTTGCAAGGGGATCTTTCAGAGGTGAAGAATTCATTGGTAGCCCAATGGCCGAGGAATATGAAGAAGCAGAAACCCCAGCGCAGTTAGGTACCATAGTTAGCTAACGGAACAGACTAACAAGTTTTGGTGAACACTTCCATTTGATTTTAACCATAAAGCAATATGGGTACTCTTCATGCTCTTTCCCCAAGTCTGCTTTGACCTAAATTGCACAATGCAAGCAGAGTGGCCTTGACACACTACAGGGATTCTTGGGCTCCAATGCTAGCCCCTGAGCCTCTTTTCTTACGTGGGACAATTCTTGTAAATTTGGCATGGTGCCCCCTGGCCCAAACTAAGCCCTTGCCACATTGTTTATTATTCCTGTCATCATTGCTGCTGTTTTCTGTCTCAGGTCTGACTAGCCTCTAAGATATGAAAACTAACGAAACCTCTCAGGTATTAATTTCCTACCTGACTTTGTTCAATGGTGCATACTCATTCATCCGCCCTTAACTTTGTTTATCAGTTTGTGTGAGAGGAATTTAAGGGCCTGTTGTGTGCAAAGCACCCAGCCAAGTGAGAAGTTGCAGAGATGAGCATTACTCGGCCTTGAAGATCTGGAGTCAAGTGTGGTGGACAGACATGCTCACGTCCCTGATTATGTAATTAGATCTGCTGCAGAAGCATGAACACGAGATGCTGCCACGAGGGCTGGAGATAAGGCTCCGCCGTTAAGAAGACTGGCTGCTCTTCCAGAGGCCTGAGGTCCAACACCCAGCACCACATAATGGCTCATAACCATCTGAGACTCCAATTCGAGGGGATCTGACACCCTCTCCTAGTCCCTGCAAGTACCCCAGATGCACCCTGTGCGCATACCTGCAGGCAAAACATACAGGCATAAAAATATTTTAAATTGTGATTCTGGGAGCACACAGGCAGTAACTTTTTTTTTTTTTCCTGTTAAAAAATGTCAGGAATGTTGTCCTGGAAAAGGAGAGTTTGATCTGAGCCTGGAAAAACAAGGAAGAACATTCTACATCTGTGTAAAGACTCACGTGTGATCGGAGAGGGTGTGGGTGGTGAGGAGGGGAAGCAGGGGTAAGTGGTACGGTGGGGGAGGGAGGGTCCAGGTGGGTCCCGGGAAGGGGGCTGGCACCCCATCTTAGAGAGCTGTGTGCACTAGGCCTTCCCTAAGGTCTGGTGAAATGTTTTGCTTGGGTTTGTTGGGGACAAGTTCTCACCAGTCTAATCTGGCCTGGACATTGCTGTGGAGGTCAGGCAAACCTCCTCCTGCCTCAGGCTCTGGAATGCCAGGTTTACAGACATGTGACACCATGCCCGGCCTCTCTGCAAAATTTGAAAAGAATAATAAGGTGATTGGCTTTGTGTTGCAGAAAGATCTGCCTGATTATAGTACGAGGGGACGATGCTGAGACAAGCTTTTGCTCAGTGAGGAGAGAAAACCTTCGTGAAGGCAGAGATGGAGAGACAAGAGTGGAAGAGCTGCAGCCAGAGCCATGGTTTGGCGGGGGTGAGGGTGGGGAGGGGGGTAAGAAGAGAGGGATGGCTTCCTGTTTCTGACTGGAGGGGTAAAGGGGGGAGCGAAGTCACCGGTGTCAAGAGCACAGTGGAGAGGAAGCCTCTGAGGTTAGAGAGGCTGGGCAGGGTTGGGGCGGGAGGTGATAGCTTTGAGAAAGTTAGGTTGATCTTGCCCATGGACTGTTTTATGAAACTGTTAAGAGTGAACTCTGGTCCCGGAGAGATGGCTTAGTGGTTAAGAGCACTGTCTGCTCTTCCAGAGGTCCTGAGTTCAATTCCCAGCCACCACGTGGTGGCTCACAACCATCTTCACAGGGATCTGATGCCCTCTTCTAGCATGCAGGTGTACATGCAGAGTGTTTTATTATACACTATTATACACTATTATATACATTATTATAATAAAACAAACAAACAAACAAAGAAGTCTTTTTAAAAAAATGAGCTCTGGGAAAAATCTGGACTTGTCCGGGTGGGCTTGTTGGAATGAACCATGGTTTAGGCTGAGGGTGCATAGTTGGCTGCAGCTGAAGATTAGACAAGTATGGCAAGGAAGCCTCTTGAGGCTTCAGTGTTCCTGACAACACCAGAACGAAGGACTCAAGCCGAGTAAGACCGAGGAGCTGGGGAAGAGGGCGTGGTTGGCTGGATGGGTGGAGGAAGGCCCGTCCTTCTATCACAGATGGGGAGAAGTCAAGTTCCTCAGAGAATTTCCGGTAATCCCACCAAGGGGATTGAAATCCACCAAGGGGAGTTCAAGTTGCTGAGGGCGAGATGCCGGGGGTTGGGGGATATGGGAGCTGAGGTTTGAGAGGGGGTGCGTAGGGGTGGTGGTCAGGGAGTCAGGACTTCAAGCTGACCCGGTGTAGCTGGCAGGGAGGGGAGCTGAAGATTACAGGGTTGTCCTGTTCCCGCTCCAGGGCTCAAGTCACACCTCTTGGCATACGGCTTTATTTTCCTTACCGCATCCTCCACTGCAGCTTGTAAATCTTTAGGCCTGTTCCTTTAGCCCCCTCAGATATCCAGTTCAAAAATATGTAACGAATTGAAAGAATTGGCATTTGTCATTGTCAAGAACCCCAGGTTGGAATTAAAAAAAAAAAAAAGAAAAAAAAAAGCCCCAAGTAGCTTTAGTTGCAGGTTTTAGCTTTGAAGCCTCTCCCTTCAAACTGATTGCATCACTGCCTCCTGAACACCGACAGGTAGACACCCCCTTGCCTAACCCTGTTTCTTTCTTTCTGCAGGCAGGAATGACGAGCTGCCTGCAACCAGCAGCTGAGGCACCCGGAGACCCGGGGCTCTGACGGGCTTCCTGCGCTCTGAGCCGCACCGCGCCGACGCCTGCCTGCGCTGAGCCACCGGAGAGGCAGCTGTGATACCTGATGACAATCATCTCTGATTAGAGCGCCCCGCTGCACAGCCCGGGAGAGCTGGGCCACAGCTAATTAGCATGTGAGGCCAGCGTGCTGTTTATTGGAACTGTGCTAACAAGTTGTAGCTTTTTCCGTCACAGGAGGGTCGTCAACCGGGACCCCTTCGCTCCAGCAGTTCAGGTACAAGGCGGATACTTCTTACGCACCATCGCCAGGACACATGGACGCATTGGCGCCGGGAGCCACTCTGAGTCTGTGTTCCCACCTCTGTAAACTGTCACTTCTAGACCTGGTCGTGAAATCTGGTGCTATTCTAAGTGGTCTTACACTTTTAAATTGAGTATCTTAAAAACAAACAAACAAGCAAGCAGACAAACAAACAAAAACAACTCTTGGCCTATCAGGTAATGTTTCCAGTCTAAGAAATGGAGGTGAGATTGTCTTTGGCTTTTGAAGAGAGAAGCCTGTGAGAGGGTTAGTGGAAATTAAGGGCATAAACTCTGCTTATTCTGCTAATGTGTGATGTATTCACAAACATAGCAAACTTAAAGATGCAGCTCTGGTGCTTACTATAGAACCACCTGGTTTGGAATCATTTTCAAAATATTTTTTCTAAGATTATTTGTTTCAAGCCAAGGGAGCACCCACATAAGTTCTCATTTGCCCATGAGGTGACTTTGTGTGGTAGCTTTAAGACATGACATACTATTATTGTAGCTTCCTTGTCCTTTACAGGTGAATGTATTCTACCTCAGGACGCAGGAACTGAGGACACTGGGGGGGGGGGGGGGCGTATAATGTAGCTGTATCTACGTAGCTTATGCCTACCATTGCTGCATGTTTTAAAATAGTCTTAGATCTTGGTTACTGAGAAAGCTTTAGGACATTTTATAAAGTCAGTAGATATAATGAGTATCATTATGGCTATTACCAGAGATCCAAATCTTTGCAACAGGCTCATTTAAAAAAAATACTATGTCACCCGGACCCACTGAAGTAACTCTGTGATCTCAGAGCTGCCAAATCCTTGCTCTTCCCTGAATCCAAAGCAGTCACTTAGACTTCCTGGAAGAGAATTTTTGAAATAATCCTAAAAGCCCAAATGCTTTTCTATAGTGAATGACTTCTCACAAGCTCTAACATTCAACATTTATAAGCATTTTAATTTATTTCCCAAGGAAAACTATGGGTTCTACATCTTGAAAATATGTGTCACATGTGTCGTGGTCTTAACACCACCACATACACTGGCCTCTTCGAGGGCTACGACTATTTTCAATAAAGCCCATTATGCACGTAGCCTTTAATTCTGATGCTACTTAACATCATTTATTTATATTTAATCATCAGAACCATATTTCTGGGTTTCAATAATTCTCTGCTTTAGCAACTCAATAATGACTTAAGTATGCTCACTCATTTTTGTTTTCATTCCTAATTTAAGCTAACCCAACTTTTTCTTTTCTTAGTAAAAGTGGCATTCTGTTCTGTTTTGTTTTGTTTTACTTTAAACAAAAATTCCCTCTGTAGGTGAAAAGTTGATTACCGGTCTTTGGTCTGGAGGTAAATTTTACAGCTCTTTTAAATCCATGGAAGTGCTCTCACATTAGAGGTGCTGACACAGCCTTCCCCGCTATGTTTCGGCATGGACTATCCCACTGTAATAAGCAGTTATTATGTATGTGTAAAAATAATGAGAGGCCATGTCTGAAGAGAGTTAATGTAAAATGCTAAGCAATTATAGTTGGTTACACAGTGCAGGTTAATATTCCTTCTTATAGCAGGGCTGCTGTTTTTTTTTTTTTCCTTTTGTCCTCCAGAACTAATGAAAATTTTGAGACCTGACCGAAATGATAAGCAGCGATTCATATGTCCTTTGTGTCAAGGCTGTTGCATTAATGCTTTCCCTTCATATAACATTTTGCATAGCCTAAAGCATCTATTAAAATCCTTTGTAAAATTCATGAAACAAAAGTGGTGGGTTGAGTCTAGGGGGAGAGAAAGTAAGCTGCTTATTAGCAAAAAGTCAAAAACACAGGGCCAATTACAGATCTGAAGAAGAAGGGCTGAGGAACGGCATGGGGAGTAATTCTTTCTTCAGCCCAATGGGCTCAAGCGAGAGGCAGGTTGGGTGGAAATAGAGCAACAGTGTGAGCGGTAATTAAACAGAAATGTTTGGAGTTAGGAAACATCTCTGTCACGATGGAAGGGAATGCTCAACTGAAAACAGCCTGGTCTCACCAAGATGCTAAATTGGAAGGATTTAGGGTTTGCTCCCTAAAGGAGAGACTGGGGGCAGTGAAGAGCAGTGGGGGCTCAGGAGATATGTAAAGAATCCGTTTGGTATTTCAAATGCTCTAAATTAGCTTTTTAAAAAGAGAGGGAGAGCGGGAGAAAGACAGCGAGGCTCCCTTCCGAAGCAGCAACAGAAAACTGAATAAACCACAATAAGATTGCCCTTTTTCTGTTATAAACTTGGCATTAAGCCTGTCATGTTCAATGACAGCCTAGTGGGCCTCATGCTTTACCCTTTGGAATTTGAAAGATTGGCAGGTGTCATGATTTCCTTAACATAAAAGACCTTGCAGATAATGTGCACGGGCACACACTTAGACTCTGTAACTCCGCTTGCTCGCCTGGGTCTCCTCGGGTGAGCTTGCCACTCAGGCTGCGGGCTCCAGAGCTGCCCAGAAATGGATCTGGCCTGAGGACAGTGTTTACTGCTGGAGGAGCTTGTGGTTGAGGCTGCACTTTTATGATTCTCCTTAGCAGTCTAAACATGTCCCGCAGTTACAATAATGAGCTGCTTTGTAGAGAGAAGCTCTCCGAGAGCATTGTTACTTTTCTTTGAAATGTTGAATGCGAACAGAATGGCTCTCCTCTGACTTAAGGCTACAAACCAAGTCCCATTTAAACAATAATCCCCTCTCTTTGCAGCCTCCTACCCAGACCTTCCAATAACTCCTACAGGGGAAACTTCATTAACGATGAGGGAAGCACAACGTCTTGTCGAGGGCTGATGGCTCTGTGTAAGCTGGCATCCCCCCTCCCCTGGCACCAGTGTGCCACCACCCAGCCTCACCTGAAAATAAACACGTCAGTCTCTTCAGGGGTCTCTGTTGCCAGAAGAGAAATCCTGCATTTTCCCTCCAACCCAAACAGTTGTGGGCTGGGCACTAACCACTCAATAAAATTTCAATAAAATGAATCTCACAGATTTTTATTTTTGTTACAGAAAATTAAACAAAATAAGAGAACATGATAATCCCACATGTACTCATCATCTGCCTATAACAAATACCACGCTGGTGGCCAGTCTAGAGTCATTTGTGTCTGCTGCACAGATGTGAAGTTGGAAGCAGACCCTTAGCATCATTCAGGCCATCACACCTGTAAACATTCCAGGCCTGGCTCCAAACCTCAGTGCATTGGCTGGTTTTGTTGTTGTTTGTTTGTCTGTTTTGAGCTCAAGGAAAGATTTTTGAGCTCCAGATCCTTTTACTCCTTGTATGTTTTTTTTTTTTTTTTTTTTTTTGTGGCTTCTCCACAGAAGTTGCATTTTGCAAAACAATACCATCAGCCCACAGGTTAGGAAAGTCTCAGGTTTGCTTGAAGGGAGGGTTTTCTCACGTGTCACAGAGATTCTGGAAACTGGGTTTTTCTCAGTTGAGACAGTCACTCAACTATCATTTATAAACCTTGACTTTGGGCATTCAGATAAAGGACCGTTTCAGTAGGCTTACAAAAGTGTGTCTGTATACCTACTCCACCCCATTCGCTGCAGTAGCAGAGGAAAACAGGCAGCACCAAGCAAGGAAAAAAATTGAAGAAAATTATCTCCCTTCTCCCATTGGCCCCTCCCGTTGTTGGGCACCTTACAGAGATGATGATATTTGATTTCCTTTTATATCAGCAAGTGCTGCATATTGTATATGCAGGGGCCTTTCAGTTTATTCATTTCCCTTAAATTTCTACTTGCTACTTAGATATAAACTACGAAGTGCCCCGAACTCATTGCTAAAGAATATTAAACACTGCAAAGAGAAATAGCCAGTCCCCGCTTTTATAAGTAAGTTATAGACAAATAAAATACTCCTCACAAAGTGTTCTACACAGATCTCTTTCTTGAATTAAAGAAACACGTTTTCTTCCTGCTCAGTTTTTTATACTGATATTGTCAATAATGAACCAAAAAAAAGTACTACTATTTTTAAATGGCACCATTTTTCTCTCTTGTGATTTAGAGAACTTTGTAATTTGGCTGGACAAGATGATGTCATTTTTAGGGAGGCAGAGGATAATGATTTTATAAAAAAACTCTCTGCACAAAAGAACATATTCAATATAAACTTTAATTACAAATCACAATATTAAGATACCCGTCGAAAGTCCCACCCAACTTAAAAACACAGTTTCTCAGGTTTCTTCATTCTACCGCCCTGAAATAACTACTATCTTGAACTTTCTATTTATACATTTTAGAAATCTCTTTAAAGCAATGTTTATATATATGTCACTATAGACATTTAGCTTTGCTTAGGGGTTTATAAAATATTACTATATCATACATCATGTTTGGAATTGAATTTCCTCATTCAATACTAAGATTCATCCATTGTGTATATCTATATTGTTATGTGTTATGTAACTCATTTTTCCTACTGCATAATAGTCCATTATGTGACTATAACACAATCACTTATCCACCATTTGGTCAGTGGATATTGGGTAATTTCAAGTGTTTCTGTTTGTTTGCTGTTTTTATAGACACTGAACTTTCTTAGAAAACAATTTCTTTAACACTTGTAGTTTTTTTTTCTCCTAAGAATCCCACAAAAAAGCAGTGGAAATTTCATTTTTATTCTTTTCCTACCAACAAGGGCCACTGAGTTCCTGGACTAAGTAAATCTCATGAATTAAGGTGAAAAATAAAAATTTAAAAAGTTAACTTTTATGGATATAGCACAATGGGAAGGGCAAGCCCTTGAACCAAGAGAGGGGTATCAGATGTTTCTGAATAGAGGGACTCCAAGACCTGGTCAGGGCATGATGGTTGGCTCACATCCATTGTTTAAAACCAGGTTGGTCAGCAGACAGACAGCATAAAAGGAAACAAAGCCACTCCAAGCCAAATGGTTATACAAACTTCGATTAGACTACCTTTTTTTAAAATCCCCTTCAACAGAGTGTTGTGATGAAAATAAAATAGAATGAAACAAAACAAAAAGGGAAGAGAGGAAAGAAACCCCATGTGACTTCTATTTATGGTAAATAAATGGAAATACATGTTTGGCAAAATCCTTCAGAATTTTCTGAACTATTATCTCCCTCTAGTTTCACTAACATGTTAACCTACTTACAGCAATTAGTGCTTCATTAGTAAGGCTAACTAACTGTTGCCGGGCCCTGTAATGATTTGCCAGGCTTTCCAGATACAAGCGCATAATCAATGTTTTCCAATTACTTCTATAGTGCAGCCACTATTTCAAATAAACTAGATAATAATACAAAGCCATTACTGGAGCTGAAGTAGCAGAGGCATTTAATTGCAAGGCAGTTCTTCTCAGCTTTTAAAATTTTTCACACTAATGAAGTGTCATACAAAAAAGTTGTATTGATTTTTCCACCACATGGCTTCAACCACAAATATGTAATTATCCCTTTTATATCTAGCTGGGGGATTAAAATAATCTATAGTATATAGCCTTTACTTATCCCTGATGGGTTTGGTAGTGCTTTTACCCTTTTCAAAATATGTGGCCCTTTGATGAATGAACTTTAGGCAAAATGTTGCTTTATCTGTTTCAAACCTTTGCTTTTTAAAGTCAGTTTGTGTGCAGGCGTTACAGTCTGAAATCGCAGGTTTCCAAACCTGAGGAGTACATCCTGGCACATTCCCCTATAACTCCATTCACTGAAGGTCTCATAGATATTTTTTCTCACCACAGAAGTCAACATGGGTGTACGTAATCGCTGGGTATTTGCGCTTAGCCTACATTTGCATTTCACTGTACTTACATTTTTATTCTTAGCTAACACTTTATTAACTGTGCTATGCTTTAACAGAATGAAGTGGCCTCTGCATTAATTGGAGCCAATCCTTTCCCAGGTTTTTCAGGGGGTGGGGAGAAAGGTAAATGGTAACCCACCGACATTAAACTTCTTATTTTCTCATTACAGTTTGGTCAATAAAGGAGAGGGGAAAAGTATTTTCTTTATGAAAACAGAAGGTCATTATAAGAATAAAATGAATTTTGCAGCGAGCAGGAATTAATGTCAAGCACACAGAGCTTTAAAAAAAATTACCTCATCTTTCTTGATCTTTTTACACATAAATTGGTTTCTAAACTTTTTTCTTTTCTTTTTTCTTTTGCTGAGAATTCTTTGGTTACTCCTTGACATTATTGCAGCTTTGACCAGTGAAATCAAAAGAGAAGAGCATAGCTTAAATGTTGACTAGACTTGGTTCTTAGCCTCGGTCTGTCGTAGGCTATCTCCCATAGCTGCAGTGATGTGGGAGCCTACTCACCTCCTTAAGCGTCCAGGTTGCGAGCTTCTCCTCTGGTTTGCCTTTGCTTTTTGTGTGTGGATAAGGAAACATCTAAAGTGAGGTTAATACACTATAGTTCAGACTCTGAAAATTCTGTCAGGCTGAATGTGGACACCAAACACGTTAGAAGTCAATGCCCCATGACCTTGGAGCAGAAGTTTAGTAGTATAGAGATGCGAAATTAGTGCATTTACTGACATTTCCAATCCACGTCATTGACATTCAGAATGTTTTCAGCAGAACTCTTGCAGAGAAATCACTAACTGGCCTGACACTGTATCCCAAGAAGATCAGGTTTCCATGCACATGTGGGCTTCAGTGCCGACTCTTATCTTTATCTTGTTTTTAAAACCTTGCAAAAAAAATGCTTTTTAAAGCACCAGTTTTCATATATACAAATGTGGTATGTCATGTAAATTGTAAGAGAACTCAAACATAAACACACGTTTAAAATAAATAAAAGAATGGATTTCTAAATCTGTTACCTGGAGTATTTGGATCCACTTATACAAAGTACCTTTCATGCTGGAGATGGGGTGTGCAGATGAAGGATGAAAGGAAAGCGAAGAAATGGGTATACCAGGGTAGTCTGGGTACCAGGAAAGCTGTCGTTTATTTTTAAATTAGTTTGCACACAAAATGTTTTAATATTTATTTCTTTTAAAAGTACCCTTAGTTCTTTCCCTGCTTATCTTCCTTTCAGGAAAATTGGTTTCTTTGGCTTTGTGTTGCTTACTTTTCTTATATTTTAAAACATTGAGATAATTGCCATTAAGGATCCAGAGAGGCAGAGGTTACACCCGTGTCTGAGCTCTTTGGGAAGTGTACCCACAAGGATACGGCAACCCTTCCCTCCACATGCTCTATACAGAAGATATACATGCCTACGTGAGGGTAAAATGCAAACAAGAAATAGGACTGCCTCAAAACCTGATTATTATCAAGAATTTTTAGGTTACATAGTAGTGGAATTTCTGCCAGAAAGGAAGAAAGAAATAAGCCCTACAGTTTGGATTTCAAACCTCATGTCCAAGTGTGGTTGGAAGAGGTGTGTGTTTCTGAGATGCTGAACACCATTACCTTGACCGTCAACAGGAGCGATTAGAGTCATATTTATTGATGAAACTTTCAGCTCCCAAGCTGCCACAATGAGTGTGTATCATGCAGCTGTCAGCAGAGCCCGGCACCACAAACATGAGAGCTTGTGACATTTCCCTTTTGTAATTTATGAAAACAAAAGATCTTGAAGTTTTTAGGATAGCAGAGTAATTTTTAAAACAGTCTCCAAGATAAATTGTGGTTTGTTAAAAAAAAGAAGAAGAAGAAGAGGAAGAAAGGTGCTTTTCTGGTTTCTGGTTTTTTAGGACAGCCAATTACAAACCAAATTAGAAGCATAAACACAGCTATTATTTACATGATTCTAATTGTGACATGAAGGTTGTAAGTATGGCCAACTATGGGGGGCAGTGATTACCACCACACTGGAATATCATTCTCTCATGATAGAATAGTTATTTCAACATGTGATTTCTTAAGAGTTTTATAAGTAGAAGGTCATTAGAAGTCATTAAATTATTTTCCTTCTTTAAGGTAGTGTTTTGCACCAGTGCCCTTGTTTGGTTGCAGGAAGATTCTCGAGCTGAAAAGATAAGCAAAAAAAGAACAAAAGGATTTGTGCCCCTGTGTCAACTCCATCCTAGCCTTGATTGGACTAGAAAGTCAGCAATGGCCTTAAACTGTAACTTAAGGGAAGAGATCTGGCCAGTAAAAAGTACCACAAGAGCAAAAACTAAGTCACTCGACATTGTGGGACTTTTCACCTACCCAGATATATTTTTAAAAAGTAGAAAACCTCAATATGTGCCACACATGAATCTGAACATTCTTTCAAGGAGTGAGCTCCATACTCCAGGTGTTCAGCCGAG
The DNA here is from genome assembly GCF_030254825.1 of Meriones unguiculatus. Taxonomy (NCBI): domain Eukaryota; kingdom Metazoa; phylum Chordata; class Mammalia; order Rodentia; family Muridae; genus Meriones; species Meriones unguiculatus. Next base: position 118,341,235 of record NC_083356.1, on the reverse strand, counting down.
GACAGATTCTACAGGCATGTTGTCCGATTGCATATCTTCTGGGCTTTGTTTTGTAATGAATTAGATGGTGGGAAAGAGAGACTGCAGACTGCAGAGAAAGATCACTGAGCACCCATGGGAATAACAGTTTTCCCATCATCCTATTCTGTCTAGGATGCTGATGGACTTCATTGAGACACTGAGAGATAACCCACAATGACTTCAAACCGGGGGAATATGCTCTCTGTGCATACACAAACCATTTCTGTATTAAAATTAAGGTACCTTAATGTTTTCTGGCATCTTTAAATCTACACAGGAAGCAACTTATTTTCTATTTTACTCACAAGGTAAAAATAGCTAAGGCAGAAATGCGACAAACACCCAAAAACCTAATGACTTAGACATCTAAGAATTCTCCAAATGTTGGCTCACTCAAGCTACTTTTCCTGGGTGAGCGTAGCCCTAGCCTCTCATCTAAAAAGCCCCTCTTTATAGCAGGTGGAGACCCTCACACAGAAGTGCAACTGCACAGTGCAGGGATCAACACATCACGGTGAGCCCAAGTCCAGTGGGTACCTCTATATCAGAGCTCCTGCACCCACGGCTGAAGACCCTCACAGGGGAGCAGATGGAAAGACTGTAAGGGTCAGGATACCAGGATGTCCGCCACGACAGTCAGAAAAATAGAGGTACACACAAGATCAGAACAACTGACATGCTAACATGAAAGGAGGAAAACTTCATGGGATCCCACCCGACGAAGACTCACAGGCAGCCCATGGTACTGGGAGAAGGAAAGTTAGCTTCCTTTTGGTTGTCCAATGCAGAGTGGTCGGCCCTGACAGCGCATACACACAAACAACAAAACTACTCAGCATGTTGTATGTATGTGTATTTGCACATCTATACACATTTGCACATCTATGCATGTAATAACAACAATCAAAGAAGTAGAGGTTGTCAACTTGTACGGAAGGGCTTTGACAGAGGAAGCTGGGAGGGGCTGGAGAGAGGAACGGGGTGGGGAAAGTCATATATAATTCTATTTCAATTAAAAACACATTTAAAAGAAATTCCCCAAATGGTCTCAAGGTAACTAAGGACATGTGCATTGATACAATTAAGGCTAGAATAGTTTCCCTGGGACAAGCCCCAGCTCTATCCATGGGGAGAGGCAGGGGACCAAGATGGCTTTGCGCTGAGCGTATGGAAAGTCAGGCCCTTGCACATGGGCCTCAGAGTGAAGTAGTTGCTCTTCCTATATCATCTGGCGGTAGGAAAGGCTGGGCTGACCCCTTGGCAACTCTCCCCTAAGGGAGTGCTGTGCTGCACAGGCAAACCAAGCCTTTCTCCCTGTAACTAGCCCCACCCATCACAGGGAAGGGAAGGCACAGAAGGAAGCAGTGGTTTTCCAGCTCTGGTGTGAGCAGCTCAGGTCCTCACATCCAAGACGCGGCCCTGATGTGACTCCTCCAAACTCCAGGTGACGCAAGCCCATGTTTAAGGGTGTGGCTTGTGGATACCCCCGTTGGGAGACTGTGATTTAAGGCAGGGGCATGTGGCCTGGGGGCTGTGTGTGTGTGTGTGTGTGTGTGTGGAGCAGATCGCATTCTTCTCCACACACGTGGTTTATATCAGTTTCCTGACATGTAAAATGAGCCCCGCAGGTGTGATTCGAGGACCAGCTGGACCCCAGTGACTGGAGCTTTGGGAAGCACAGAACTCAGGGGCTAGTTTGCAGCTAGGAAAGCCCCAGTGGGTGATAGTTCGGTGCAAATGGTGTATGTGTGTAAACGCAGGTATGAGCACCTCCAAGGGCTGTAGTCTCTGTGCCTGTGAATCAGAGTATGAGGAAGAGAGGAGCAGGTTAGAACTTGAGAGAAGTGCAGGAGAGGGAGGGCTGAGTGGAGATAAGAAAGAAAGAAGGAAAAAGATGAAATATCCTAGCATATGGGCTTCCTCCATGAAGAGGGCATTCCTTGCACACTCTTCCCTGACCCCCTCTAACCTGGGCTGCCCACCCTTCCAGGTGGGTAAGAATTCATCTACTTGCACTGTCAGCTCGCTCTGAGGTCCCCTCCCTCTTGTTTGGCTCTCACAAGGAGGAGGCCAGAGGAGCCGTGCTGCACAGGGGCTGGAGATGAAGGCTGTCAGCCAGCATCAGAGCTGAAAATTACAGCTGATTAAAGGAATAAAAAAACCTTCAGGATCATTCGCTGTTCTCGAAATTGACAAGCGAAGGTGCTACCCCTTTAAATGCCTGGTGGGTCTCCCAGCTCTGAGAGGAGCTTTTTCTGAAACCCTGTTTATAACCCAGAGAAGGAGAAAGGAATGAACTTGCAACCTTTCATGAAGCTTTAAATGCTTTGTTTTCACTCTGCAACAGTGTCTTTTTTTTTTTTTCACCTTAAAAACAAAAACAAACAAACAACAGGAAGCTGTGTTTGGAGCAGAAACAGCATATTTTCCTGGCAAAGCTTCCAAAGCCGAGAGAGCAGGTAGCTGTGAGTCCCTGTGCCTACAGCCTGTTTGGGGGACAGTTAAAAAGGCTGCAAAGCCTTGCTTCCCTTTCTGAAGGAGCCCAGGAAATGATCTCCTTCCCAGTGCAAATAAAGGAGAGCTTCATACGAGCCGACACTAATATAATACCCTCTAAAACGCCTTGCGAGAACAACGTTCTCAGCCATTAAGTTCAGGGATACGACAGAGGCGCAGTAACACTGGCCTTATGGAGCCTGGTGTTGCGGGAACTCAAATCTTCCTACCATTTGCTGCATTTTCTGTTTGCTGCTTTTTATGGGAACACACATTTTTATTCTTTTATGGATGTTAAAACATTTATAACTGTACAAGGTCAATGCAGAAAGCTTTTGCATCGAAACTGAAATTATACAAGTAGCCACGAGGGATGGATTAAACCTAGGAGAAGCCAAAGCGAGCATTGTAAATGTGCGGCCACCATTTTAGGATGCTTCTAGAAAGAACAGAGGTCCAGAAGAGCAAGGCCAAAGATACAGAAAAGTGTCACTGGGTCATATTTGGTAATGAATAAAAATTACTGTTTAAAGATTAGGGTAATGTTGGCAGCAATTTTCTTCAAATGTCGGAGGATCAACTTGGCACCCATCTGTAAAAGTTGTCTTTGATTATCCTTTCACACTGTTCTACAAGACACGAGGCTGGCTCGGGTATTTACAAATACCTCAGAGAAAATCAATAGACCCAGAGAGGTCCAAATAACTAGCAGGGACCATGAGAACACAGTGAGCTGAGGCAGAGAGACGAGTCTTCTGGCTTAGTACGCCAGTTTCCCTGCAGCTAATGCGTAGGAAGAGGGCTCTTGAACGAGCAGCCGCTTCCGTTCTTGACTTCCCCCACTTCCTGGTTTGTGCGACTGTGGACAGTTCAGAAGCTGTCCAATCCTTAGCCTTCTCTTCTGTATTGTGGGGTTCCACAGGTCTGTCCTGTTGCCTAGTTGCAGCAGATAGATGTTAGATTTTTGTCCTGTTTATCCAGCAGGAGAAGCAAGTGAACTCCTATGATGAATACTGATTCAACAAACAAAAGGCCAGCTGATGTACGCTCACCGATGGAGTTAATGCACCTCTCTCTGTCTCTCAAAAAATGCGAGTAATATGTCAGTCCTGTTGCTTTACTGAAGGTAGAAAAAGAACTGCTCATGAATGCCTTGAGAAACATGAGATGCACAGTCTTACCGTTTCCATGATGTAAAAGAAATGCTTTGGGAAGACACTGTGTTATCTGAATATGATAGCTCTATGCTCTTCAGAACCTGGTTTCCGTCAAATGCACACATGGACATTTAACTTTCCTGTGTCCTACATAGAGATTCAGAATGTTCTTGCTCATTCCCAGGCTTCGCCTGTAAAATGGCACATCCTCTGGCAATCTTCTCTCATGATTAGTCACTGACATCAAGGCAATGCCCATGTCAGCTGTCTCCCTAAAAATGGTTGAAGTTCTGATTTGCATCTATGTGACTGGAAGTAATGAGTTTGACTATTTTGGTCTACAAGTGCAGTTAGTTGAGCACATAGGAAATCAAAATCCAGGGCCTCTTGGATCACAAAATGCTCATACCCTCAGGAGGAGTCTAATCTAATGGATACAGAGACCCAAGTGAAAGAAAAAGTAAACATTTCTATCATGGGTAAAAGAGTGGGTTTTGTTTGTTTGTTTGTTTGTTGTTTTACCACAAAGCACCTTCAAAAGGATCAGGTAATTTTAGTACCCAGGACAGTCACTGGTCCCCAGCATCTGTACCTGTTGCATGGCATATACCTAAGGACTTGGGGATCATAATTTATGCCCAGCAGTTTTCCTCTTTTGACTTTAGTTTTGATATCACATCATGATTCAAAGCTTGGAGCACCATAAATTTTCTCCAAATGTGTAGTAATTCCTAGGTGCAGTCCAAAGTTATGACTCATTTATACTGGAGTGACAGCATAATACCTAGGTGTCAGAATCCATTAAAACTGTTCAATGTCTTCAGTTTATTTTTAGAACCAATTGAGACTTAACTGATGGTGAAAAATATACAGTCAAGTGTGTTTACTTCACCTTTACAAAGAATCCGTTATAGTCCCAATTAATTTGTTATTCCTGTCACAACAGGTACGAGAAACTTCAAAACTGTCATTATTGTTTCTGCCTTTCCAAGCCTTCTATTTATTTTTAACCCATTCAGAGGTCTCTGTCTATTGTGAGCTAAGGATACTCTTCCCACCCCATGTCTGTGAGAGAGAGAGAAGGAGAAGGAGAGAGGGAGAGGGTAAGGGAGAGAAGGAGAAAAGAATAATAGTATTTAAAATAGAGAAGAGCTCGCTGTTTCCATTTGGTTAAACAGTAGTGCATATACTTAGGACAACATAACCTCATATAGATTCTGCACTTAAAAAAAACATTTTTCTTGCTTCCAATGTAACATATTTTGTATTACCGTAAAATATATGAGGGCTTGATGGCCATCACCACTGAGATATTTATCTGCGTGATAAACGTGCTTTTTTTTTTCTTATTGTTTCTGAGCACCTCCTGTGTGTATCTTCCAGTGGGAAAGTCTGCAGCGAACAGGAAAGCGTGCCTGTTAGCTCTGTCAGCGAAAGTCACACAATGCTCTGAAGGCATCGCGTCTTGGTTTTAGGGCAGTGTTTTCTGTAATCAAAACCACGGAGCATGGGCACCATCAGAAGAAGCAAACATGAGATGACTTCATCTATGAAAGCCCTATTTATGCTCCAGCTGATCATGCTAAGAAGAATTAAAACCAATCCAGACGTAGGCAAGGCACCTGAGGGACCAGTCCAACTCCTACTATGCACAGTGGCATTGTAAACTGCGGTGGGCAGGATTTGCTATGCACACTTCCGACATGGCACGCACCTTGGGGGTGAAGGATGCTATGAGTCTCAGGGTGGGCCTTGGTTTTACTTCTCATTTGCATTTGAGTTTAGCTGTGTGTCCTCGAATTGGCATTAGAGTCTTAGACTTCGATTAAAAAAAAAAACGGAACTGGTGATGTTACTCCCCAAGCCCCCGATGTGTGGTGAGAGTGCAATGACACAGTGTGTCAGAAGCAGCAAGCACAGTTCCAGGCACATGACAAGCTTGCGAGATGGTTATTGATGTAAGAGTTGTCGAGAATATGACAGGAGGAACGGAAGCTGGGGCAGCAGGTCGGCCAGCCTTCGAGGGTTCCTTGGGTTCAGGCGAAGCTAGTAGCTTCAGCGCTAACACAAGCCAAACTCCGGCGGGATCCGTTAGGATGGAAACAAAGAATACACGATGGAAGAGCGTCACGGGCTTTGAGTAGGGAACAGAGGTGCAGTCTACTGTCTGGGATAGCCACCAAGTCCAGGTCACTAAGGAAAGGCTGTCAGCTCAAGAACCCATGATCCCTGGGAACAGGAAGTTCCCACTCCCCAGTGTACAGTTTTGAAATACGAGTTACAGACAGACTGTATTCAATAGGAAATCAAGAATCAGATACCTGATAAATAGTCCCAGGTACTTCAATGGGTACCTCAAACTCAAGTGATGAGGGTTTATTAATGCCAAGTTGCCTATGACGCATCTCCTCTCTGGAAGGATTTGGGAGGTCATGCACTCAGGACAGGGGAGGAAGGAAGAATGGGTGTGGAGAAAACCAAAGTAAAGTCTCACATGTGTCTCAGGTAAATGGACCGTTTTACGTGAGTGCCCTGACAACCAAAACTAGAAGTGAAGCCTAAGAAAGGAGACAGTGTAGGAAATCTCCCAAGAGGCCAAACTGTTTTTGTCACGAAGCTCAGAAAGCTGTGCCTTACCTAAGACCTATAGATGTTACTCCTTATTGAACTATGGCAAGAACCCTCTATTCTATACTTTTTCTTGAAAAATTTTAACCTTGTATAATGAAGATGTACCATTACCTCGAGCCCAGGAAAGGAGAAACCACCCCTGGGTGTATCTAGAGAGGTGTTGATATGTTATGGCTCTCCCTCTCAGGTGTATGCAGGAGGCAAGGGACACTGGTGAACAGAGATTCTGCGCGCAGACAGAAACACAAACCATGGCTGTGGGGCTTCTCCCGTGTAGCCCGTTATTGACAACAGCAGTGGAGCCAAGAAAAGTCTGAAGAAATGCAGGTGGGTCTCAAATATAACAAAATGTAAACTACCCAACCATGCAATAATTGTGGTCCACTCAAGTTGCAGGTAGAGAGCTCCGGGTGCGACTGTCTAATGGCATAATTTGTGACAGCGAAAAATGTGTAAAGAACAGCTGTCACAAGTTAGCATGGAAAGGGTTTGTTCGGTGTCCCCGAGAACCCTTACAAGTGGTCAGATAACGGGGGCAAGCACAAGCTTTTGCTTGCTGACACTGAGGACCAGTGGAGTTACTTCCCAAGTCGAGAGCAGAAACAGCAAGACCTACGCCTGCTACAGCTCCATACTTGATTCAGCTCAGGCGTTAAGTATCTTTGCGGAAATCTAACACCAATTGTCCCCGGTCTTCAACTTGCTGATTCAAAATCTCTCTTTCCTGCAATTATCCTGCAGAAACAGAAACCTTGTCCTGCTGTTCTGGGCACACGGTTCTGCACTTGCCAGCAGCAACAACATCTATGCTCCCCAGAATGGCGTACGCGCACGCACGCACACACACACACACACACACACACACACACACACACACAGTTCTTGATCTGGGGTCTGGCCTCTTTCCCATATAAGCTGCCAGGGCCTACCTCCAGACCTTGTGGTACCTCACATACACTGTAGCTTCTAATGTCACCGTGCCCTCCCTGCAAAGGGCCCCACAGCCGTTCTTACAAAAAACCCTGGCCAAATGGCCTCGATTGCCCAAGACTCAGGCTGGGTGCAGTATCTCCTCTGCTGGTCTGTGTGACCTTCAGACAAGACCCTCTTGTCACTGCCTAAGCTCACAAAGAGCCATAACACGTATTACTTTGCATTGTGATTATTTATAGACACGTTTGATCCATATTCTCTCTTTCTGTCTCTCACGCTTTGGGAACAGGGGGATGTCTGACTGCCTGATGAGAAAGGGCAATCCCCACCTCACCCCCAAACGTTGCTTTAATATCTTGAAGCATAACTGGCTACACGATGTTAAGAACAACCGAGGCCATGCATTTGAACCACGCTTTCAGTTGTGAAGAGAGAGGGCGTGAGCACCAAATATTTCCAATACAGCTCTCCTAATCATGGGTGTCAAGGTTCATTAGTTGTTTAGAGTCCCTGGGGGACTTGACACAGCCAAGACTTACTTGACAAGGATCGGAGAAAGTATCAGCACGCTTTCTGTACAGCATACTCTTTATCCGCATGAATGAAGTCAGTAGTTAAGCTGTGCAGCCTTGGAAAGGATGCTAAACATTTGGGCCTCAGTTTCTTCTTCTATAAAATGGGAATAATTGGAGTATCTTTTTCATTGAACTGGAAGGATTAAACTACCATATATACGTAGCTCTGTGCATATATGATCAAAGTTTTATAATGCTAGCATATTTGAAGTGCTGTAGCCTAATTGTATCTCACCACAGTTTCAAAGCCCTAACATGTCCCCCTCTCCCAGTGTTGGCTGAATTCGGAGATAAGGACAATTACAAAGTAAGTAAGCTTAATCGAGGTCTTGAAGGTGACTCCCTGATGGTACTGGATTAGTGGCCTTATAAAGAGAAACACCAGTACCTCAGCACCTACATAAAGATCATTGAGTGTGGCCGCACACGCTTGTAATCACAGTGCCGGGGAGGCAGGCAGGTGGATTCCCTAGCGCATGCTTGCTGGATGCCCAGAACACTGAGAGACCCTGTCTCAAATATCAAGACCAAGCAGGGCGTGGCGGCACACATCTTCAGTTCCGGCAGAGACAGGCAGATCTGTGGCTCAAAGCCAGCTCAGTCTGCAAAGCGAGTCCAGGACAGCCAGGGTTACACAGAGAAACCCTGCCTTGAAAAACGAAACAAAACAAAACAGTCAGGGTGGGAACCATCCAAAGAACAACATCTGGGATTGTCCTTCAGCCTCCACAAACTCCTATGCATGCATACTACATATGCACCTCCGCACACACACATGCATGCACACACACACACGCTCGTGTGCATGCGAGCACATACGTGCATGCATGTTTGCCTCTCCTCCTTTTCCTTCCTTCCTTCCTTCCTTCCTTCCTTCCTTCCTTCCTTCCTTCCTTCCTTCCTTCCTTCCTTCCTTCCTTCCTCCTTCCTCCTCCCTCCCTCCCTCCCTCCCTCCCTCCCTTCCTTCCTCCTCAGGCCTTTGTTTCTCTTTTTCATGGGAGGAGATAGTGAGGCCGCCATCCCATAGAAGCCAGAAAAAGTTCCTCACCAGAAACCAAATTAGTCGGGACTTTGATCACAGACTTCTCAGTCTTCAGCACTGTGAGAAAGCCTTTTCTGTTTTTAAGCCCCCCCCCCCACACACACAGTTTATGGTATTTACCTACGGTAGTCTGAGCAGACTAAGATAATAAACTCAGAGCAAATTTGGCTACCATTGTTGTTCCTGCCATTCTTTCACAGCTTATATTTCCCACCAAAGTGTCTCACACTATTCTACTGGCCTCTGGGTGCTTTTCGTTTTGTTTGAAAAACTGCTAAAGCAAACAAGCCTCTCCCAAATATTTTACTGCTTTGCTTTCAACGCAAAATTAACACTGAGACTTCTGCTGGTGGCAGTGACCATATGTGAAGGAAGCCAGTGTGTGCTGGGTCCACTTTCCGAGGTTTCTTGCTTGTAGCCATCAGGGGGTGATGAAGGCTTTGGGTTTTCTATGCAGAGCAAAATGCCCCAGCTGACAGCAGACCATCCTTTCAATTTTGAATAAAATGAGTGGAAGATAGCTGGGAAATTCTGCTCTTTCTGCTTGACTGAATACCTGTCATGCTGCTTCCATCTACCGCAGCAATTAACACACACAAAGCTAGATTTGCTAAGCCCGTGCTCCCCGATGGGGTGTTAGCTTATCCCAGCGAACAGCAAAGACCTCGCTGAATTTTTTTAGTAAGCCTGCTTGTCCCTGAGCCCCTGTCCACACAGCCGTGGAGCAGCTTCTGCATATGCACGCAGCTCCCTCTCCTTCCTCTCGTTTGCTATATTCTCAGCAGGCTTTCCTGGTGCTCACCTGTGGGCACAGACTTCTGCTCTGGGAACTGTCCTGCTAGCCACATCAGCAGACAAGTGCATCTTGGCAAAAAATTTACAGAGAAGCCACCTTAGGACTGCTCAGCACTCTTTTGTTGTTGTTGTTTCCTTACTGAACCAAACACAGACCTCCAAACTTGAAAGCCGATGAACAAGATGGCTTCAGTTCATCCCCACAGTAGCTCACTCACCACGGGCAGGTCATGACTCTGCCTCCCAAGGTCTGTGCGCCTTTTCTGACACACAGACTACCCCACTCCAAGCCTCAAACCCCCTTTCCTGAATCTCAGCCCCTTCCTCCTCATTGCCTTGGCTCAAGTTCCCATCTCAGCTCGAAATCTATGATCAAACATTATTAGTGATAGAATTGCTAATAAGGTAGTTGGTAATACTCCAAAGTGCCAGCGGGTTTCCCACCAACGGGCACTGGAGAGCCTCTAGTCTCAGGGAGCACCAAGTCTGAGGATTTCAGGGTTCAGTAAGTCACAAGCAAACTGCCCTTGAAGATGCCTTTCAAGCAGCCCACATTTTGCGTTTTGCCTTAATGCAGTTGTGACCTACTGCTGCCATTATTTTCTCTCTACAAGGGAGAACATCATAGCATCCACCCCTCACCCATGGATTCTCTTTCTGGGATTTCATTTTCATCATATTGTGCTTGGTCTAGAAATAGTAGGTGGACAAGTTCAGAAATAATTCATATGTTTTCAAGAATTTTTATCACCGTCCATGTTTATAATTGTTTTATGATCACTCTCTTATTGTGCGTAATTTGTGAATTAAACTTAAGTGTAATGTAATACATAGAAGGCTTGCTATTATTCGTAGTTGCCAACCCTTTCTTAGGTTCTTGGGATGTATCCTCAGCTGATGGGAGACGACCGCACAGCACGAAGAGCGAGGACAGACCTCCCTTTAGCTTAAAGACATCCTGACGAGCTATTCCGTGTGGTGCCATGAAAGACGGTCTACAAGATCTGTATTTTTCATAGTTCAGTGAGTACTACTGAACACTCGGTCGTGAGCTAGCGTAAGATCCCAGGCAGGCATGAGATAACGTCATGGCCAACTCCTCCATTTTGTCTTGGAAGGATACATTACTTTTCCCAGATCACCCATCTGGGTTGACCCTGGCTCTTCTGGCTCCCAGGCCACTGTCCGTGCACTCTGATTTTCAATTGTGATGGTCCTCTCTGACCCCATCCTGGGTTTCTTCCCTCCTTTCTTCATTGAGTCTAGCCTTCCATGGGCTATTTCATCTAGTGAAAAGGGGCCTCCCATTGCTTCAGGCCAGACCATAGACAAAAGTAAAAAGTGGCGTGATTACTGCTGTTTTCATTTGTGCCAGGCACTGGATAAGTCATTTCCTAAGTGCTAATTTTAATTTGCTGATGAGCTCATGGGTTCTCTAGAGCCTCAATTCTCCAGGTCACTCTCCCCCAGCTGTAGAGTGGTCAGTGTCAGGCTCCAGGTGTTCAGCCAGGCACAGTCTAAGCCCCCTTCACTGCAACTGTATCCTTCTGGAAGTTGCAGTAGGTCACCTTGGCTCAAGGTCGAAGCTTCAGATATTCAGCTCTCAACAGTTTTAAAGGCAACCCAGAACCACAGATGCTAGTCTAGATGTCAGCTTCTCTCCTTCTTGTTAACATGGAGTATCCGACCCATCCCACAATCTCCCATATACTCCTAAGGGCATCCTGAAGGTCCGCCAGGATGTAGCTCACGAGTTAAAACATCCTTAGGATGTCCCACCTAAATGAAAGATGGAGCTGAGAGGCCAAGGCTGTGTTCGAAGTTAATGATAGGAGTCTCTGAAGATTCCTCCGGACATCAGGTCATCACTCTAATCTGTGTTTGTGTTCATTCATTAGTACTTGTTAACTGGCCTGGGCCAGTCAACGTGGCCCAATCACAGGAAAATGATTGCCAGCGGCAGCTTTAATTCCCAGGTTATCTTATTATCCAGAGATATTTGTCCTTATTATTGTTATTCTGGGGAGTCAGTGTCAGAAAACAGGGAATAATTTGACAATCCTAGGAAGAAAGATTGAAAATTGGGAGGGTGTAAAAACCATTGTCAATTCTTAGTTAAAATTTGTATGGAAATTATTCTTCTGGATTGCAATAGAGGCATGAACACAGCCCTTTCTGGGCTACCGTTTCAGGGTACGTTAAAAGAGACAACTCCAACTGAGTACACGAATAGGCCAGGTGTGCAGTCTCTTGAAGGGAAAGGGTTGTAACGTACTTATCTTTGCCTTCGGGAACACCTAGAACATGCTCGATAAATATTTGCAAAACTAAACAGAGGTTTTCTGAGAAAGCGTAAGTGGTGCAGGGAGTTAACTGAGAAATAATTCACACAAACCAGTCAGAAAAACGGTGTCACATTCTCTCTCTCTCTGATTTGCTTCTGGTGGTGGTTGTCATTTCTTTGCTGGTGGTCACTCGCTGAGATCTTGGCCTTTATCTTCATGTTTCTTAGTCTACCTAGAACACTCACAAAGACCTCATCTTAGGACCCTTAGCTGCAAAAATTCCTGTATTGGTTACTTTTCTGCTGCTATGGTAAAACACTATGAGCAAAGCACCTTATAGAAGAAAGAGTTTATTTGGGCTCTAGGTTCCAGAAAGCTACAGTTCATAAATGGCAGGATGGTCTAGCAGGAGCCAGAGAAATGAACAAGAGGCCTGATAATCACAGTTCTGTTCACACATGGGAAGTGGGGAGGGAGAGAGCAGGAAGTGGGACAACACTATAAACCCTCAAAGCCCATCCTCGGTGACACTTCCTCCAGCAAGGGTCTACCTGCTAAAGGTTCCTATGACAGTTTCGCCAGCTACTTGGGCCTGAGGGACATTTCATATATAAACTACAACCCTCTTCCCAGGAAGGTCCCAGTCTCAGTTCCCAGCATGTGTGCCTACCTTTGGTATGAGGAGGAGGGTACCAGTTAAGCCCACAGACCTCACATGATCCCAAAATGCTCTATCTAAGAAGCCTGAGTCTCAGACTTTAACATTGACTTGCTGGGCAACCAAGGTACAGAGAGAGAGAGAGAGTTAATCAGTATTGTGGAGAAGAAAACAGCCTCCACCCCAACACACACACACAAAGAGTAGGGATGGTATTTTTAAAACAGTTAATTAGTTCTTTTTCACCTAGGTTTGTTTTTTTCTCCCTCAGCAGCAGTTTCTTTACCATAGATGCAGCGAGGAGACAAGAGAGACAATACCACAGACAGGAGGAAAAGCTATAACAGAGGCAAAGCCTCGTGCTTATAAGAAGCAGCAAATAACTCTTCTATTTCAGGCCATGGGGTCTTATAAGAGAGTATAGATTTGCTGAAACCCTGAAGAAAAGAGCCACGCTAAGCAGGAGGACGGAAGGGTGTGTGTCAGCTTCTTACGTAAGTTCTGGGACGAGATCTCTTCACAGGATACCTCCACAGTCACCGAGAGAGCTGTAAGGCCAACCAAAGAAGTCAGCCGAGTCAGCGGTGCATTGTGGGAAAGTCCACTGGAGCTCTTCTGCACCATGATTGGCCGGCATGTTTTTTGTTTTTTTTTTTTTTTTTTTTTTTTTTAGCAGTCCTACCTAAGCATCCCCATACTGGAAACAGAGGAGCCCTGAGCATGTGATCGCATAACACAAGGCAGGTTCTGGGACTGGAAAATGTAGGAACCCTAGTCAGACTCCAGGGCATGCGCACATCTGTAAGAACTCAAGACAGTCAAGAGAACAGACCACAAGTTTATCAGCAGCCCAAGTCAGCACCTATTGCCACAGACACCAGGAGATGATAAAATGTAGTCTATCCTTTTCTCAGGGACTACCGGATAGGACAAAGACAGGAATCTGCCATCCATCCCAGGCTCCCTTCCTCCCACTGTTAGAAGGCTGGGTAAACCCACACAGAGGCACAGGACAAGAGCAGAGAAATCAAAGTAAGGCACACCTAAATCTTCTGTTGAAATTGTTCACTTAGCCTGGGTTTAACAATGCAGAATTAATGAGCTGCCCCCTGTCCCCATCCCATCCTGGCTATAGGAGGGCTTTGGAGTGCATAACTACTGCCTCAGTCATTGCAGATGGAAACACTATATTCCTTGCAAGTGTGTGAGGGACATGCAAACATGTATGGTAAAAAGTGAGGTACCCTTGTTAAAAGCTGTGTGCACTTGTAATCTCAGCACTGGAGAGGTAGAGACAGGGGGAATCTCTGTGGCTTGCTGGCTAATCTAATCAGTTAAGCTAAGTTCCAGCTCCTAGCAAGAGACACTGTCTCAGGAAACAAGATGGATGGCTCCTGAGAAATAACCTAAGGTTGACTTCTGGCCTCCACACACGTGTACAGGCATGCACACATTCCTACACATGTACATGCCCTCCCCAAAGATATATGTGCATACATTCACACACACTAAGACACACACACAATGAGCTGATTTCCAACTTAAATCTTTGAGGAAAACATTGTAGCATTCACCACTATCATGACCTACTTGTCAGCACTGGGAAAACCGACAAGATAGCCCTGCGGAGTATCAATTATCTCAGTCCCTCAAGACGTGTCCTTAAACACGGTCAGCTTCACGCTAGGTTCTGGGATACAAAGATTAAGGTCTGGAGGTCTGCTGAAAGAATACAGCTGCCCACAGCCCTTTCTTCATGGTACGGCTGGCCACACCCTGGGAAATCCACTCACCCCTCTCCCCTCCTTGTTATTTTTTGTGTGGTTAAACGTTTAACAAAGCCTTCTGATTTTGTGTAGAATCTGTCTGAACCTGGCATTTACACCTTTGATTACTCTCCTGACTACACTGTGACCCATTTACTTACAGGGAACCGCGCCTTCATTTATAACAGACAGAATATTTAGGTCATGCCAAGCATTTTTATTTTTCTTTGTCTGATTGCTAAAAAAAAAGAATTGTACTGAACAGGAAACAGCTAGATAAATAATGCACTGACGATTCTCACAAGATATCTATTTTTAAAAGAATCATCCAGGCTCTGTGGTGTTATATTCTTAACAATAGTAGAGGCTAACCCATTATCATATTCAACAATTATTTACATATTAATTTGTCCTACACATTAATGGCTATTATACTTCTAAGTCTGTGCTTAACATTCTGAAAAATTACCCCCTCGATGATCAAGACATTGATGGTCCATCTTAGTACAATTGAAATAATTTCCCATTTATCTTTTCCCTACTGCCTAGAAGTCTTGCTCAAGGAAAGGTGGGAAGAAAATGGACACAGCGAAGTTATGGAATAGGTGTCGAGAGCTTCTCTGATAAAGAAAAGCTAATGTGATTGTAACGGTGCCCTGCCACTTTGAAAGCTTACTCCCATCACGGTGCTGGCCCCTACACACCCACAGCCCAGAAACCTCACAAACAAGCGACACAGATTTTTGTGCAAGCGCAGTTGTAGTCTATCATGAATGTCTCCGGGCGGGCGGGAGAGGCACTTCCCCACCAGCAGCCATTCATCAGCCCTTGCCGAACTGCTCTCACATCTGACCCCAGCAGCAATAATGCCACATCAAGCGGGCCAACTACCCACTTTAGCGGCCGAGCAGAGAGCACAGGCTGGCTCCAAGATTAAGTACGCCGCTGCAGCGCTCAGGTCCCTGGAGCTGACGTGGTATTGATTGAGAAACTTTACCAGTAAGTATCACAAACAACAATAGCCAGGTCAACGACCCGTGATGCCTGAATATGAATTCCCCGGGGGCCTGCGCTCCGCGCTGCAGTGCGCTATCATGATGTCTGAGCACAGGTTGGAGAAGGTTTCCCCGGAAGGAAAGAGTGAGAAGTTGCTGTTTCCAGTGACATTTAAGCAAGTCCACATGGGAGCAGAGTGAGAGACCATGGTGTAATTATCCCTAGTTTCCAACTGCTGCAAAAAAACCTGTCATCTCTCCCTGCTTATGCGTTCTCTGAGCCTTCTGTTTCTTACTTTTAATGCTTTTGGGTATCTACAATTCCTAAGCCCAATATGCAGACACAGGTAGTATTCAGAGAAAATAAAAAAATAAATATTACCATAGAGCAATAGTTTCCATCTTAACTTGTAAAATTAAAAGAGGACCTTAGTTTGACCTTTCACTTGGCCACTTACTAGATGAGCCCCAAATGATAGAATTGGTATGAGTGTG
This sequence comes from Meriones unguiculatus, assembly GCF_030254825.1. Taxonomy (NCBI): domain Eukaryota; kingdom Metazoa; phylum Chordata; class Mammalia; order Rodentia; family Muridae; genus Meriones; species Meriones unguiculatus. Next base: position 118,325,386 of record NC_083356.1, on the reverse strand, counting down.
TATGCGTGTGTGTGTGTGTGTGTGTCTCAAGTGTATTCTGCATACTGTGATTTTTTTTTTTTTTTTTGAGAACTAGGTATAAATGGTCCTGTGGCTGGGAGTTCTTTAGTTAAGGCATATAAATAGTCATAATATAAACAATATATAAAATATAGATTTGGGGGGAAATAGTGTAGCAGTGCCTGATACATGAATGAACAGACACACACACACTCACACACACACACCTGACATGACCATCATCACATTTAGATCTCATGAATGCAGGACATGATGCATCTTTGCTCAAAAGCTGATTCTTTTCTTGGGGAGAAAGATGAGATTATTTTCCTTCCAGGGTTTGGACAGATGCCTCTCTGGCCTACTTTGTCACCACCTGCAACATGGAGCCACGTATTCCTTGCTGTGGGCAAACACTTCTATACTTTCCTCTTCCACCACGCCCAGGTAGTTACACATGTGCTAATCTCTCTGTCCTCCTAGAGCACAAATTCCTCAAGAGCAAACAATTCCTGTTCACTTCCACCTTCCTTTCATTTCCCAGAGCTCACTGCAATACCCTGTCTAGAACAGATGTCCAAGAAATCAGTTCTGAGCTGCATGCAGTGGCTGACACCGGTAATCCCAGCCCCAGGGAGGCTGACCCAGGAGAACTGAGAGTTCCAGGCCAGTCTGGTCTACACAGTGAGGTGGTCAGCCTGTACCCTGTCTCCAACAGAACAAAACGTACCTACTGGGCACTCAGTCACCGAATTAGACATGAGAAATATACTCTGCCCATCTGGTACCTAAGCAATCCTTCTCCGTAATGACAGGCCTTCAGTTTCCAGCCACAGACACAAGCCTACCTGAAGATAGGTTTCTCTCTTTGGGCAACTTGAATTGTATCTACCTGGAAAGCTCCAAGCCCCCAGCCCTTTTCCTTTAGGATAACCTAAATTTTTGATGCAGGGCATGGGGTAACCTCCATATTGGGATCCAGAAGAGGGATGTTGAGTGAGAGTAAGGGTTAGAATTTTTGGTAGAGGGGCAAAATGTCACTATGGAGTCCACGTTTGCCTCAAACTGGCAAGCGTATGGATATCTGTCTCAGAGTTCTTTAAAAGTAAAAATGGTATCATAAGTTAAAAAACAAGAGGAGGGCCTCTGCTTCTGAGGTTGCCTTTGCTTTTGCCATGCTGCTTCCGTGACTACCTTTCCCTCTCAGTCTGGCAGGCACTGTGTGTCTCAAGTCAGCATCACTGAGGAACATTAAACCCCATTTGGGGGTAATGACAAAAAGACAAATCTCAAAAGATCCAAGGTTTAGGAGATAATCTTTATCGTTACTTCAATGCAATTCCATAGTGCTGTGGTAGAGACAGACTGACCCTCTACATGCATCCCTGGTTTTGAGGAGGAGAATTCCCTTGAGTTTGAGATTAGTACACACCAGTCTATCTAAGAACTATGTATCTCATACTCACTTCCTGCTAACGATGGCTGTGTGACTGCGTGCCACTCGATAGAATGTGAGCGGAAGTAACATAAGTAAATTAGTCTGCAAGCATAGCGGAGTATCATGAACAGTGACATGGGGTGGGTCTCAAGTTGGGCCGGTCATTGGTTTACCATCTCTCAATCTGTGGCTTCATCTTTATCCCTACACATCTTGTAGGTGAAACAAATTTTGGGTTGAAAGTTTTATGGGCAGTTTGGAGTAGCCCTCCCTCCCCTGGAAGTCCCACCTGGCTAAAGGAAGCGGCGACTTCGGGCTCCCTATCCCCTGCTGCTATGATTCTCAGCTATGGTCACCCCATACATTTCCAGGAGCCTCCCCTGTCTCAGAGATGCACACCCCACCTATTTCCTTTCTCTGCCCCCTCCCCTGCTCTTCTCATACCTGATCCTTACCCCCTCTCCCACCCAGTTCCCTCCTTCCATCTACTTCAAATATCTATTTTATTTCTCCTTCTGAGTGAGATTCAAGCATCATCCCTTGGGCCCTCCTTGGATTCTTTGGGTCTGTGGATTGTAGCATGGTTGTCCCATTCTTTATGGCTAATATTTACTTATAAGTGAGTACATACCAAGTATGTTTTTCTGGATCTGGGTTACCTCACTCAGGATGATCTTTTCTAGTTCCATCCATTTGCTTGCAAACTTCATGATGTCTTTGTTTTTAATAGCTGAGTAGTATTCCACTGTGTAAAATGTACCACATTTTCTTTATCCAGTCTTCAGTTGAGTGACATCTAGGTTGTTTCCAGTTTCTGGTTATTACAAATAAAGCTGCTATGAACATAGTTGAGCAAGTGTTCTTGTCGGATGGTGGAGCATCTTTTGGGTATATGTCCAGGAGTGGTATAGCTGTGTCTTGAGGTAAATCTATTCCCAATTTTCTGAGATTGCCCCAGATTGACTTCCACAGTGGTTGTACAAGTGTTCCCTTTATTCCAATTCTTGCCAGCACGTGCTGTCACTGAGTTTTTTATTTTAGCTATTCTGATGAGGCTTAGATGGAATCTCAGAGTCCTTTTGATTTGTATTTCCATGATGACTAAGGTGCTGAATATTTTTTAAATGCTTCTCAGCAAGTAGAAATTCTTCTTTTGAGAGAATTTTTATTTAGCTCTTTATCCCATTTTAAAAACTGGGTTATTTGATCTGTTGCTCTTTAATTTTTTGAGTTCTTTGTATATTTTGGATATTAGCCCTCTGTCAGATGTAGGGTTGGTGAGTGTATTTCTCATTCTGAAGGCTGTCATTTTGTTGTATTGACAGTGCCCTTTGCCTCACAGAAACTTTTCAGTGTCATGAGGTCCCATTATTGATTGTTGATCTTGGAGCCTGAGCTGTTGGTGTTCTGTTCAGGAAGTTGTCTCCTATGCCAATGAGCAAGGCTCTTTCCCCACTTTCTCTTCTATTAGATTTAGTGTATCTAGTTTTGCGTTGAGGTTTTCGATCCACTTGGACTTGAGTTTTGTGCAGGGTGATAGATATGGATTGATTTGCATTTTTCTGCATGTAGACGTCCAGTTAGAGCAGCACCATTTGTTGAAGATGCTTTCTTTTTTCCCATTGTATGGTTTTAGCTTCTTTGTCAAAAATCAAGTGTATGTAGGTGTGTGGGTTTATTTCTGGGTCTTTAATTTGATTCCGTTGATCAACCCGTCTGTTTTTATACCAATATCATGCAGCTTTTGTTACTATTGCTCTGTAGTACAGCTTGAAATCAGGGATGGTGATACCTCCAGAAGTTCTTTTATTGTACAGAAATGTTTTAGCTATCCTGGGTTTTTTATTTTTCCATATGAAGTTAAGGATTATTCTTTCAGCCTTTAAAGAATTGTGCTGTAATTTTGATGGGAATTGCATTGAATCTGTAGATTGCTTTTGATAAGATGACAGTTTTACTATGTTAATCCTAGCTATCCATGAGCATGGGAGATATTTTCAGCTTCTGATATCTTCTTCAATATTTTTTCTTCAAAGACTTGAAGTTCTTGTCATAAAAGTTTTTCATTTGGTTGTTTAGAGTTACACCAAGATACCTTATGTTTATTTGTGGCTATTGTGAAGGTTGTTGTTTCTCTACTTTCTGTCTCAGCCCATTTATTGTTTGCATACAGGAGGGCTATTGACTTTTTTTTTTTGAGTTAACTTTGCACTCAGGATCATATTTGTAAAGCATATCTTCTTACACACTTCTCAAATTCTATTGTACTCTCAGTGGATTTTTAGTCTTTGGAAAATAGTTACCATGATTCTCTTTTGCTCAGCCATGAAACTTAAGCAAGAAAAGGGGAGGATTCATTCAAAATTAAAGTGTAAATATTGAGGCTAGGTTGTGCCTGTTTGTGATCTCAGCACCTAGGAGCTAGGGGCAAGAAAAACATGAGTTTAAAGTCATACTTTGCTACTTCTAGGACAACCTGGGTTACATAAGACTTTCTAAAAATGAAACCATATATATATGGGTTTTTTATAAACCAGATATCTATACATATGTATATATGTTTTTAGAATATGTGTATATACATATACACATGTATATTTGTGTATATAATGACACAAATCATCTATATCTACCCAAATGCATTTCCTTTCATCATTTTAATTAAGTTACTGTTGACCTGTTGATTGTTGCAATGGTGCAATAGGTGTACTTGAACTTTGTCCTCCCTTTCTTGTGCACCACCTCTCACTTTCATGCCTGCTGCTCACTTGATGATACTGGAAAAAGTTTTGTGGTAATCCTTTGGTGTCTTTGCAAATCATCAAATGTGTAAGACATTTTTAACCAAAATCTGTAAGAAAAAATATAGGTTTATTTGCTAAATATTGACTTTTTCTAAGTTTTCGCCCCATGTACAAAGGTGCCAAGAATTTCGCGTGTGGACGTAAATAAAAATAATGGGTAGGTTTAATTGTTACTTACTGGAGCCTCCCATTATTATTCCTCCTAGTCTAGGAAGTAGAGCTGCCTGTACTAATGTAACATTAGTCTCATATAGTCTATAGAATTAAAGGGAAAAAAAAAAGGAAAGCCAGATTTAAGGTTTATCTTATTTGCTCTGCAATACAATTGGCTTCTCAGTAACAGAGGAAGCTGGGAGTACAGAGATGTGCTTGGTAGCCCTTCAAGATCTCAAAGAACACGTGTTGCTAATGGCTTTTCTATTCATCTGCCTTCACTCACACACATACCTGTGGACAGAGCACATATTGAATCTGAGTACCCAACACCACAGCCAATTTATCGCGAGTGATAAGGGCACGGGCTTACAGCTAGAAGCAGGTCATTTTTCAGTGCCGAGGGAAACGTGTTTAGTAGGTATTTTATAGGCTACATATCCAGCACACCACAAGACATCTGCAGTTGCTCAAACTAAAAGTCCTCCATTAGGGATGAGTCAACACCCGAGTTCTGTGAGTGTGTGCGCACATGTGTGCGTGCATAGGTCTATGCACACCAGAGACCCCGGACAACCTTCTTTGAGAGTTTTATAGGGAAACGGTTTGGGTGACTGGCTCTGCTCCCTTCCCAGTGAGACACCCAGGTGAGCACCAGATGAGGTGGGTTGGGCGCTGAGTTCCAGGCTCGGACACACTCCTCCTGATGGTCTGAATTTGTCCCCGAGCCCACCCATCTGGCCTCGAGTTCCTTCTGCTTCAAGCTAAACTGGAGTGTTTGGAGATGAGGATGAAGGCAAGCAGGTCTTCTAACACCTTGACAGCCCCGGGAAGTCAAAGGTGGCCTGGTCCCTCCCTCCCCAAAGGACAGATGGAGCAAGAGAAACTCTGCCTCTTGCTTGACAATATCACATTTCACGGTGTCTCTTCAGCAGAGAAGATGAGTCATCTACCAAAGGTCTTGGAAAATAAAATAGGCACATTTTTCTATGGCCTCTGTGTGTGCTGGGGACACTGTGTCCACAGATGAGAAGGACCTTGGCTGTGGCAAGCCATTCTGTCACAGTCTCCAGCAGGCTTCAGGGACTACCACAGACCCAAAAGGGAATGCGTCACCTCTCTCCCTCGCCCACTTAGTGAGCCCCCACATTGTAAAGTGGTCAACAGTTTCTGCATTAATAAAATAAAAATTAAGTTTCCTGGGCGTATATGGTTTTTCACCGTCAGCCTGCATTAATATTTCCTAATCATAGTGACCTCAGCCTGCCAGAATGCACAGGCCCCTAATCCTCACTGTAATGTTTTCTCATTAGCTACGCAGCTTTGCCACACCAGTGGCGGCAACCACACACCGCCCCAGGCACCACTGGAATTAATTACTTAGAAGAAACACTGCTGTTTCAAATTGTCATCTTGAATTTATCACTTGCCACTTAATGTAACTCATCTGACCTAATACCTTCATCGTGTCACCAGGGGCCTTGGCACAGGTTTCACCAGGGTAATAGCAGGGGTTCTGTGGGCCTAATGTGGCCAAGTAGCCAAATACACAGCTGCTGGAGGCCTGGTTAAAATCCTACCCTGGAGGAAAAGCATGCTAACAATGCCCCGAGCAAACTGCAGATTACCCAGATGTCATGTTCTGTCTGAAGCTGGGAGTGATCCGAAGGTGGGCCTGATCCATCTCATTTCTATAGCCTGAATGAGATAATCTTTCATTTCTTTGGATGGCACAGACCTCGCCTTTTGCTCTGCCTAGGTTACAGTTTTGAACGTAATGGAACAGGCTATTCAAATATGGATGAAAAAGTGGGTCTGAGGACCTGAGGGCCAGGTCTCTGGCTGGTTGTTCCTTATCTATTCTGAAGGAATTGCTCATCAAATTACCTACACAGAGAAGGGCGATTTCACCATTTATGCTTCCTCAGGAGTCAGTGCAGGAATGTAGCCCAAGCAGAACTCTGTGCTTTTGTGGGCTCCATGTTGCAGTGTGCTGGTGAGAATAATTCGTGATTAAGGTACTGAAAAATGAACAATCAGTGGTAGAATTCATGATCTGGTTGCTTTTGCTGAGTCAGAGAAATTACTGAATGTGAAAAATGAGCTTTGATACAATTCTAAACCTGAGCCTCTCAGTCAAATTGTTTTATGAAGACCACACCTTTGAAGGCACTACAATCAAGCACATTACTTTCATTTAAAAGTTAGTCTTACCACAATTACTTGGCTCTATCTGGCTAATAATGAATAAAAATGGGGGATATAGACAAACAGATGTGGGCTTATAGGAAATATTATAAGAAGCCTTAACCCCTCGTTGGAACATCCTGTGTCAGTTCTAGAACTAGCAGTGGTGGTGTCCGAGGTCTGAGTAGGTTCAGGAGACCATTGCCCCCAGGGGCGAGACGTGCTCCATGCCAATTGACTAACTTCATGTTGTCCTCCAATTTTGAAAGTCATTTAAGGTTCTTAAATTATTTTTTCCCTTTTTTCTTAAATTTTTCATCAATTACACTTTATTCATTCTGCATCCCCCCATAAGCCCCTCCCTCCTCCCATCCCAATCCCACCCTCCCTCCTCCCTCTGCTTGCATGCCACTCCCCAAGTCCACTAATAGGGGAGGTTCTCCTCTCCTTTCTGATCTTAGTCTGTCAGTTCACATCAAAAGTGGCTGTATTGTCCTCTACTGTGGCCTGGTAAGGCTGCTCCCCCCCCCCAGAGGGAGGTGATCAAAGAGCAGGCCAATCAGATTATGTCAGAGGCAGTCCCTCTTCACATTACTATGTAACCCAATTGGACTCTGAACTGCCCTGGGCTACATCTGTGCAGGGGTTCTAGGTTATCTCCATGAATAGTCCTTGGTTGGAGTATGAGTCTCTGGGAAGTTCCCTAGAAGCAGGACAGTCTCCCCAAGCATGGTTGGATACCATAAAAAGCTAAAATGATACGCTCAGGATGCGAGGCTAAGCACTGCACTCAGGGTCAGCCGCTTTGGACCCAGAGAAGAGCATGTCTGATTGCATGCGGGTTGATGCCCCAGGTCCCGCCTCTGAGAAAAAGGTATTGGACGGGTCTGATGCTCTTTGGGTGGATGACACCTAAATGAACATCTGTACAAAGTCCCAATTTATTTCTAATATCAGAGATCAGACCTCTACTCTTGCCTGATGCGTCTAAAACAAAAAGGGGGAACTGTAGAGAGCTGCGGAATGCTATGCCTTAAAGATGGAGCTGGTTTCCGCCTTCCACCTTCCCGATGGTGAGTGCTCTCTGTCACGAACAACTCCACATTTGGCTAAGGCCGAGGATCTGGCTTGCTTCCATGTATGTGGACCTATCTGCATTGCCCCCGTGGCACGCCTGGGTTGGCTACCCAGAGGCTATTTAAGCTGTGGGGGCTGGCTTTCCCCGGGGTCCGAGGATTGTTCAATGTTCCTGAATAAACTGCATTGAAAAAAAAAAAAAAAGTTAGTCTTTTGGTAATATCCCTCTATATCAAAAACAAGGCATCTATTTATTATAACTGCTTAGCTTCCAGAAGCTCAAATGCATGGGAGTATAATACCACAATGGAGTCCCAGTGCACGGCCAGCCTACTGATGAACTAATGGTTTGGAGAGATTCACTTTGAGATTGGCAAGTTCCAGCATATTTCATAGACAAAAGCGTTTCCTTTGGTTACCATGCTCTTCACTATGCATAGTAAACTTTGGAGGATGTATAATGCAGTATAAACATTAATAGTTACATCACTGTGTTGTTTTAGAAAGACTATTTATAGAGAAAATACAAAATGCTTCCCCAAAGTATACTTAGACCTAAGCCACCATAATCTTCCAGGTCACACAGCAGGAAATCTAATACGCCAGCTCAATAAGCCTGTAAGAAACAAAGGTTTTATGTAGCATTAAGTGTCACAATATTAAAATGCCCGTATTACTTTCAATTGCTCTTATAAGCCTCTTTTTAACAATCCAGAAATCTGAGTGCCATTATGGGCAGACGAGCGTACTATGCAGTAAAGGATGGGAAAGGTGGAAAAAAAGCCCCAGGCCCTTTCCTGATACTCACTGGGCTTAATGCTGTTTGGGTGCTTTTAGATAAAAAGGGTCCTTTAACCCCCTCACCCCACCCCACCTTCTGTCTTCTAGTGCTGTCCCTGCTGGGGTGTGTTCTGCCAAGATGACCAAATATTGAAAAGAGGGTCAGAAGGCTGGGCTGCAATGCCCACTCAGCTTCATAACTCACTGCTTCGCAGTTGGCATCCCTTCCATGTGCCATGATGCTGTGTGTTTAAGATAAGGCTCTAAAAAGAGGCTGGAGTCTTTCCACGTACCAAGCTCATCATCACACAACATCATCCATCATCACACCAACTGGTGTTAGAGCGACAACACCCCCAGAAGTCTAAGCAAGCAAGCATCAGACAGTTGCACTTTTTTTTTTTAAGTTTTACAGAGTAGCTGACACTCAGTCGTTGGCTTATTAAGATCTCATGACAATGAACAAGTGATTCTCACCTGAGGTTTTGTGGCACCTCAGAAAGTTTCGACTGAGTGGCCACTAAATGTAGGGCCTTCCATTTCTTTTACACCTGCTAGCTAACTCCCCAAACTTTCTCTGATGGAGTATTAACGGTACAGAAGCACATCTTGAGGACTTAAGAAATACTAGGTGTTGGTAAGAATGACAGTGCCTTTTGAACACACGCTGTCCCGTTTTTGTTACTCGAGCACAACCACTGGGGTTAGCAGGACCAAAATGACTGGGCTGGCATTTACACTCATGAGTGTGAAGAGGAACTGAAAGGGCTTCCAGTAAAAATGCAGCTTCCGAGGCTCTGTGAACTCCCAGTCCTCAGATGCTACTCATAGGAACCATAACATGATGCAGATGAAAAGGACCGGACAGTTTCCTTTCAGCCTTGGCAGAATCCTTCCTAATGGGCAGCTACAGTTGTCTAGCACAACAGTAGCCTGTAGTAAGGCCTCGTGAGCTGGGTTTTCTCTCTCTTTCTCTCCCTCCTTTTCTCCCCGACAAGCCCTTTTCTGGCTTTTTAATTTTTTGAGACAGGCCTTACAATGCAGCCCCAAGGCTGACCTGAAACTATGTATCTCAAGCTAACAAGGAACTTATGATAATCCTCCAGCCTCCGAATCTCTGTGCTGGGATTGTAGGCCTGTGCTACCATACCTAGTTTGTGAACTAAATTTCTTTTCATCTACTTTCCTAGCTAACACTCAGGGTCCCACACCCTCAGGAGCCCTCTTCAGGAAGGCCTCAATGCACAAATGCTAAAAAATCTTCTGCTGATCTTTCGATATTTTGAAATGACTTAAAGTAATATATTTTAAATCCTGACTGTTAGCACTAAAAATATCCCAGTGCATGCTGGGAATCCGTGGCATTTAGTGCTGCTGCCTCGTGTAAAATCTGAATCCTAAATGGTTCATCATAATGTTATTGGCAGCTGTGGTTTTATACTTTCAAATTCCTCAGAGTTGCTAGAAAGAGTGGGGGCAGATAAAGAAAACACACAGATATGCCTATATAGATGAAATGACACCATAAAATCCAGTTACCTGATGGTAAAGTCAGGGAGCTCTCGGTGGCTGACTTGTTACAGAGAGAGAGAGAGACTGATAACAAAGAACATGTATCATCTGCAGTGAGTATCTTCAATTACATTTATCATCCTCAGGGATCTGTTCACTGCAACATATATACAGGGCTACAAGACTGTTTTACACTCTAAATGAAAGCAATGAGCATGCAGCATTTGCTTTGCAAACAGAGGCTCTGTTGGATTTTACTTCTCTACTAAAATAAGGCACACCTATTCATAATCACCAACGTGATTATTTTCCTTTCAACCAAGACATTCCCTTTCATCTTAATATCCACCTTCATCATAATTAACTACATAGAGGAAGCACAGCATCCATGGGCTGTGTATTCCTAGGTAACTGGTCATATTGAAATCCAATATCAAATATATTCGGTTGCCTTCTGGTTTAGAAATATGATCGCAGAAGACATATTTTCTCATTTTTTTTCTAAAAGCAATTGTAAGAAAAAAATTATCCTCCATAGGTTAAGAATCAAGGACAAAGAGGATAAGCCATCTAGTAAAAGCTGTGATCCCCAAGGTAAACAATTGCAATCTGAATAATCACTCCAACAAAACTTGCTAGGACAGGAGTCGGGCAGCAAAGCACACAAGCTCAGGACAGTCACAGACAAAGCCCCTCTGTTGAGCAAGGGCTGTGTGGCTGCACTGTGACTATCTCTCTGCCTATGTCAGTCTCCAAGCCCACCTCCACTGCTGCCCCGGTTGAGTCATTCATCATGCCTTATTTGGCAACAGGAAGAGGGGCATTTCAAACAAAACCTTTTTTATTAGCACCTGGGAAACAAGTCTACCTAAAAGGCAATTCCTTGTGCCCATCCCTGGGAAGCGGGCCTCATCTCAGCGGCCATTGCCATGCAAGCACAGTTGTAAGTAATAATGTGGCCTTTAATGACGGAATGATGGACCTGCCAAACACTGCTCCTGCCATAGACTGCTTGCGGTTCCCTGCTGGAGAGCACAGAGATGCCCATCTGGGAGTTATTAGCATATCCTCGTCAATTCAGAACCGACTTTAACATAATCCATATTTGTTGGAGAAGGTCCAACATCAGCTCGAGAACAGCAGTCACGTGCCTCGATGACACATTTCAAACAGCACACACGGAGCATGCTTGGGCAGCTAAGCAATTCAGAAATGCAAATAGCTGAAGCACTCTTCCGACTAGGTAAAAAGGACAAATCCCTTTTGGCAACGGACTGGATGTCCTCTTCATGTCACAGGAAAACAACCGAACCAGGAAAGGGACACATTTCAGAGACATTGATTTGGGATTGGTGGGTCACCAGAAAAACAGTTGTTTGTTTGTTTTATTCCATTAACGCTGGTGGTGAAATGGATCTCACATTCGGCCCTGGGTTTCAGTGGTTGTCAGGAAGAGCCATTTTCTTGGATGCAAGGATGCAGACGCTCTTATGCCAACAATGTCGTGCGTTGTTCACTTGCTTGTTGAGATGTTGATAAGCACACATCTCCCTTTAAAACACAGCAGAGCTCTCAGGCCATTTTGGCATCATCTTGTTCTTGTTGTGTGTGGATTGGCTGGTATATGCCTCCCAGGAAGAAGCAAGACTGGTTATGACCCTAAGCATGAGTCCTCCCCAAAGTAATGTATATGTATGTGTGTATGTATGTATATATGTATGTATGTATGTATGTATGTTTGTATGGTGTTGCATTTCTGCACGCTATTTGCAAATGGGCACTCCAGTGCTGTTACAAAGACTTTAGCAGAAAATACAGTTCACTGGCCAGATACCTTTGGTTAATAGATAGGTATTTTATACGCTTTATATTTGACACAACTTTGAAGAATTAAAAAAAAAAGGCTTCATAATAAATCCACTACATTCCTTCTAATGCACAAATATTGGTGAAGGTGTAATAAAGCCTTAATTTTAGGTGATGTACATGAAATTCAAATCAGAATCTTCCTCCAAATGCTAAAGTATCACCTGACGCTGGGTCACTAGACTGCAGTTATGATGCTACTGTTCGGGTTTCCACATGTGACTGATCTATTGTGGTTATGGTAGAGGGTATTTTTGTTCTTAAGAGATACACAAAAGTATCTAGGGATGAGGGCTTACAATATCTACATTTCTCTTAACTCAGCAAAGAAAATGATGAGCGTATAATGAAAAGATACCAAATGCAGCAAGCTGCTCACAGTTGATGCACAAAGGTAAACACTGTACTTCTTTCTTCCAATTTTTCAGTAGATTAAAGTACTTCAGAATAAAACCTAGAGAATAATTAGACTTTATAAATAATAATTAGGATTTTAAAACAATAAATAAAATTTACTGCCTGGAAGCCTTCTCCCGCTTACTGTTCTCTGGTTAATAAGGACATATGCCTTAATTTTGAATGAGAAAGATGACTGACAGGAGAAGATGACCAAAATTCTTAAATGACAATATGGAGGGGAATCAAGCATTCAGAGAGACAAATGCAGGAGAAACAAAGACACCAGGAGGGCTGCCATAGAAGAGGAGAGAAGAAAATGGCTGACTGGAGGAGTCAGCCACTCCCGCTCAGTACAGCCTGAGACAGGGTATCCTTTGGAGCAGCAGGGGCCTTGCACAAAGGTGGGGGAAATGACAGAGTGCCTTGTAGGGGAGGGATGATGGTAGGCTTTACTTTCTTCCCACAGCAGAATCATTGTAGAGATGGCAGCATGCATTTTTCTTTAGCAAAGGATGGAGGCAGCACTGTGCTCTACAGGAATGACATCCATAACCAGTTCAGGGCTAGGAGAGGGATGACTCGGATTGGGATGAATCGGATTCTATCAGGCTGTGATTGGAAGGTGGATTGTGGAGCTGGGGTGTGTGAGTGAGTGTGTGAGTGAGTGTGTGTGTGCGAGTGGTGGGCGAGGGGGCAGGGTGGTTAGCCTTTTGAAATGGTTCCACCTTTGTGGCTTTGGGGTGTTTTAAATGTTTTAAACATGAGTATAAAATCTATAAAATAGAAAATGGTTTGCTTCTGTGAAAATCTGTAACCAGTATTTTAATTGATGCTCATGGAGTGCAAAAAGCAATGTCAGTTGAAGGGTCCGCCACAATCACCCTGCCTTGGTTACCAGCCTCTAGTGTACTAGGGAGTAGTTACCCTTCCAGAACAGAGCCCTTGATCTAGACACCCAGGGAAGATAGCTCCACTGCACATCATGGCTTCACCCCCTTGGCAGGTCACAGCGTGAAGCCACCCCCAACAAAATAAGCTTCTGGGACCTCTCACCTCTGAGTTCTGCGAGGCAATTCCCCAGCATCTGTAATGGAAGTTTTGGGTTCTTTGTATCTTATGTAAATATGTTTTCGTTTTAATCCCAAGTGTGGGGTTTCAGGTGGGCTATGGTTTGTCCACACCTGTTATTTGTTTGTTTGGGGTGTGGCTCTTGCCAGCTGGTAATGACTTTTGATGTACAGCACAGAGAGGGGCGTGGCCTCGGACTCTGAGAGTGTAAATATGAGGCCGAGAAAGAGACAGTGTGGCATTCGGTGTGGCATTTGGTGTTCAGTGTGGGTATGTGGCACGTAGCAGTTTGGAGAGACCAGAGGTGTTGTGGCAGTTTGGAGCAGACAGACAGAGAGAAACACTTCGGGGCACAGCGGTGGAGGAGACTGCTGTCTGTGGTTGATGGAAATTGGCACAGAGCCCTAAAAGAACCCCTTGACCCTCAACAGCCAGGAGAAGTAAAGGGGTCTGGACTCCTCTCCCCACTAACCTTTTCTCCTACTTAGGTTGTGGGGTTGGTGGAAGGGAGATGGAGGCCAAAACACCCCAAATAATGGAGAGTTGAGAAAAAAAATGCCAGTACAGGTGGCTTTTTGCTACAAGCACCAGAACTCAGAAACTTCCGTGACTAGATCCCAGCACACTTTTCTGGTCTCAAAACAGGCTGAGGTAGAAAGGAACTTAAGGACGCGGCTCGCTTTGTCTTGTTTTATCCTCTCCACAGTTATGAAATAGCTTAGAGGCACTGTTTGTTTGCCGGCAAAGAAGGAGCCTCAAACAAGTCTTCTATACTTTACCATAAAGGCCAAGGATTCAATGTTCAGGAGAAGATGCAGGGGCCCTGTTCTGCCTTCGCCTCATCAACACTGTGGCAGTTGAGGCATCTGAGATTTTCCTCCTTTCATTATGGCCCTTGGCGTTCATCTAAGTCTGATTACGTTTATAGAAAATGTTGAGGGAAATAACTTGTTCTGGACCCTGCAACTGTCCTGATATGGCCCTGGGCTTGGGTGTTTGAGCTGTCTGCCCACTGGTCAGAGCTAGAGTTCTGCTTTGTGTAGAGCTCAAGACGTTTGGCTTCTTTGATGTGGTGATGTTTCGCATGGTGAATTCAGTATGAAGGAGACAGTGGGGTTTCCGTGTGGGCTCTGAGGAAAATGCCAGATGACTAATAGGAAAGCTTAGCCTGGGAACTGACCATACCATACTAAAAGTTATGTCCTAGGGAAATCATGTTTGTTCTTTTAAAGATGGCAACTATTCAACCCAAGACAGCAAATGAGGAGCCTGCTCCCTCACACAAGGGAAGCTTTGCTCAGTTCACACTGTGAGGTAAATGCGTGTAGAATATTGCCGATTCAGGCTAAACAGCTGCCTCATTAGGGTTATTTGGTATTTTACTTGAGACCTGAATTTCTCAGAAAGCATAGGAGAGGGGGAAAGTACAGTCGGTTGCTTGGAATAAGATGCCCTACCTGTCTCACACGCCTTTGGGCTGTTTTCATTTCCAGTCCCATGGAAGGCCAGTTCCTACAAATATCTAATGGAGTGGCCAAGCATACTCACACCTCTAGATTCTCAATGTTGAGATAAAGCTATATGTGTGTGGCAACACCCCAGAACATGTTTTCCTTCTAATGTAAGAAATCACCTGAGCTGGAGTCATGACACAGTGAAACCTAAGGAGGAAGGAGAAAACAGGTGTGGGCCAAGGACAGCTATGAAGGGAGCCCAACACAGAAATCCCAAGATCGCTTAAGATACTGATGTTTCTTCATGATTCTTTTTGTACTCGTCTTAACCATGAACTTTGGAGCTGTGATGGCAGGTTGCATGTCAAAGCTTGGGCATACCTGCTAGAGCATTCCATAGAGAATTCCATAATTCTGTCAATAGTCAAAGCAACCCAGGTAAATGCAGAAAGGTCTGGCAGGGAACAGAAAAGCAATACCAGAGACTCTCTAGAGGATCTGCCCATTGCTCATTCAGGGCCCCGCAGAGCCACATTCTGATGATGTCTGGCACTAGCCTTGGGACTTCCTCTCAGGAAGATGTGGAAGTATTAAGCATTTGGGTATCTAATCTGTGTGTGGAATGCTCTAGGGTGATTCAGCTGTCACAAGGTGGCAGCACCTGGGGGGGGATGTTATAAACAGAGCACAGGCAGTCTACCTTGGCAATGTGGACATGCTTGCTGTTCTGCTGTTTTGTTTGTATTCGGACTGCATTATAGGGCATCCTATGATCAAATAAATGAAAAATAGACTTTGGGTATAAAAAACATCTGTTTTATCACTTACGATAACTGGTTTCTTCTCTGGAATGAAAAGATGTGACACTGGGCACCTGTGGCTGTAGCTTATCCTCCAGAGATAAAGTCACAGAGAAGAGCAGGAAGACGCCACTTCTAGGCCTCAAGGCTGGCCCAAACAGACCCATGTCAATAAATAATGTGATCAATGTATCAGAAGAATAAAAGACAAATAGCACGTGACCATCTCAGTAGATGCAGGGCAATACCTGATGAAATGAAACAGCATTTCATGATACTAAACAGACAAACAAACAAACAAACAAACAAAAAACAGACTCTCGGTAATCCAGGCAGCCAGAAGAGACACACCCAATCATTAGTTGCAGGTCCTACTATGCTGAGCAAATATGTGATGGAAAGATGAGAAAGAAAGTACAAGGTGGAGAGTTGGGAGAGAAAGAGAAGCCAAGATGTTCCTAGACCGTGGAAAAGGATGCCAATGAAGATTAGATGATGGTGAGATGCAGGCAGATATGAGAGCCTGTACAACCAACTGGGCCAGGGAGATATCCAGGCCTGGGTACTAAGAGCTGTGTCTGGGTCCATGGCCCTACCACAGCCAGGGTCTGTGCTGATGTCTGTGACCCAGGCTGCCACTAACGGTCATCCAGAAGTCACTAGTCTGGGCTGCTGCTCGAGAACATATTGATCTCTGGGGGGCCATACTGATGCTGGAGGCAAAACTGATCTGAGTGGCCTGTGCTGCCACCTGAGGCCATGGTGACGTCCTGGCCCCGGATGCCACTGAGGTCCCTGTCAGGATCTGTGGTCCTGCTGCAGCTGGGATTTCTATGGCTGGGTTACGACCAAAGGCCATGCAGATGTCCTTGGTTTGGGCTGCCGCCTCAAGCCGTGTTGGTGTCCTAACACTGTGTTGAGCTGGCCCTGCCCCTGGCCTGTGGCAGTAGAGTTATTCCTGCCCCTCACTGGCCACCACACTTGGGAGAGCTGGCCCCACCCCTCATTTGCCATGGGTGGCATGGGTGGCACGGGTGAGGGAGAGATTCCCCCCTACCACTTGTGGCAGGCGAGAGAGTCGGCCCAGAGGTAGTGAGAACAGGAGGGCTGGCCCTGCGCCTTGCCGGCTGAGACACTGGGTGAGCTAGCTGGGCAGTGCTAGAGAACTGGCCCTGGCAGTGTGGATTTGCAATAGCCGGTGGGCTGACCAACTAAACTACCACCCAGGACCAGATCCAGGGCTTTGAGTTAGTTGGTCCACCCTAACATCTACCCATCTATGAAATGCTGAAGCATGTGAAGGGGCTGGTCCTGCAGACCCAAAGCTGAGCTGTAGGATCTCCATGACACAGGGCAACACCGGCTATCTGAGAAGAGTCCTGGTGAAGATCTGGTATTGTTTGTTATGTAGCAAAATTCAAAGGCCTTGAACTAGACCAATGACTCACTGCGATGAACATTTATAAGTGAAGATGTGTGGAAAACGGATGTGTGACACACCATGACACACTACAGTTTCTGTGACAAGATTTTGTTGTTGCTTATTTTATTTTGTGGGGGAGGTTGCAGGGCAAAGGGCAGATGCGAAGTGATGGGGAGATGATTGCGGTGTGTAACGTGAAATTCACAAAGAATCATTAAAACCTTTTTTTAAAACCCTCTCAGCTGGGTGGTGGTGGTAACACACCTTTAATCCCAGCACTCAGGGGACAGAGCTAAGCAGATCTTTGTGAGTAGGAGGCCAGCCTGGTCTACAGAGTGAGTTTCAGGACAGCCAAGGCAACACAAAGAAACCCTGTCTTGAAAAACCAAAAACCAAACCTAACCAAATAAGCAAACAAAATCCTCGCGGTAAGTTAGATGTACAGGAAGCGCATGATACTGCTAGAGGCCATGCATGACAAACTCACAGCCAACACGAGAACAAATGGAGAAAGGTAGAAAGCTGTTTCCATTGCTGCTGGATTAAGACAAGGAGTCTGCCTTCACCATTTCATGGCACTGGGGCTACCAGCCAGAACACTTAGGAAAAAAAATGAAAGAGTTTCCAAACTAGAAAGCAGAAACCCAAACTGTCTCTTTGTGGAAAACATGAGTGTATAGCTTTACAAGATCCTACAAACTACTCTCACAAACCATTAGGATTAATGAAGTCAGTAATGTTTCAGGATACAAATGCCGGTATGCCAGTATTTCTATATGACAATAACGGGCTCTCTGAACACGACATTAAGGAAGCAATCCCTTTTTCAATAGCTCAAAAAATTATAAACTGCCTTGGGAGATGCCAGTTCCATTCTTAGTTATTTAATGAGCTTCTTTTGTCTCTCTTCTCACAGAAACCAAGGACAGCAGTCCTATGCTGAGTATGTACTGCACATGGCAGACAGCTCAACCTTTGTGTGGTAGAGATGGTTGGTCGGAAGCAGGACAGGGACTCTCATGATTTTAGAATCCATTTCAGGAGGAGGGCCTGGTTAGCATGTCAACTTTAGAAGATCTGGGGTAGGGCAGCGCCTGGAGCATCTGCCTGTCCCGCAAGTCCCCACATGAGCTGGTGCAGGGAGCTTAGGGACTGCATTGGAGAGCCATCAAAGGACGACATGCTGCTGTAACAAAAGATCCCTAAATCTCAAGGGCTTTCAATCCCGATGCTTTACTTTCCATTTGTATCTCATGTCTGCTACTTAGTCAGCTACAGCTCTGCTCCAGACCATTTTTCCACAGACCCCAGCGCGACTGAAAAGCCTTGAACTGAAGCATGCCTGTCTCATGGCAGAGGAGAAAGGGAATATGGGAAGTTGCTGCTTGCATCTGGCTTGCATCTCATTGGCTATAGCAAATCACATGGCCAGACTTACTGCTGACATCATGTGAGAGGTCAATGACTTTTGTGAGTGATTATGTAGCCTACACCCTCATTCCCATTCCCAGTTATCTTATCCTTTGGAGTAAATGGGCTCCAGGTTTTGACTGAACATCTAGATATATCTCTATATACATAATAAAGATTTGTTTCCCAAACCCTCTTGCAGCTAGACATGGCCCCATGAGTGCATTCTGGTAGTGAAATGAAAGAGCTGCACACATGAACCTTTCCTTTCTCACTTAGAAATATAAAACCCTCTTTCCCCACACTATTGCCTAGCATGCAGCTGCTAACCCTCGAAGCATGGAGTGGTAGAGGTCAGACCTCTCAGAAAACATGGAAGGCACAGGGATCACTCCAGCCACCCCAGACCACCTACCTGCACATTTACATGTGAGAGGAAGAACATTCCACTTTGACTAACCACTGTTAGTGTTTGCCGTTACTCACATCTGAATGTAATACTAACTAATGTGCTGACAGAAAGTCTGTCTTCTGAAGCCCACTCATTTCTGTCCATGGCTTCTTGTGTTCTGTTCATCTTTTAGCTATGTGCTAAGCTTCTGAGCCATTTCTTCCCCTCACTGGCATTTTCTCAGTCCTAACAATGCCACGAGACTGTCCACAGAAAGAGGTCAAATGTAGCTCTATTCTTTCTGGGAGTATTAAATACAAGGATAGATGCACAGTATGATGGTGGCAGATGTGACAACGTAAAAGCTGCTTGGTAGGATTCTTCATCGGAAGCTTCTGGAGTAGGATTATTGTTCTTGCACACCAGAAATGCTCTTTATTGCCAAATCCTCATCTGCAACATAGGCATAGTCTTGATGTCTGGCTTTGAAGTGGTTTGCATGCCAAAGGTGCCTCATTCAACCACATGGATAAATACCATGTCACAAAGATGCCCGAGGTCCTGTTTCACTCCTCTGTCTCCTGTTTCACTCCTCCATCTTCATTCTTCATTTTCATTTCCCAGTCTGTTTCCACTTAGCCTGCTTTCATCTTCTTCACAGCTGTGTGTGTTCACACCTGTACAGAGACAGGAGCAGGTGAAGAATAGGAAAGAGAGCGGTAGTAGCAAAAGCCAAAGTTTGCAAAGGGGAATCAAGAGACAAGTCCCAGGGTGGCTCTTCCTCAGTGAGACGAGAGCTCGGGTAGGTCTCAGGACACAGCTTGGTGGGTCATTCAGCAGAATGTATTCATCTCATGCAGGGATAAGTACCCCGGTGTGGTGTGTAACCCATAAATATAAATGTTTACTCTTAAGGGTGTTTTCCTCATCTGACGAAGAAGTAAACTGGAGTCCTGCACAATGTATTGGCTAGTCTTATGTCAACTTGACACAAGCTAGAGTCATTAGAGAGAAAGGAGCCTTAATTGAAAATATGTCTCCATAGGATTGGACTGTAGGCAAGTCTAGAGGGCATTTTTAAAATCAGTGATTCATGGGGGAGGGCCCAGTCCATTGTGGATGGGGCTGTCCCTTAGATGATGGTCTATAAGAAAGCAGGATGAGCAAGCCATGGGTAATGAGCCATTAACAGCAATCTTCCATGGCCTCTACATCCGTTCCTGCCTCTCATGTCCTGTCCTATTTGAGTTCCTGTCCTGACTTCCTTGGATGATACACAGTGATATAGATGTGTAAGCCAAACAAACTCTTTCCTCCCCAAGTCACTTTGGTCAAGGAGTTTCATCACAACCCTAAGACTCAGATGAGCAATCTCAACTCATCATACAAAACTTAATATCCCAATGTGAAAGTAGCTATTGTTGAAAAAAACAAGAAAACAAAACCCAGAAAAAAACTAGTTTTTATGGTCAAACAGGTATTAGAATCACTACATCCAATGATCTACAGAGTCATAATGGGTTCACATGTTAAAGCCTCCAAGGATTTCTTGAGTCAAGAAGTCTGATTATTATAGTGTCTAAAACATCTTGTGAACTTGGTCTTGGAGCATAACTTTTGAAACTGCCTTGAAAGAAGAAAAACTAATATTTAAAAAATATTTTAAAAAATATTTTACAAGAGTTTAATATAGTTCATTATATATATACATATACAACACACATACATACGGCACACAACAGGCAAATAATGGCTTGGTACATGTCTGCACTGTGAGATGATTGTGAGCCAATTTATTCATTGTCATTCACTCTGTATTCTAGTCCTCTAGAGCTTGTTTGTGTTATGATTGCAAGTTTATAGCTTTGGTCCACATGTCCCTGTTCCCTTTTCCTCTCCCACTGTTTCAGTGAGTGTCTTTTTCAGATTCCCTGTACAAACGAGGCAGTATAATGCTATTTCACTTGGCATTATCACACTATTTTGTCTAAGGGCAGTGACTGTCACCTGTACTTTTGCATATATTCATAACCTATTGGCATTTCCACAAGGTCACATGAGAACGAGAGCAGAACCCAGCTTAGAATCACTGCCCCGAGGGACAAAACATAACTTTTGGGTTACAGCAGCTGTCAGAAGCCCACAGTGCATTGCTAGAGGATTTACCTTAGAAGTAAAACAGAGAGTTATCATAACCAACGATTAGTAATAAAAAAGCAAGAGAATGCCCGTCTCGAATATTTGGACTTAGAAGAGGCAATTAATGACAAGGAAGATGAGTCAGACCAAATTATGCAAAAGGGTGAAAAAGAGTGAGTTTGGAAGTCTACAATTCTCCTTAAGCATGACATTAGCCTAGGGCTTTAGAAGCTCAGCCTCCCTCTCTGCCCAGAGGCATTGCGAACTAGAGAAAGCTTGGGCTTTAGCCTCTGTTCATCCCCTTAAAGCCCCACACTTATTACTACCATCTTTCCCACAGTGCATTGTAATAATTAGGTCCGGGTGATTTTTCTTATTCTACTACAAGTTCCCTGAGGGCGAATGCTCTATCTTACTGATGTAATATCTCTACTCCAGGCGATCAATGGTACACGCATTGTGGACATTTGATAATGCTGGTTGAGGGAAAGATCTTGGAAAATTTCACATGTATATGGCACAAAACATCACAGCCGAAGCTCAGTGAGATAAAGTGTTCTGAGAGGGTTTACAATGACACCAATGATGTGACCGTGTGAATGTGGTAGTGGAAAAAAAAAAGCAGGTAAGAATTTTCCAGGAGAACAATGCTTACCTCTGAATGCGGTTGTGTTGGGATATATGTTACAGTTAAGTTCAAGTGCGGATTCTAGGTGTGGTTTCAGAGGAGCTTCCTGGAGCTGTTGTGTGCGTTTAAGAGTGTCCCAGGCCACTCTGCACAGGCTCTCTTGGACTGTGTTTTTAGAAACACAGCTCCCAAACCTGGCTTTCTGGTCCCCAGTCTACACATTAAGATACCCAGGGTGATTTTTATAAAGTACCTGATAGAGCTAGACTGCCAACCCAAGATTTTAATTTAGCTTTTTCTCAGATGGGTTTTTAAAAACCAACATATTCACAATTCTTTCTTTGGTAACGGACTGTAACCACGAGGCCACGATTGAGAACATACGCACACACTGTTGCTGGGAAGATTAAATCTATGTAGGAAATGGCACTGAGACACTATGAAATGGATTCCCTCTGAAAAGACAAACGCATAATAAAGTTCCTAAATATTTGCCTTCCAAATGATTAAAAAGCTATAAAAGGTCAGTTTTAATCCAAGTTACATTATTTTGACTTGCAAACTTGTTATCAATATCAAATATCACTTGGAGCATTGCAGCAGTCTTGAGCACCTCTGGCTGCAAAGCAGGGACAGCTGACCACCAGTGGCATTGGCTGTTTGGTTATTTCTGAAGCACAGGTGTGTCACCATTATAAGAATAAAAGAATATAAGAATAAAAATGCATCTACTTATTTTTTAATAGAAAGAAGCATGCAGATCAATTCCATATTGGCACAAATATTTGTATAAATTTGTAAATAAATGTCTAAGGAATATTGCTTATTTTGCAACATCCAAGAATTCCATCCAAGGTAGACTAAATTAGGGCATGAGTGAATGGTCAAGGTTAAGTGGCAAAACTGTTGAGGATGAACAGACTTTGCTTTTATACCTACGGTAAATGCCCTATTTCCAGGGCAGGCGAATCGGCTCAGTAGGTTAAGGAACTTGCCACCAATCCTAATGACCCTAGTTTGATCTCTAGAATCTATATGGCAGAAGAAGAGAAGTAACTCCCACAAGTTGTCCTTTGACCGCCATGACACATGCCCACATGTGTGTACGTGGGGCAGGCACACCCGCATAAATGAACAAATATATACATAAACAAATAAATGCAAAATATTTGAAAAAAAAAACACTCTTTCCAAAATCTCTTTTCTAAGGTTCTAAGCAGTTAGCAATATGTGAAGTGAACAATATTGTTGGTTGAAATCCACTGTTGCAGGTGCCTGTGAGCCGTGGGAGCTGGAATGCTTGTTAGCTAAGCCACTTACACAACCATGGGGAAGAAATTATTTCTCGGTGTGAGATTCTCTGGGTTTCCTTGGGAATTTGAGTTTTAAAAGAATTACAAACCCGTCACCAAACTCCTGAGTTGAGTATAGTAAAAGGCACTTTTTGAAATATTGAACTGAGTAATTTCTAAACTTTAAGCCAAGCTCAGGTTTCAAAGACTTGGGTTTGGCTTCGTTACAGTTACGTCCTGAAGCTGGGAGGAGTTACAGTGGCCCATTTTGTTAAAAGCCCACGTGGTCATTTCCTGGATATTTCCCCCTTCCCTCTCCTCTTTCCTTTCCTCCCACTTTCCTTCTTTTTATTATTTCTATTTATTATTTATTTCCTTCTTTTTATTATACTTATTGGCTACAGTGTGTGGTTTTTTTTTTATTTTGGTTATTTTATTTTTTATTTTAATCACAGGTTATTCACTTTGTATCCCAGCCATAGCCCCCTCCCTCCTTGCCTCCCAATCCCACCCTCCCTCTCTCATCTCCTCTCTGCCCCTCTCCAAGTCCACTGATGGGGGAGGTCCTCCTCCCCTTCCATCTGATTCTAGCTTATCAGGTATCTTTAGGACTGGCTTCAATGTCCTTATCTGTGGCCTAGCAAGGCTGCTCCTTCCTCAGGGGAGAGGGGGAGGTCAAAGAGCTAGTCATTGAGTTCATGCCAGAAATAATCCTTGTTCCCCCTACTAGGGAACCCATTGGATACTGAGCTACCATGGGCTACCTCTGAGCAGGGGTTCTAGGTTCTATCCATGCATGGTCCTTGGTTGGAGAAACAGTCTCATGTAAGACCCCTGTGCCCTGATATATTTGGTCCTTGTGGAGCTCCCATCCTCTCTAGGTCACACTAACTCCCCCTTTATTCATATGATTCCCTGCACTCTGCCGAAGGTTTGGTCATGAGTCTCAGCATCTGCTTTGACACATTGCTAGGTAGAGTCTTTCAGAGGCCCTCTGCGGTAGGCTCCTGTCCTGTTACTTGTTTTCTCCTACCTCCAATGTTGATCCTCTTTGTCTTTCTAAGTGAGGATTGATCATCTTACCCCAGGTCCTCTTTCTTGTCTATCTTCTTTAGGTGTACAGATTCTAGCATGTTTATCCTATCTTACAGGTCTAGTATGCACTTATAAGTGAGTATATACTGTGTGTGGGATACCTCACTCACGATGATCTTTTCTAGGTCCCACCATTTGCCTGCAAAATTCATGATTTGCTTGTTTTTAATTGCTGAGTAGTATTCCATTGTGTAAATGTACCACAATTTCTGTATTCATTCCTCCATTGGTGGACATCTGGGTTGTTTCCAGGTTCTAGCTATTATGAATAAAGCTGCTTCGAACATGGTTGAGCAAATGTCCTTGTTGTGTACTTGAGCATCTTTTGGATATATGCCTAGAAGTGGTATAGCTGGATCTTGAGGAAGCACTATTCCCGATTGTCTGAGAAAGCGCCAGATTGATTTCCAAAGTGGTTGTCAGTGTGTGTTTTAAAATAGGTATTCATTGTAAGATGATCAAATCAAGCTTTCCATTAAGTCCAGTACCTGACACACATGAATCCCACATGCACACACACACAGACATACACACATACGTGGATGTGCTGAGAACATTTGAAATTAATTCTGTGGGGTTGGAGGTGTGGCCCAGTGGTAAGAAGCTTGCCTGATATCTGTGGAAGGCTCTGAGTTCAATCCCAGCATTGTGCCTCTACCTCATCTATTCTTTTAGAAACTTTCAAGTGTATAGGATAGTAATGATAACTGTAGTAACCATGGTATAGAACAGCTGCTACTCTTTATGAATTGAAACGTTGTGCGTTTTTACCAATGTCTCCTCTACCCCCTGGTAGGCAGCTGGTCTGATATCAATTGTACTCTCTGCTTCTGAGCGTGACATTCTTAGAGTCCGCATATAAATGTGAGCATGCAATAGTCTTCTTTCTGTGGCTAGCTTCTTTCACTTAGCATCATGTCCTCCAGTTACGGGCCATGTTATTGCAACTGACAAGACTTCCTTTTTTGAGGACCGTTGTTCCACTGTGTATACACACTGTCATTTCTCTGTGTAGTCCTTACGCTGCTTTGGATCTTGGCTGTCATGCGGGGGCTGCAATAATACAGGAGTACCAATTTCTCCTCCACACACTGCATTCATTTAGTTTTGAAACGTGCCAGGGGTAGACTTGGATTATATGGTAATTCTATTTTAATTTTTGGTAGACGCCCAAGCTGTTTCCCATAATAGCCAGACAGATTTGCATTCTCAGCAATGGTGTGCAAAGGTTTCTTGCTCTCATGTGCTTGCTAAGGTTTGTCTTTCATCTTTTTGACAGAAGCCATTCTAACAAGGGGGAGGTGATGTTTATCGTGCTTTTAATTTGCATTTCCCTGATGTGTGAAATGCTGAGCAATTTTTCATGCATCTATTGCTCATTTGTGTGCCTTCCTTCAGAAGTGTCTGTTCAGATCCTTTGTCCATTCTTTGAAGATTTGAGTTATTTGATTTTTTACTATTGAATTGTTTAAAGTGTGTATACACACACGAGTGTGTGTGCACGTCTCTGTATGTGTGCATGTGAGTATGTAGTATGTGCATATGTGTATGCACATGTGTAGAATGTGTATGTGTGCACGTGTGTATGTGTGCATGAGTAACCCCTTATCACATGTATGCTGTGTAGATTTTTTCTCATCCCATAGGAAGATTGTTTTTTGCTACTCTAAGCTCAGGGGTTTTAGTTTGATGCAGCCATGTTAGTTTCTTTTTGCTTTTGTTGACTGTTTTAAGGATTCTATTTTTTTAAAAATCATGTTTTCTTCTAAGTTTTATAGTTTCAGGAATTGTATCCAAGTCTTTATTTAGAGCTGAATTGTATTCTTAGTGATATAAAGACCCAATTGCATATATTTTCTGCATGTGGTATGACAGATTTTCTTTCGGCATTTTCTGAAGAGATTGTTTGAGACTGTTTTCTTCTCCCCACTGTGTGCTTAGGGCACCTTGGTCACCAGTTGAAAGCAGCTGTGCTGATTTTTTCTGGGCTTTTTTGGCCCTTTGCTTGATATGTCTGTTTGCACAGTGCCTTGTTGTTGGAGTTATCACAGCCTCTGAAGTTAAGATCAGATATTTAAAAAGATATGATCAGATTGTCTACGTCTACTCAAGGTTTTTTGATTCTGATTCTTTATTTAGATCGGGTTTTGTTTTGTAATTCTGGGTAGATGTTATAGGAATTCTGATGTGATTGCATTGAATCTGGGGATCACTTTATGCGGTTTGGACACTTTATTTTAATTCTTCCAATAAGTGAACATGGAACGTTGTTTTCATTCCTTGTTACCTTCAGCTTGTTCCATGGGTGTCTTACAGTTTTCAGGGCAGGACCTTTGACCTTCTTAGTTAATTTTTTCTTGAGTGTTTTACTTGCTCAATGCTACTGTAACTGCTATTGCTGGAATCTAGGGTCCTGTCCTCCGACGCGCAGGCTTCTGGTGAATAACGTGATGGAAGGGAACTCAGCCTTGTCCACACCTACTAACCAACCTCTACCCCCAACACCACATGAAATTTGCTGCCCTCAGATACTCAGTAGTATTTTTTTTAACTTCCTAAATGTTTAATTTTCTCTTCATATATTTTTGCTTTAGTCCCTATGTTAAGAAAAAGACAACGTCCTGCTGCGACTTCAATGTTCAAACCACTGCAATTGATGGCCTTAGAAGGCTCCAGGGAAAAACCCGGGGTAAGTGTACATGTGCCCCAGCCGTCAGCACAGATTTCAGTGGAGGCCCAACAGCCTCAAAGGGCAAGTGTAAACAAAAGCTTCTCATTAAACCTGAGTTTAGCATTAGTAAGATCGTCCAAAGATTACATTTAAAGATAACTGAAGTGTTACTATATTCCTCTGTGCAGCCCAGCCATGACCCTAATCAATGTGTCTAGGAAGGACATGCATTTCTTCAAGTAATGGGTGGTTTTGTTTGGACAATTAGACCAAGCTGACAAGGAAATTTTCCATCAAACCAAGTCATAAAAAGTACATTATTCAGAATTATTATGAGTTAAGCAGTATTTATTACCTGAACTTTACAATACTCTATTATCAATCTTACCTGCCATTAAGGTATGTTAACATGAGATCAAAGACAGAAGCCAAGCTAAACAAACAGTTGTGTCTACCAGTCACTCTAGTGCCGTCGCTTTAAAGAGAGGCAAATGTCGCTGAACTCTAGAATGGACAATTTGCATCTCACTGGGAGATGCAAATCCGCTCTGCTGTGACAAGGCCATGATTATAAAAATTCCATGCTTGTTATGCAGTTGACAAGACAAAGCTGGTTTCCAGGGAATCTCAGAAAGAGATGAAAAATAATCAAAGTGAAATGTGAGATACAAAAGTACAGTTTTGATGGGCACCAGTAAAGATTCATTGCTGTTCAATTCGGCAACAATGCTGCCCCGGAAGTCACTAAAATGATATCAGCCAAGCAGATCTAAAGAGGAGACCAAATGTTTTTAGCAAAGCTGTAAAACCTTGGAAACTGCCTCCTGAACAAACACTCTGAAAGCTCAGAAGTCTAAGAGAAGCTTACAACGCCCTAGCTTTAAAGTAGATTCTTGTCATCACCTCTTCCCTCTACCTCTAGAGCCAAGAACACAAAGGTTTCTGCAAGGCACCACTCCACAAAGAACAGTCTTCCTCTCTTGGTCTAGAAGTATGTGATCCTGTCCTTCTGAACCAGTGCTCTTTCAGTAGTGCCCACTGACTTTCTTCCCTGTGGTTTAAGGTTGTCCAAGAAATGTCTAGGATTCAGCTCAGTAAAATGACATCTGCAAACAGCTTGAAAGTCCTGTGTTCTTCGTACAAAGTACAGAAAGGTGTATTTGATTTGGGAATCAAATATTCTTACAGATCTGTCTGCCTTTTCTGACCAGTTTAAGGGGGACAGACAAATACATGCCCACAACAAAGGAAAATGTTTGTTCTTATTTACATGTAACACAGAACAACCTACAGGCAAAGCAATATTTCTGCTTATCATAGGACATGAGCCAGGAAATTTCCTGTGTTAGGTAGAGAGATTTCTAAGGGTGAGGAAACAAACTAGTTGACAAGAACAATTATCCACTCGACGAGTATAGTGGGTACCATCATGTGAATGGGGTCACTACAGTATAAAACTTGGCCTCTGTCTTTCAGGAGATGAAGGGCAACATTCATAGGATCGATGCTGTTGCTTAGCCAGCAGGACAGGGGAGGCCAGAGGCCAGAGGCCAGAACAAGCATCATGAGTGGATGAATGAGCAGTACAGTACACACGGAATAAAAGTTTGAGTTAATTGCTGGGCAGAAAAACTCAAGCTGGAGTGGTCTCCTCATGGGAAGTCTTCTATAGGCACAGCTGTTGTCTGTGGTCAGAGAACTTGAGCAAGACCCCTCTGTCTACATATAACTGACTATTCCTTTTCCAGACAGATGACCTATAGAAGCATGTACAGTGTGGTCAGACCAGATGGCAGGTGCAGAGATACTCCAGTGAGCTTTGTGGAAGGATATATACGTTTGGATTGTATAGCTGGAACCAAATTTTGAAGGACCTGGGAGGCCATACTTAGAAGAAGGTTAAGTTGTATTTACCCTCTTGGTTTCTTGAGGGTAATGGGGGAGGCGTAGCATGGTGCAAGTTGCACATGAGGAAGACGTGTCTGAAAACTGTAGGGGAGGCTGGAGTGTGGAAAAGCTGGAAGCTTGAAGGTCAGGCCACCTTTACCTAGTGGGCCATTTCTGTAGAGATGAGACCTATAATGTACCAGAAAGCTAGAGAAAAGAGCTATGAGTGAGAGATTCCCAAAGGCTAGAGCCATCTCTACGTCTGATAACTATGGATTCTGGTACACAGTCATGAAAAGCACATCCCTCTAATGTTATCTCCACATTCATTTCTTTAATAGAAGGGCCCTGAGTTTCAGAATACACATTGCAGAATTACAAGCTTTACCATCAACCTATGAGAATTTGATTTTCTTTTCCTCCATCAATTCTTTTCTGATGGCCTTGTGTGATTTACTCAGTTTGTCTCTTCCTCAGTCTCCCCATGTAGAACATGAGGATAGGGGGTAGAATTTACCTTCGTGGCATTGCTGTTAGTAAATATGTATAAAGCTCTCAGAACAGAACAGTTCTCGGTTCCCAGAAAGCAATGTGTGAAGACATAGCTATATTGATTAGGCAGTCGCAGGATTCCAGCATTTCTAGCTTTGTGTAACATTTGAAAAGAAGCCCTTGGACTGAAGGAGTAAGTGGTGGCCTTTGGGATGTGCGGCAAGCTTAGATTGTGCCTGTCTAGCATCTTTCTTCCCTCTGCTGGTACAATTAGATACAATGTCTTAGTCATTGTTCTACCACTGGGAAGAGACATCATGACCAAGGCAGCTTACAAATGGAAGCATTTAATTGAGGGCTTGTTTTCAGTTTCAGATGCTAAGTCCATGACAGTCATGGTGAGGAGTGTTACGGTGGGCATGGAGGTGGGGTGCCGCAGCAGGAGCCGAGAGCTTGCATCCTGACCCTCACACCGTGGAGAGAGGCTGGGGCTCGGGTGTGAGCATTTGAAACCTCAACGTCCACCCCACTGACACACCTCCTCCTACAAGGCAACACCTCCTAGTCCTTCCCAAACAATTCCACCAACTGGAGCCAAGCATCCAAACACAGGAGCCTATGGGAGCCATTCTCCTACAAACCACCACGCATGCACACTCCTCCGGGTTTCAGAATTTAAGCCCTGTTGCCCTGTTGACACTCTAAGAGGCCATATCTATTCATGCTCCTATGATTGCATGAGGACAATAAGGCCTACATAACTGACTGTGATTTTAGTGTCTTAGCTATAAACAAATGATCTCTAAGCCAACACACCTGGATTCAGACCAAAACACTTTACATTTTTATTTTATAACTTTGTAAATGTCATATACATGTATGTGCATGTCCACATGTATATCAATATGTATGTATGTATGTGTGTATGTGTGTGTATATGTGTTTGCAAGTGTACATCCTCTGTGTGTGTGTGTGTGTGTGTGTATGTGTGCTTGTGAAGGCTATAAGTCAACATCAACTTCCTCTATTGTTCCCCACTTTAGTTTTTGACACGGGGCCTCTTGGTGAAGCTAGAACTCACTGACTTGATAACACTGCCAGCCATCAGGTCCCATTGGTCCTGTTATCTCCACCTCTCCAGCACTAGGATAAGGCATGCACTAACATTTCCATCTTATCATGATCACAACAGAGCTGAACCCAGGCTCTTGCGTTTGTGCTGTAAGAACAGACTGAGTATCTCTCAAGGCCCAGCTATGCCTTCAAGGGCTTCTGAGCTATGCTAGACTTAACTCTGTCCCCAACACTCAGCCATTCAAGGTGATGGAAGAGTCTCCACCTAACCTACACTCAAATACCCTGGGATTGTTTCTGCCACTCTGTCTGAACTGGACTTGGCTTTCTTCACCAGATTCACTTGGCCTTTATTGTGTCCCTCTGCCCCTTTGCCCTGAGGACCCCAAGGCTGCACACACATGTTTTGTATGTTTCTGTAGCTTCTCAGTTTGTTCTTCCACGTTAAAACAGGGTTCCGTGAGATTATTGTGACTCATCCAACTGGCTACCTATTCCTAAGGATGGCTCTCCCTGAGTTGCTGGGGAAATTATGCTTCTACAAAGATGGGGGAGGGAGGAGGGAAGCCTTGAGTAGGAAGGGAGCATAACAGGAACTATCTAGTTCAGTGGTTCTCAGGCTTCCTGACACTGCGGGCCCTTAATACTGTTCTTCACGTTGTGGACCACCAGCCATAAGTTATTTTTGTTACTATTTCATCACTGTAATTTTGCTACTATTGTGAATGTAAACAATGTAAATATTTAATATGCAGAAGATCTTGGGCCCCTTTGAAAGGGCCACTCACCCCCCAAAGGGTTCACCATCCACATATTGAGAACCACTGATCTAGCTGATGGATAAAGATGTGGATCTGAATGTAGGCAACAAAGCAAGACTTTATGATAGGCATCTTTATATATTTGATCAACTCAGGCATTGTCAAATCCATTCTTCTACATGGATGTGATGTGTTTCTTTATGAAGCAGCCTGAGTTCCATTCATCTGACCTATCTCATTTCCATCACCATTTTAAATGTCTGTCATCTCAATGTGATATATTGCCTGTAAGTATATAATATTTGTTAATGTGCTGCACCTTCCGCCATTTTAGAGGAGGCCAAGAACTTTTAATTTTTTTCTTCATTTCCACATACTGGCTGCACCAGTGTGTTAAACATTTGTTGACGTGGTGTTCCTGTGATAAACTTAGGACACCCCTGGGATAATTAGAGCCCCTTAGGAATTCATAGACAATCCTGAGAGGAAACATTATTTTGCCCTCTGTGAGATTGTTGAACTAATGGTATAATCCCAGCGCTGTCTCCAAGAAAGAAGAAAGTCCTTGGGCACAAGAAGAAAAGCGATAAGGCAAAAACTCAGAGAGAAAAGGGAAGTATATGGCTCTTGCCTTCTGGAGGTGGCTTTCTACCTTTTGTGAATAAGAGTTCTTCCTGTCCACGTAACAATACACCAGCTGTATCCATGAGCTTCTTTGAAGGCTTGCACAGAGTCTAAAGCTTCTCACTATTTTTGTTTCACCAAAAGTGAGGACATTTGATAAACACAACAGATTGTTTTGCAAAAGTTCTCATTGTCTTTCCAATTGATCATCACTGCAGAGCTTCATTTCCAGAAATGATTCTTCAGACCAATGGCTTACCCCACTTAGGGCTGCACTAGTTCTCAAGTATGAGTGATTTCTAAGCTTGCTAATGCAGCCAACAAAAGTGCCCATGTCCTAGTTAAATTTGCCTCAGAGACCAGAGAAAAGCTTTAAGCAGTTGAGGTGGGTTCATCTTACCAGAAAGAAACACTCATTCTAGGAAGCCTGGACATCACCGCAGGCAGGCCAACTTTTGTTCATGCTGCCAAGGTTTCCTGGGTGTTCTGCTTACAAATTCAACATTCCGCCCTGCAAATTCTAAAGGAGGTCAGGTCATGCACTCTTTACACCTGTTCAAATGAAGCCGAGAAAGAGTTCTCACCACCTGGCACCATGACAGCATCCTCTAGAAATTGTATCGTATTTTTAGGTCACAGAAAAAGATCTCCAGCTAATTAGAAAGTAGGAACAGCCGAAGTACAACTGTAAGCCAATGGTTCTAAATGGATACTCTAAAATAGATAAAATACACTTTAAACAACAGTATTTCATGAATTCTTTTTGTCACCAAGGATTAGAACCAATATATAGTCTTCAGGTTTGTGTGAGTCACACAGTTGAAGGGTCCTGAAGTTTTGTTGTGAAATGCTGCTTTTGGGAGAAGTTTCACATCATCCTTGCCAGGTATAGTGAAGAATGCCAGGGATGAAACATACCACCTCTAAGATCAAAGCCTAAAACAGTCACATCTTTAGAATAACCTCTAACCTGGGAACCACTGTGTGTTTCCCAAACACTTGCTTTGAAAGATGGAGAGCATCGAGCATCAGCCTTTCTTCGTCCATTTCAATCCACTGCATTTTCTCTTGAAGAGAAAAATGAGGAGGGTGTGGGGAGAACTGGGGGAAGGAGATGGGAGAATGATGTAACTGCAGCATTCATATATGAAATTATGAAATTCTCAAGACCTTTAAAGAAAAGTTCTGATTATGGCCACAGAAAGCCTCAACCAAAACATTTCAGCACTTCCCAGAGATGGAGGTGAGAGCTCAAAAGGTATGGTTATACCCATTCCTTGTCCATAACTGCAGCCCTGATCTCGCTCTGCCTGAGCCAGAGCTTGCAAAAGGAGAACTGATGTGGTTTTCAGATCCAGCAGCACCCAAACCACAGGAAGCCTTCATTGCCATGGAATTTGACTGACATGCTTCTTGACCAATCAAGTTGAGCAGTTAATGGCAGAAGGTTGCCTGGGTGGTTCCTGTCTGCACAAGATGAAGCAGCTGTCCAATCACGCAGATGTCTGAGGTAGCTGGCAACTAGACAAACCACCCACACCGATATCACTTCAGAAAGAGTGCCGTAGGAGGAGCGTATTCCGTGACTTCATGCCATCCTATTTCATTCAGAGTCATGAGGAGAGGGTGAGGTAAAGAGGAAAACAAAAAACAAAGCCTAACAAACTCCTACATTTGACAACCCAAATTTCTCTTTAAAATTCTTTTGGAATTCGATTCTTATCTTGCTCAAATAGTGATGTTAGTTTATTATGTATTGTTTGCTTGCTTGCTTGCTTTTGAGACGGGGTTTCTTTGTGTAGTCCTGACTATTCTGGAACTCACACTGTAGACTAGGCTAGCCTTGAACTTAGAGATCTGCCTCTTCCTCCCAAGCATTGAGATTAAAGGAGTGTGCCTATACTGTTCAGTTTTATTATAGATTTTTTTTAACACAAAAAAGCTTTTCGAAGGAGAGATTTTAAAATAGGACTTTTTAGATCCTTTAATGTATGTTTAACTAGAAATGCTTTTTCCTCAACCATGACTTCATAGTCTCTATAAATACAGTTTGGGAAATTCTGTCAATGAGAGGCAACATTTTGGATATAATTTCATACTCAGCTTCTAATTAATGTTTGTAAGTCCTTTCTTGGAAGTGTTTTGTTTTGTTTTGTAAGTAGGGTACTTCCTGGGAGAGACAAAGCTGAAAATCACTAAGTAAAGAGCCCATCAGGAGAGTGAAATAAGATACAGACAGAGGTAGTTTGGTAGATAGATTCTAAAAATTACTTTTTCCATAATTGGCCTCAACACACACTATCTTTGCAAATAGACATCTCATGTTGTGCTGGTAAATTTTATGGGCTACCCTATTAGCCAAAAGTGGCAGAGAAATGGCTTAGCATCATTTGTGGATGTATTTATGTGGGTACTTTCTGGAAGAGATCAGCATCTGAAGTAGGTAGTCTTCCCCAAGGTGAAGGGGATCATCTATGAAGGTGCTAAGAAAACATGACAACTGCCTGAGGTGAGGGCAGGTTCAGGCCCAGGTCTCACAGTTCTCAGGCCTTCAAGTCCAGACTGAAGTCAGAATCATTAGCCCTTCAGCTCTGGCTTTGAGCCTCATCTGCAGTCCTCCTGGGTCTTGACCTGTGGGCTGTGGCACTTCTTAGCCTCCACAATGGCACAGCTGTGACTTGGCTCCTATATGGCTCCATATCTGTGAAGAACCCTGATTAACACATGCACATTCCTCTAACGCGTGGTAGTCTACCTGGCTTGCCTTTCCCTCATTCTCTCCCTTCTAAAGCCCATTAGGAAAAGTCTGCTCAGCTCCTCATGTTAAGTGCTTTATTGGGATTACATGTGACATGGTAATAGTCTTCCTAGCGAGCTTAGGATTCTCATTTATACCTGGTCCTCTTCCTCTGCTTCTCTTGAGAGTAGCACAAAACAAACCCTTTTGCTTTTCTCTTTTTCGTAACACATCAGAAAGTCTTCT
This sequence comes from Meriones unguiculatus, assembly GCF_030254825.1. Lineage (NCBI taxonomy): Eukaryota > Metazoa > Chordata > Mammalia > Rodentia > Muridae > Meriones > Meriones unguiculatus. The sequence continues at coordinate 118,290,978 of NC_083356.1, read as the reverse complement.
AGGATGTGGTCCTAGGTCTCTGGCAGATTGTCTTTACCCACATTTCCCTTAGCTTCTTAACTCTGAGCAGAGTCTCTGCTCTAAACCATGGGCCAGCCGTTTTCTGATGTCCTAGCACAAAGAGGCATAACCTGTCACCAGTGTGATGTCACATCTGTTACATTACTTGTATGTGCCTGATATGGACAAGCAAGCACTTCTACACAGGTGCTTTTTTTACTCCTAACTGAACCAAATCAAAAGACAAAGGGTTTGCTCTTCCTTTCTACATCCCTTTTCTATGGGTGAAGACGCCTCAGCCTGGCTACAAGGTCCTAATCCCAGTCCTTCTGACCACCAAGCTCACGGTTCTTTTGAAGTCTTTCTCCTGAACCAGCTACACCACCATGTTGGGACCTTGTTTCAGCTGCAAATTCTCAGGCCCCACTTAGACCTAACAAATCAGAAACCTCTAGGGTAGGGTACTGTGTTCAATAATGAAAGGACTAAGGTCATGCCATCCTGTTTTGATATGCCTTAGCGACATATTTGAGATTCCCATGGCGTTGAGTATGGTCCAGACCTATAGCCCAAATAATTGGGAAGTTATGTCTAAAATAGCTGCTATGTTCTTCCAGGAATAAACATTTCAAGGCTACCCAACCCTAACTTTGATGTATCTTTGTGAGTTTTGCCTTTTAAAATGCTGTATCAGTGAACTTGAGCCTCAAGAGACATTTCAGATGCCAAGTCTGCTCTTGGTCTGACCGTCAATAAAAAGGACTTTAAACTTTTAATTGGCTTAATCAGTATGGCTGTCAACAACTATTACATGTGGATCATTATAATAATAAGTCCTTTTGGTAATTCTACTGGATACCAACTTTTTGTTTTGTTTTAATCTTGTCTGAAAACCACACGGGGAAACTTTGGGTCAAAGGTAATAGGTCATATTCTGGCAGGATTGTTAACACAGATATGATCTATTTTAAAAGATGGAGTTGGTTATCCTTAACCAGAGGCCATTGTTTGGCCTTGATGGGAAGGTCCTGTGTTCCTACGTCTTTCCAAACTTAAATGAAGAACACTACCGAATCTTAGACTAAAATCTTTCACCTTCCAACAACATTGGAAACATCGAAAAAAAAAATCTTGACACTTAAAATTTATCCTAATGGGCTGGAGAGATGTTTCAGTGGTTAAGAGCATATACCACTCTTCCAGAGGACCAGAGTTTGAATCCCATATTCCCCATCGAGTAGCCCACAGCCTGTAACTTCAGCTCCAGAAACCCCAACTCCTCTGGCCTCTGAGGTCACTTACACACACACACACACACACGAGAAAGAGAGAGACCCAAGGCACATAATTAAAAATAATAAAAATAAATAAATCTTAAAAAATTAACCTAACAAAGAACAGGATATTCTGGTCCCCTGTGCAGATGCTGGGAAAACAATCAGAAGACACAGAATGGGCATCCTGTTGCTCTCTCCCTTCCCACCCACCCAATACAGAGACATGCCATATATTAGCAGGTTTTCATAACAGACTAATTCAGATTCCCATGTCAGACAAATCCCACCTGTGAGCGCTGCTGTCTGCACCACATAACACCACATAGATCAAGAGCTGGGAGAGGCCTGAGTCACGAACATCATAGCTTTCCATAAAAGTTAATTAATGACAGAAGCGTATTGCCAGGAACGGCAACACAGCCGTTATTTATGGTCCAGGAAACTCCGAACGGAGGGACTTCCCTTCTCTTTTCCTTCAGTCCCAGCAATACCCACAGGGAATCCACCCGGCCCATTTCAGTAACGTCGTGAGTCATTTGCCAAGTCAGCAAGGAAACAGCATGGAAGACATAAAAATTAATACCACAGCTGAATATCCAATGGGCATCTCGAGGGAGATGGACCACCCAATGGAGGCTGCCCCGTTCTCCTCCATGCCTGTATCTGAACACTTCGACACTTCACATTTCTACTGCTGTTAACAGTTCCAACCCTCCTCCTCCAGTCCCCCAAGAAGCCTTGTTGCTGAAAGAGGTTGTAGAAAGGCCCCCTCCACCTTCCCTGCAGTCACCACACACAAGTTTGGCCAATTATTAGGGAAACAGCTCTTCAGCAACACATAGTTCACATTTCAGGGAGGCCATGAAGCTTAGGGCTAAAAGCGTACATGTAGGTTCAAATTTTGGTGAGGAATTCCGAGTATTTCCAGCCACTCACCATCTCGGGATACTAATAATTACCTTCGAGGTTGCTATGGTGTTTGACGTCACACAATGCCCTCGCTTTAGCCCCTGGCCCTCACGAAGAGCTAAGTAAGTGTTAACGGTATCGTGGCTTCTGTTTCCTTCCTCGTTCCTTCCTGAGTGCCAGGTACCCACACACAGCTGAGGTCAGACCCAGGCTAGGATCTCCCAGCATTCACTACCCAGACAGACTTGAGGACGGGCGGGGTGGTGACTGTAAAGTTCTAGCCGTGGAGGGATCCGTGTGTCTGTGTTGCTCAAGTACAGGCCTGTGGCCTTCAGCTCGTCTCCTCTAAGGACACAGCCACTTCCAGGTTTCAAGAAGAAAGAGGAAACAGCTCCCGGAGGAGCGAGCTTTTACCGCTGGTGCTTAATTTCCACGCGCTCTGGTTTACTCTTGCTCGCACCGGAAGCAAGGTTAAAAACGCTTTCTCAGACCTCAGCTTCCTTTCTCTTTGTTTGAAAAAGACTAAGTACCAAGCCCCCCTGGCCTCCCTCTCAACTCTCACAATCGTAGCAGGTAATGGATATGGATGCCCCCACTTTAAAGCAGAAAACCCCACACGATAGCAAAGGTGACGATAATGGGCCTGGATGCTCCCACAAATTACAAGATAAAAGAATAAGAAAAACAAAACAAAACAAAAACAAAGGAACAAAAAAAAAAAAAACCCGGACTGCGACGCTGAATCCTTACTCTGCTTGTGTAAATGAACGGTCATCTCGGCAGTAATTTGTTAAATAGAGAAACAGAAATCCTTTGTGAAGACAGGGGATTTTATAAATGTTTGATTTGACCCAATCCACTGTAGTCCTTATGGCTACAGCCTCACCCCCCACTCCCGCCCCCGACGGTTGCTTTAATTGCGTGTCACCACTAACTTCCTTGTAAAGAGACAGGCCTCTGCCATTCCTTCTAATTATCCAAATCAACCAGCCACTGTGTGTGGCCTTACCTAAGGCTTTTAACCAGAAGTAATGTCAGTAAATCAAAGTGAGTGGGAGGTGTCCCGGTCGCAACGACTCTAATAAATGTTACATGACATTCTTGTAAGACCCTTGGCGCTGTTCCCCCTGCAGGCCCGCGTCTAACAGGAGAACTCATCAGGTACGAAGAGTCAGAACCACAAGCCCATAAGCACACCAGCCTCCGCCGAAGGAACGCTTACCATCTGCAGAGAGATCTCACTCCAGCCCAGACTTGGAGGGGACGCTGGGAAATTCCGTGTAACTTTGTGGCTGTTTCTAAAGCTGCGTCCAAGCCAGCTGTCGGCTCCCAGTATTGGATAAATTACAGCTACGAACGCCGCGAGTATACCGAGGTTTCCTTACGCGTGGAAAACATGTTTAGGTACACTGCGCCATAGAGCCTGTGCGTTCGGTTCTCCAGTTGCTGTGGCCCAGCTACAGTTTGGAACGCTGAGGCGTCATGAGGATAAGGAATCTGCAGCAACACGGCTCTCAAGACAAGGGGGGCGCGTTTGGGACTGATGAGGAGGCAGGGGCAGAAGAGGCTGGTACTCATCTGAATCCTCTTCCTGTGTGTAGTTACTTGAACATCGAGAACATGTATATTTGGAACGGCACGGAAAGATGTTAAATACAATAAATAACCTGCCTTGTGAAAAACAAGCACTCTCCCTGGGGTTTCCACCGTTTGGCATTTGTATGCCAGAAATGGGAAGAACTAGTGTTGTGTTTGTTTTGTTTTTGTTTTCTAGATACTTAAAACGTTCGGCTCAGTTTTTAAACAGAAGTATTTAAGGGTACGCCCACCAGGTCACAAAGCTTTCTCCCGGTATGTTTGGTGTTTGAAAATGCGTAAGTTTGTAAACCAAGAACAACTGTAGTGGTTTCGATGAGACCCCATCCCCCTCCACCCCACCCCATAGGCTCACTGGTGCTGTTTGGGTAGGTTGTGGGACCTTTAGGAGGTGAGGCTTTGCTATAGGAAGTATACCTCCCCCCTCTGTGTGTGTGTGTATCTCTTTCTCTCACACTCACAAGTACACACACACAGAGAGAGAACATACATATAAATACAATTTTTTTAAAAAAATTGTTTTTAGAAGAGCAGTAGCTGCAGCAATAGCAGCCTTTCTTTAGTGGTTACTTTTACCAGGTATTGCTATTAATCTTTAAAATATGCTCTCAGCAGACATATTACTAGACCCATTTTTTCTGAGGAGAAAATGGGCCCCGTAAGGGGAAGGTTGAAGGGCTGAATGTGAGTGATCTGCCTCCAAAGACTAGGCTGCCCTTCATGACAAAGGAGAACAGTCCCCATCTCTCCCAGGGCCCCCTTGACACACGAAGGAAAGGGGTCAGAAGGAGAGGGAAACGGGAATGGTCAGAAGGTCTTTGAAGCTTGCTTCACATAGCAAAAGGGGATTCAGAATGTGGTGTGAGGGCCCTGACTTCCTGTGCTGGTTAAGTTTTTCTGTCAGGTTGACCCAGCCCACAGTCCTCAGAGGAAAGGCAGCCTCAACTGAGGAAGTGCCTCCATCACATCGTCCTATAGGCACGTCTGTAGGACTTTTTTCTCTTTTGGATTAATGATTGATGTGGGAAGGTCCGGCCCACTGTGGGTGCTGCCACATGCAGTTCTGGTTCTGGCTTGTATGAAAAAAAAAGCAGGCTGGACAAGTCTTGGGGAGCAAGCCAGTAAGCAGCCTTCCTTCACGGCCTCTGCTTCAGTTCCTGCCTCCAGGCTCCTGCCTTGAGTTCCTGGCCTGACTCCACCAGATGTTAGCCTAGGACCTTGGAGTTGTAAGTTGGATATACCCTTTCCTCCTCAACTTGCTTTTGGTTGTGGTGGGGTGTTTTGTTTTGTTTTGTTTTGTTTCTGGCAATAGAAAGCAAACTAAGAGAGGCAGCCTCACACACACTGGAAGGTCACAAGAGCCAATGGAATGTCCTCCAGGTGATGACCCACAAACTAGATGGTTTCTCTTGTTTCCTCTTTCTTTCTCTTTCTTTCTTTCTTTCTTTCTTTCTTTCTTTCTTTCTTTCTTTCTTTCTTTCTTTGTATTTACTAAAAAATCAAGCATGAACTCATTCACATCTATCAAGTCCTGAATAATTTGTTTTGTGTGACGGGAAGCTATTTTTCAACAGAGAAGCAGTCTACAACCTAAAAGAGGCTTGGCTTTCAGTGAATTAAATGATGCTTTTACAAACACCCAGAACTGAAAAAGTAGCTCTGCGGCAGAGTGCTTGCCTAGCATGTGCAAGGCCTTGGGTTCAAGCCAAAGGAAAAGCAATAAATAATTGAGTAAGTAAGTAAATAACTAAATAAAAGTTTTGCCTGTTGGGCAAGAGAGCATTTGTTTACTTGTACCATCTGTTTACCATGGCTTTTCCCATATTCTCAACAGCCTTTTATTTCCAGGATGAGGGGGAAACATAAGGAAACGTGTTCAATAAAAGCTTGGGAATGCTTTAGCATGTTTCAGTAAGTTTCTTTCTCTCTTGTTTTCTTCTGGCCATTTCCCACCCTTGGTTAGTAATTTTACACCCAAGTATGAAACACTCTCTAGTACTGCCACCGTGGTTAAAAAGTGTTTAGATTTTATGACCTGTCTCCAGAGATAGATCTTTAGCAGCCTGTAGTGAGGTTAATTCAGTGTAAAAAAGTATAATACCTTTCTTATTTCTGTTCATTCACTTAGAAATTATGGGGCAAATTCTAGCCAAAGCTTCACTTCACAGGCCAGAGACTTGTTTGTATTGAAAAACATTGTATTTTTTTCATTGTTGTTACAAGTGTTATTGTTATTTAGATGTAATTAAGATGTTTTTAATCAACTGTAAAAAATAAATAAAAGGGTTATTTTTGTTTCCTCAGATTCCTGGTAGAAGGTACCAGTATGGAAAACCTTACTTTTCAAACCTCAGAAAACCAATCAGTTTTTTTCCCCTCCTCCAAAATTAGTTGTAATCTGAGATCCAGAAGCCCAGTAGTCCCTTCCTCTCTGGCAGGTTGCAAAGACAGAAGCCATCTTGGCTGCCTTGTGCCATTGTGTGAAGGCAGAGAAGGGAACTGAGTTAGCTATTCAGTCATGCAGCGCTGAAACCAGAAAAAAATTAATAAGAGAAGGAGGGATTCTCTTCATTGACCATCGGACAACATTTAAAATAGATCCCCTAATCCCAGTGCCTGGGTGGTAACAGCCACCTGTGGAGATGCATTTACCTTCCAGAAGTCACAAGGCAGTGCCTCTCCCACACAGATCAGCTCCGCACATAGTGAAATGAAAGGTACCTTTCACATAAGCAGTTATGTTCACTCTCCCTAATAGTAGCACTTAGGAAAGTTCCAATCGGGCTTATACAATGAGCCACATTCTAACTTAATATCACGGTCACGTCTAATTCCAATCTCTAATGAATGCTTGCCACTCCCGGGCTTCCTTTCATAAAAAGATACAGTTCCTGCTTCTCACTTCATAAAAATGGCAAGAACAAGTTAACCTTTAGCTAAGGTGGATAAGAAAAGGTTAATACAAGAAGAATGAAAGCACAGTTTTCCCACAATCTTGATTTTACGGTGAGATACAAAGCTCTTTAGGCTAGATAATTGTTAGTTTTTCTGGGCACTTGCTGCATTACCCCACTTGGAAACCCATTAAGAGTTAAAAGTCAACATGTCAAACAAGAACTGTTCCCTAATTGATACTAAGCCATATGCAAAAACATTCTTGAATACCAGGCTTAGCAGTGTTGTAGATTATACTGCCATTGCTTATAAAAAGCTAAATGTTTCTTCAAATGACAACGCAGACACTACAGAGAGCCAAGGTTTGCCATCCACAAATGGGCATTCTAAAGATCAGTTAAGCCTCTTACCTTCCTGTGAGAGAACTGAGACATTAACCATCCTGATTAACAGAGATGCTCAGAAGTGCATCAGAAGTGTAAGCCATTGAGAAAGGCACCTGAGGTCAGAGTTCAGTTCTCCAGTAGGATTTCTGGCTCCTTCCAAACTCCATGTCCCAGGGAGACGGGAGAAATATCACACAATGTTCCATGAATCTCTAGAAGTTAATGCTGGCATTTGAGAATAGAAACTAAAGCCACTCATAAATACAAAAACCCGAATAACTGCCCTGATCTCTAAAGCTGTTACGTAGTCTTTGCCCAAATGTTAGTAGTTTTCCTAGAACTAAGCCAAAAGTTTTCCAAGAAACAGGACCAACCTGATTAAAACATACAAGTACATCACAGGGCAGAATACCAGAGCAATTGGAGGGGATGTGGGTATCGACCTGATACACTCAGGGAATCTGTCAGAGAAACTTCTTTGGACAGAAGGTAGGCAGTTTTCAGGGACTCTAAGCATGGCTTCTTGCCATGACCCTGTTCCCATCCTTCCCATATCTGTCACATTGCTGCCAGATGGATTTTAGAAGGACAAAGAGCACAGAGTCACCTGAAGTTCACAGAGAATCACCTCCTGTGGAAGAGACAGCATGCTGGTAACAAATACATATAGGGAGTTCAGCCTTCTCTTCCATCATCTCGAAAGAAAATGTTACCATGTGATACAAGGCACAGGTAGATTAAATCACAGATCACGCACTTCCGGACTTCACACTCAAGTAGAGACAAGTGGATTCATTGGTTCTGCTTAGTCAGCAGCAAACACATTGGTCTAGAAGACAATTCTGTGTGCCCCCAAACTCCAGTGTTTTTAGGTACTCTGTAATAGTTTGTCAAACTACAATATTGTTTCCAGACACCAAATGTAGCCTCTGGTCTGAAAAGGCCAGCGTGTGTCTCCGAAAGCGCTTATCATGATTCCATGCCTACTCCAGTTAAGGTCTGCAGCCTATTAATGGAAACATATGTAGAATAAACGGGAGGGGGTTGTAATGGGAGGAAAGAGTATCAAGACAGATTTGAAAAGTCATAAAAAGCAGGTTTTGTTCTTCAAGTCATTAAAAAGAAAACATGCGAGTCTGCGGTTTAATACAATAAAATGTAACAATGAGGAACATAACAGTTTAGCTACATCATAGCAGGATATGGCAATCACGGCTGGGCATGGTAGGGACCTCTACCCAGGACACCTTACTGCAATAGTGGTGGTACTTCCAGGACGGAACTTCAGACAGCACCGGCACAGGGAACCACAGCTTCACCTTTACCAAGGCAGAGTCTGCGGCTTGTCCCCTTTATCTGTAAGCTCAGATCTCCCAAGCAGCCTAGAATCTAACCAGCCACGGGAGCATTGCCAGTCACTGCATTCTGTGCTGTGTGCTCTACGGTGTTTGCCAACTTGGCTAGTGCTCATAGCAAGCGAGCATTTTATATCAGAGAGAGTGTGCCGGATGTGGACAAATCTTGATACAGAGAAACCGTTTCTAACATCCCTGCAGTTCCATCAGGACGTGATTTTATAAGACAGCGGGATCGATGAAAGCCTGCACACAGTAGACATATACACAATGGCAATCACCTCCACTCAACAGCTGGAATGTCCATTGAGGAATAAAAGCCAGTTCTTATCATGTGTTTTGTGATAAGAAAAGAGTAGGCTTGTGTGGTATATTTTTTATGCTTTTTTTTTTCTTACTAGCTTTGCATAATTGAAATGTTGGGCACCCACTCAGGAGGGAAGTCCAAACAGCTTTGTGTAACAGCAGCACACAGTAGTCTGGAACCTCCTTGAAGTTAATTGCAGCGTGGCTCACTAATGAAACTTTCCGTCTATTAAATCTTAACAGGCATAACTATAAAAATGGCGCCAAGCTTGTTCCTGCTCTGGAATGTCCCAGCCAGCACTTTGTGACTTTTACCCTTTATCTCTGTAATTACTGTAATTATTTCAGAGTTGGATTATATGTACATATATATACATATCAATAGAATATATAAATACATACATATATATATATATACTAGTAGAATCAAGACCTAAGACTGCAAGAGATCCCCCATCCCCAACACACGCATACACACACACACACACACACACACACACACACACACACAGAGTTCTTTTGCATCTTCCCCTATTTCTCTCAGGATAGGATATATTTGAAATGGGCCTTCAGTAGATATAGCAACAAGTGGTTGGCAGTGTCTGTCTCATGGTGAGTTCCACAGTGGTGTCAGAGATCTGGATTTCCTCTAAGTTCCAGAATACATAGACGATGCTTCAACAATGGAACTGTGGTTTCTGGATAAACTCACTTTATGTCTTATTTGTGATAATTCATACATTACTAAGAAGTGATTTTTTTTTATAAGTAATATCAGAATGGGGAAAATACATCAAAGTGATTGGCTTTGATGATTGTCCTTACATGTTGGATGGCCGTTAGGACTTTTATTTTGGTATTGGCCCCAAGCTTTTGCTCTAAATTATAACAGCTGGAGAAGAGAAGCGTTTAACTGGGAGATGAGTTTGGGGTCAGATGAGGCCAAGACTCCATGCGTAGCGTGGTGCGGCGGTCTTTGTAAATTAGCGCCTTGTTGCGGGAAAATGCATTCGCAGTCTAATGCCCAGTGGGCATGTTACCCCCATTTCTATTTCCTATTCACAGGGCAAGTCACAGCCAAAAAGACAGCATGCACATATACAGCTTTGGCTATCATAACTAGGACATAAAATGTGTTAATTAACTTCTGAAAAGTAAGTTTTGATTGGATTTTCAAACAGCCTAACACCTTGGTGATAAAGGGGACCTTTTGAAAGACGCCGAAGACCAACATTTTCCTTTAATCATCATCAGTTCTTATTTTATGTGACTGTCCCTTTCCAGTAGGGTACTCACCACGACGCAGGCGCATGGACTAAAATGTATGGTTTCCCTAAATAGGACCAGGACACCGACCACATGGATTATTATAATTGCCCAGAAAATTTGTGTAAATTCCTCAGCCAACTCGATCAGAATATGTCAGGTTGGCAGGTGGGGATCCAGAACTGGTGTTTGCCCACTTCCCTAACTCACCCGGTCTTCAGGATCAAGCCATGCAGGACATGGAGAGGAGGAGGCCTCCATCTTATTTCTCATGATTTCTCCATATTCTGCAACTAAAGCACATGGTGTCTTCAGTTGGATATTACCATTTCTTTACCAAATATTTCTTGATGTGATATGATTGTCCCTATTTTTCATGATGTAAATTTCTAATTATGTTTGTTTTTTATATTTCTGTCTATTTTTTGCCTGGTTGGTTTGCTTCTTTTGAGAAGGCATGGCTTTAAGAATATATGATGTTTTACACTCTAATATTTCAAGTAACAGTTGGCCTCTATTTGACTTATTTTACACCCATTTTAAAGAATTAGTAGGTGTTGGGACATTCAAATTATCTGTTTCCTATTGGATGAACTGCAGAATTTTATGAATTTCAATGAAGTGGTTCATTTCATTTAGGTTGTCAATTATTTGTGTATAGGATGTTCAGTATCATTGCCTTGTGGTTCTTTTGATCTTTTCAGAATCTGCAGTGAGGGTCCTTGTTTCATTTCTAATGTTGGTAATTTATTTGCAGCTTTTCCTTTTGTTTATGTCAGTCTTATTAAATTTGCCAGTCTTGAACTTTTCAAAAACCCAGATCTTTGTTATCTGTCCTCCCTATTGTATTTTTCCCTTATTGATTTCTGCTCCTTATCACTTTCCTTTGCTATTATTGTACCCTTTTCCTTGGTTCTCGGGTGGAGGGGGTTTAGATGATTGACAAGTGACTTCTCTGCTTTCCTTGTGTGTGCATGTGTACTATACGTTATCCTGTGATCTTGTGTTGCTTATTTTTAATTCTATTGCATTATAGTCAGAGGATACACTCTTGAGTTCTCTTTTTAGTAATGCTGGTGTGTATTCTAAAGACATTTGAACAGAATATTCTATATTATTCGATATTGCATAGAATCTTCTACGAACACTTGTGTGGTTGAATGTGTTTCTTAGTTTTCCTCAGTTTCTTTTGTTTTCTTTTTTATTGCCTTTCTGATTGTTCTGTGACTGGTTAAGGACGGGCTGCTAACCTTTCTAACTATATTTGCAGGTTTTTCATTTCATCATTCAATTTTACCAGTTTTGCTTAATATGACTTGGAGCTTTTTTGTTTGGTGAATTGATATGTGTTTGGCATTTCTGTGTATTCTTGCTGTGTTGACTCCTCTAGCTTTGTGGAATGTTCATCTCAGCCTCTAATAATTTTCTTTGCTTTGATTTCTGCCTGTTAGTATAGCTATTCCTGCTGTTTTTCAATTAGTATTTGCATGGAGTATTTTTTTTTAACCATCTTTGCATGAATCATTCCTTTTTATTCACTCTCATATGCTTTTGATTGGTAGATTTAGTCTACTTACATTTAATGTAATTATTGACAGGTTAAACACATATTTTATTTTTAGTATTTTTGGTTTTGTTTATCTGTTGGTTTATTGGGTTTATTTTTTTCTGGTTTTCTATGGATACTTAAATTTATTTTTACAGTTTGGTTTTGTGTGTATGTGTATGTACAGTTTCTATCGATGTGTGTGTATATCCATGACTGTGGAGTGGGCACATATGTGCCATGGTAGATATGTGGAGGTCAGAGGACAACCCCAGGTGTTTGACCTCACCTTTCATCTTGCTCGACACAGAGTCTTTTGTTGTTTGTTGCTGCACATGCCAGGCTAGCTGGCCGCAAGCTTCTGGGACTTCTCTTGTCTCCACCTCTCCATCTCTTCATAGGAATGCTGGGATTACAGATGCTCGACATCTTAGTCACTGTTTATCGCTGTGAAGAGACACCATGACCACGGCAGCTCTCACAAAAGAAAGCATTTAATTGGGGCTGGCTTACAGTTTCAGAAGTTTACTCCATTATCTTCATGACGGGGAGCTTGGCAGCAGGCGGGAGGATGGAAAAGTAGTTAAGAGTTACCTCCTGACCCACAGGCAGAGAGAGAGACTGAAGGGAAGAGAGAGGGAGGGAAGGAGGGAAAGGGAGACGAAGACAGAGAGAGACTGAGTCTGGCATGGGCTTTTGAAACTTCAGAGCCCACACACTTCCTCCAACAAGGCCACACCTCCTAATCCTTCTAATTCTTTCCAACAGTTCCATTCCCTGGTGACCAAGCATTCAAATATATGGGCCTATGGGGGCCCATTCTTACTCAAACCACCAAACTCACCCTATACATCATCCAGTTTTTATGTGAATTCTGGGAACTGGAAATCAGGTTACCCATGCTTGCATAGCAAACATTTTTACCCACAGAGCCACCTCCCTAACCAGAGAATTCCATTTAGTTTGTGTTCTGGAGTGCATCTCTTATGTACTTTACCCATGGTTATGCTACATATTTCAATAAATAAACAACACCGTCTACTGATGGAACACTTTGCTAAGATGTCATTAAATTATTGTATAGTTGTCTTCATGTCTCACATATATTTGAACATTACAGGTCAACTTTTGGCTTGAAATTATCAAACAGTTTAGAAATCTCAAGAGAAGTTTATACAGCCTGGGATCTTTCTTTCTTCCTTTCACCCCACAGTTCTTCTGTGGCTCCTTTCTGCTTAGAGAACTCCCTCAGTCATTCTTCAGCAGACAGTCGTCTGAAAGCAGATTCTCTTAGTTTGTCCTCATCTGAGAACGCCTTGTATTCTCCTGCATTGCTGAATGGTATTTTCATGGAGAAAGAATTATGAGCTGAACGTTCTCTTTTAATGACAGAGAAACATTTTGCTGGAAAGTACTAGATGAAATAAATACTCAACTAGACGTCACATGCTTCCAAATTAAGCAAGCAAACAAACAAACAAAAAAAAAACAGTACCAGTAATTCACCTCTTTGAATTGTTGGCCAGCATGCAGTGTCTCAATCTTTTTCCCACTGGTCCCAAGGTCTCTGAGGGTCTATTTTCCTTTCATTATTTTGTAATGTATTTTCCTCTATTACTCAAATTGGATGACTTCTGTTTTTCTTTTTTTCCAGATTTTCTCCTGTAATCCCCCCATTCTGACGTTGAGCCCCAAGATTTACTTTCTACATTATATATTCTAAATGTTCCACATAGCTCTTCTGGATTCTTCTCTCAGGAGATGTTTTGTATTTCCTTATTAATGCTTTCTGCTATTGCATTTACTTCCAGAATGTTCATAATTGCTCAGAGTTTTTTGTGGTGACTACTTTTAAATCTTGTCTGATCATTCTCACCACACCCTCTCAACCTTGGCATCTTTAGCAGACTTAATTCCATCCAGTGGGTGGACATACCGTCCGCGTGCACACACAGCGCTGTTAAAATCCTGGACCCATTGAATGTCATCGTGCTTGGAAACAGAGCATTTGAAAATGTAATTGCAGATTTTGAGAGGAGAGGATCATTTGGGATTATCTGGGCATACCTAAGTCTGATGACAGACATTCTTGTAAGAAACACTGATACGAGATTGAAAACGGCTTTTTGAGTCCTCACAAGCATTTACTTGATGTCACTTCCAGGGGTAGGGGAGAAATACATCATAGGGGCCATGTAGAGATAAAATTAGTGATTGATTAGGTGGCCTCAGAGAAAGAAAGTAAAAAGCCAAAGTCACTATCTCCACTAGGGCAACAGTTTAGATCGTGGTACCATTTCTAAGATAAGGAGTAATGAAGGCGAGCCAAATTTGAGGTTAGAAGAAAGATGACAGGTGTGAGTTTGGTCCTAATGAATTTGAATAGAACTGAAGGAGAGGAAGATGTCACAATTATTATACAAAAACTCTCTGCCTATATAAATGGATTTGCAATCTTGTCATCTCTGATACTGAAATTCAACTTTCTAAGTCTCACCTGAGCTGATGTCATCAGCCCATCGGGGTATGGAAATGTGCAAAGGAAGAACCTAACCAGGAGCAGCTGGCCTTGGGGTTGCTGCTCTGCAGCTGGAGAAATACATCTGTTTCTTATGGTCCTGGGATGACTGAGCTCAGCCAGGAAAAGTGAAGTGTTCAAGGTTGTACGTAGAACCCTAAGGACTATCAATCATCACTGAGAGAAAACAGAGAAGCCAGAAGAGTAAACGGAGGGAAAGCGGACGGACAGAGAGGTTGGAACAATGACAGACCCGGAACATGTAAAATTCAGGTTGGTGGGCCTGTCACTGCATCTTGAACCCTGGATTCTCCCCTGTTGAGCTGCCTTCAATCTTAGGACTTTGCTACCCTTTGCTCCTCTGTCCTTCGCTCCACCTCACTCTTCATTGGTAGAAAATATAGTCCTTTTTTTTTTTAGAAAGATGATGGCTGCCACGAATTATAAAGTTAGGTGAGAGAGTTTAGTCCTTAAGAGAAATAAGATCTTGTCCCTGTCAGACTGTCTCTGTGAAAGGAGGAGGGAAGTCCCTGGAGAAAGCATACACTCAAGCCACTTCTCCTAGATAGTAGTCAGAGCAGTGCTCAGTGATAATTGAGGCAAATCGACACGAGGGACCCAAGAGGTGACTTTATACAAGGAGTTCAGTGACAGCACGATAGAGAGAGAAAGAGAGAAATTTGTAGTAATCTCTCAACATGAAAACAGATTCAGATTTTTCATGTAAACTCTGGAATTTTTTTTGTCTGCTCTAACGGCATCAAAAAAACAGTCTTCTTTAATTAGTGAAGGGAATTATGATTTACAACTTCATCATCTCACTTTCCCTCTGGAATATTTTTCTGCGTGCATTTTTTTTAAACTTTGTACTGTGTTTCTCTGTGTGTGTGTGAGTGTGTGTGTACTGTGTGCACTTGTGTGTGTGTTTGGTGTGTGTGTGTGGTGTGCACTTGTGTGTATGGGTATAGGTTTATGTGCACACATACTGAGGCCACAGGATGACAGGGTTCTGTTCTATGACCCTCTGCCTTATTACCTTGAGGCACGGCTTCTCACCGAACCTATAGCTAGTCTGACAGCCAGCAATCCTCAGTGACGTCACTGTCTCTACCGCACCTACTGCTGGGGTTACAGGGTGGCCATTCACACCTTTCTACACGAGTGCTGGAGATTTGAAATCAGATCCTCATGTTAGTACAGCAAGCACTCTTAAACCGCTGAGATGCCTCCCCAGCTCTTATCTGTGTATTTTAAGTTTGGTTATCTGCAGACCCACAATAATCCAGATGATGCTTAACTCACAATATAGCTGACGTTTACCAAGTACTTGCATTGGCTCTCACCTTCTGCAAAACACTTTACATAATTTACCTAACATAACTTTCCAATAACCCAATGACATATGCACTGCCATGCCAGCTATGAAGAGGTTAAGGCTGCCTTTTCGTCTCTACTTAACAGAGAGGCTAAGCAACTCATCTAACCCCACACAGACTTTGAAGGACTTTCTATCAGAACCGACCAGGACCCACACTCCTGAATGGCTAACTCTTTCACAAGACTGACTCTAAACTGTAAACTGGGGTGGTTCTTTTTCCTCAGGTGAGGATTTCTGGGCTGTCAGATTATTCTCTAAGCAAGATGGTGACCGTGGAGCCTCAGCGGGCACTCTAAGGCCCTCTGTGATGTGATGTGTCATAAGGTACTCATGCCATGCTCAGAACTGGGGGTGGAGGGTCACACTTATCACGCAAACCATCAGCCTGAGTGAGTGGCTTCACAGTTTTACCTTCTCTAACGCTGGGCTAGTTTCTGAAGCTCACCTTTAAACTCTTACCTGAGCTGATGCTATGATCCCCATCTGGGGCATGCACCTGTGCAAAGGAAGACTCTTAGAGCAAGTCTTGGGGATTCATGAAGATCATCTACATGGTCCCAAGAACATCTGCATTCACTGTTTATTAATTCAATAAAGTACTTTTGGGCCCCTTTCATATGCCAGGCTTACGAGGATTCAAAGATGGAAGATATCCATTCCTGTCATTGAAGGGTTTTAACATAATGCTGGGTAGATGAGTAAATACTGAGAAAAGTACAATGAGTGAACCCAGCCTGTCCTAGTTAAGGTTACTATTGTTGTGATGAAACACAACGGCTGTCTTAGCTAGGGTTTTAGTGCTGTGAAGAGACACCTTGACCACAGCAACTCTGATAAAGGAAATTGGCTTACAGTTCAGAGGTTTATAGTCCATTATCATCATGGTGGGAACATGGCGGCATGCAGGCAGACATGGTGCTGGAGAGGTACCTGAGGATTCTATATCTGGATCAGCAGGCAGCAGGAAGAGTGAGTGAGCCACTGAGCCTGGCTTGAGCTTCTGAAATCTCAAAGTCCCTCCCCCTGTGACACACTTCCTCCAGCAAAGCCACACCTCCTAATAGTGCTACTTCTTAAGAATCTATGGAGCTATTTTCATTCAAGCCACCACAATGACCAAAAGCAACCTAGGGGAGAAAGGACTTATTTCACTCACAGTTCATATAACATACAACATGAACTGTTCATATAACAAACAGTTCCTTGTTAAAACCAGAGAAGGAGGAAACACAAGCAGGGCAGGAACCTGGATAGGGAGCACAGGTCCAGACCTCAGCCCATCCTGCAGGAGGCTTCCTGACTACCTAGAAACCCAATGCTCTCACTTTTTTGGGGAAAGGTGATTTCACTTACATAAATTTCTCCCAGCTCATATGAAGCCTCTTCTGGCTTTAAAAAAGCTTCATTCATCCGGGTCTCCAACACATGTACATGGGTGAGGGGGAAAGGTAAAGTAGGAAAGTTAACTTCTAGCATCAATCTTCATTAAATAATCAAATCCTGTTAGTTTAAATGTCTTCTATCTCACTCAGGATGATGTTTTCTAGTTCCCACCATATCCCAGAAGCAGAAAGACAGCACATGATATAGACTCACTTATAAGTGGATACTAGACATATAATATAGGATAATCATACTAAAACCTGTACACCTAAGGAAGCTAATCAAGAAGGAGGACCCTGGGTAAGATGCTGCTCAATCCTCATTCAGAAAGGCAAAGAGGATGGGCATCGGAAGAGAAAAAACAGGGAACAGGACAGGAGCCTACCACAGAGGGACTCTGAAAGCCTCTACCCAGCAGGGTATTAAAGCAAATGTTGAGACTCATAGCCAAACTTTGGGCAGAGTGCAGGGAATCATATGAAAGAAGGGGGAAATAATAAGACCTGGAGGGGACAGGAGCTCTACAAGGAGAGCAACAGAACCAAAATACCTGGGCCCAGGGGTCTTTTCTGAGACTGATACTCCAACTAAGGACCATGTATGGAATTAACCTAGAACCTCTGCATAGATGTACCCCATGGCAGCTCAGTGTCCCAGTGAGTTCCCTAGTAATGGGAACAGGGGCTGTCTCTGACATGAACTCAGTGGCTGGCTCTTTGATCACCTTCCCCTGAGGGGGAAACAGCCTTACCAGGCCACAGAGGAAGACAATGCAGCCACTCCTGATGAGACCTGATAGGCTAGGGTCAGATGGAAGGGGAGGAGGACCATCCCTATCAGTGGACTTGGGGAAGGGCATGGGAGGAGATGAGGGAAAGAGGGAGGGATGGGGAGGAGACCAGGGAAGGGGCTATAGCTGGGATACAAAGTGAATAACCTGTAATAAAGAAATAAATAAATTTTTAAAAAGAATTGAAAGGCAAAAAAAGTCTTCTATCACCTAGATATGAAATTGTCAATAAAATAAGAGAGCTATTAATGTAACAGCACCTAATAAACATGCTCGCAAGGAGCCTGCAGTCTAGCAGAACCTATAGACTGTCTGTTAGGTGTGGAACAGAGATTACCCCTCAAGTAGGACACCTAAACCCTAATCTGAGCTTGGAGAGGATGTTAAGGGGTCTCCTTGAAAAAATGACATCAGAACAAAATAGAATTAAGAAAGAGATGATGATAAAGCAAGAGAGAATATTCAGCAGAAGAAGCAACAGAAGGTGTGTGTGTGTGTGTGTGTGTGTGTGTAGAAAGAGAGGCAGAATATAGATGGGCTCTAGTGCTTACATGGGCAATAAGACAAGGTGGCTTCAAAGCTGTAAAAGAAAGTCACTTTGTGCAAGACCTTATAAGCCTCTTTATTGGGGTTAAGTTCAGCTGAATATAACTTTATCATTCCAAAAAAATTTCACAAAAAAAATGGTTATATACACGCAAAAGCTGTTTTAGGGCACCATAATTAATAGTTCGACCAAAGACTTGGGATTCTATCTTCAGACTTCACTGTCCTAGGATGCATACCCTCCATCCATGAGTTTTTCTGCCACCCTAGATGTCTGCTGGACCTGAATAAGCACATTTGTGCAGCAAGACACAAGAGTGAAGAAAGAGAGAGGCTGAAAAGCAGTCCCAGTCCCACTAGCCAGCTAGACTAGCTGGTTCTAAGAAACATACTTTTCCTTGACCAGAATTCAGTTGTGTGACCACCATGCCAGCTGCATAAGAGTCCAGAAGACAATGCTTTGCTCTTTGGGTGGCCATGAGTCCAGTCTCAGTCAGGGTTTCCAGGTAAGATAATTGGGCTGTGTTTCATAACAGTTGCAAACCATTCTAAGAAAGGCAGTCACAGCTCTGGAGCTTGGAGAGCCCCTGAAGGACACTGGACAGGGAATGATAAGATCAGCCCTGGGCTTCAGAGTGATCCAGGGTCCTAGTACAGTTGCGCAAGAGCAGGGACTCTGTTGGCTATGCTTGCCTCTGCGTCCACACACTCAGCACCACTCCAAGTTATGAAAGATGAACTGGTGAGGATGGAAGCCAAAGGGCACAAGTGGCTACAACAGTGAAGGTGTGAACTCAAGCCATAGAAGTGGGAACAGCACACTGGCTCAAGAGCACAAGAGGACCCCCAAGAATGTCAGAATTAGACATGAGAATGTAATTAAGATTTACTCATAGAGTCACAGCTTGAACAACTGAAAGGATGGTATCCAACCGGGAAGATGGCTTCAACTTAATGAATTTGCACACTCAAGATGGGAAATTGGGGGAGACGTTACCAAGCAGAGAATGGAGACAAGCTCAGCTCTGGATGTGGTGACACAGAGCTGTTTAGCACCACTGCACGATTCTTTGGAAAGATTCTTTGGAGAGATCTCAGTAACATACCCAAACCTGGATTTGCTGGCCTGACATGGGTGGAAATTGATAACATGAACAAGTTTTTGTGTTAAAATCAAATGCAAAGGGGAAGGAGAGAACAGGATAGAGGATGGAAGAGTGATCTCTAAAAGAACTATAGTCTTTAAGGGATGGAAATAAGTACAACTGAGAGGAAACACTGTGAGAAAAAACAATTCAGAAAAGCTGAGGGAAAACTGAAGACAGATACAGATAGGAGGCAAAGGTGAACACAGATGCAGGAAGGTACATACTTCTCTCTCTTTCTCTGAGTGTGTGTCTCTCTCTCCCTCTCTGTGTATATATGTGTGTGTGTTGAGAGGGGTAGAGGGAGGGAGGGAGGGAAGGAGGAAGAAAGAGACAGAGAGTGATCAGCAAAATATGGAAAATAAGAACTGAATGTTAATGAATTTGACCTGTAAATGTATAGTGACAGTGCAGGGGACATAGCCAGGTGATTTGAAGGAAATGAACTAGGACAAGAAAGCTATAGGATTCTTTTCAGGAGGATAGAACAGGGATCGAGGTAGTTAGAGGCTGATATATATTATACCAACTCAACCAAAGGGATAAAATAGCTTAGCAATAAAACTCAATGTGTCTGGGAATTAGTTAGTTTTGGATTCAACATATTTACATTTGTAAAGTACTAACTTTATGCTAAGAAGTGTGCTGGCACTTTCTTACACTTATTATTTTTATATGGAAAACCAGTATCCTTTGTAGAGGACGAATGAAGCTGGAGAATGCTTTCTGCCAATAGAGAAAAAGCCTCCCAGAATGTTTTTTTTTTCAACAGCCTGAGTTCAAAATAAGGTTTTTCACAAAACATTCATACATTGAAGGCTTTCTTATCATCTATGTGATGATTATTATTCGCTGGCTTGTTTTATTTAAAAACATATTGGCCAATTAATATTATGTTGCTCTATTCTTCTTTCACTACATTTTTGTGACTGATTCATTTGACAAAGTTTGAAAATACGCGGCACTGCTCAACTGTCTAACTTCCTCTGTGGCTAGGCATTTCCTTACTTTCCAACCCAGACAGTCCTTGTAGGCACCTACTCTGTTAAGAGCTGCAATTGCTATGCAAACAGATCAGGGACACACAGACCCAACCGCTCTTTTTGGTCTCTGTTGATCCTTATGGTTTTCTTTTGTTGTTGTTTTGTTTTCAAGACTGTCTCAGGGAATCATAATTACCCGCAAACCTTTCATCATTGTTTTACTATCACACTTGGCAATTTTTGACTGTGTCAAGTTAAAGTAGCTGATCCTCACATTAACAGAAAGTAAAATAAAATCCCTGGTTGTTGTTACCCCTTACAACCTGTCTTCCGGGCTCACCTGGCCTCTTTCCAAACCCTGCAGCTGCTCCTACAAGCAGTTCTGCTGGTTCTTTCTCTGGCTTGGATTCTGATCCTGCTTCCTTGGATGGTTACAGTCTCCTACCACTGAAACATAGTCGCTTGCAAAGGCTTTTCTAACACTCCCTTTGCAATGATTGCAAAGCCATGTATCTCACAAGGGACCCTTGGCCCCTCTGTGAGCAACCTCTTTTCACCATCACACTTGGACTTCTTGGCATACTGCAGGAGTCCCCTGTGTCACTTCCCTGAAACCAGAACCCTGAAAGTAAATTCTGAGGAGAGTCTTCTTATTTTCAACTCCACACTATCAGAGTCGAGCAACTTTTATCCCAGGTAAGGAGATGTGAAACTCTTCATTACAACATTGACCTTTACCTGTCGCAAATGGAAGGCAGCCATTCTTGGAATGTTACGGCCCATAAATCAGCTGGCATGCATGTCTACTTTAACTCCACAGAAAAACTAATATTTTACAAGCTCCTTTGTTCCATATCAACTAGTTCCTAAAGGGCAGCCATTCTTTGCCCCACTCAAAACAAATTCTGTTCTTTACTTGCCACATAATAAAGTGACCCTGAATATCATTCATAATACTTCTGATGTGGTAAATACACTTATGTCATAGCCAAGTAGATATGAATGTATGGCCTGCCCTCCTTCTGATTAAAACACTCTACTAGAATACTGAAGTCGCTGCACAACCGACAGCAGATACCCAAATGCATCAGCACTATGTAAAGGTCAGCACGTCTCTTTCTCTACACATCTCAAAACCCCCATTGAGGTAGATCACAGGATCCAGCGGAGGTTATGAGACACAGAGGACAGGACAGACTTACAGCACTCACCACAGAAAAAAAAATGTCTGTGAAAATTCCACGTTCATTTTTTCCCCTTTCCAGTGAGAACTGCTCCTTTTTGAGGTTGTGACATTTTCTGCATGGGGGGGTGGCCCACTTCTTTAATTTCAGCACTTGTGGGGCTAACGCAGGAGGACCGCCAAGGGATCTGGGCCAGCATGGACTGTGGGGCGAACCAGGATAGCCTGGCAACAGAGTGAGGTGCTGTCTTTAAAAGAGATTCTCTCCTCCATCTCTGGGGTATCCAGTCCCTGGCCCCTGGCTCTCTGCAGTGTCAGAGGTGGGCTTTCTTTTGTAGCACAGCTCTCAAGCTAACAGCAGGCGTTGGTTGGCCTCTTCCTCAATTCCTGTGCCTCCTTTACCCTTAGCACATCTTGTAAGTGGGACAAATGGTAGGGTGAAGGTTTAGTGGCTGAGTTGGTCTCCCAGTTCACTCCATTGGAAGTCTTGCCTGGTGATAGGAAAGGACTGGCTCAGGCTCCCCCACTGCCCACTGCTAGGAGTCTTAGCTAGGGTCACCCTATAGATTCCTGGGAGTTTCCACTGTCCCAGATCTCTAGCTTGTCCAAGAGCTGCTCTCCACCCCCAGTTCCAGTTGTCTCTCCGGGTACTCTCCCCTTCCATCCTCCTCCCACCTGATCCCTCCTGTTTCCACCTCCCCCTTTGTACAATCCAGTCCCCATATCCACCCATGATGTCTATTCTATTTCCCCTTCTCAGTGAGATTCACACGCTCCCCTCGAGCCCTCCTTGCTACTTAACTTCTTAGGGTTTGTAGCATGGTTATCCTTTACCTTATGGCTAATATCTACTTAGAAGTGAGAACATACCTTGCCTGTCTTCCTTGGTCTGGGTTATCTCACTCGGCATGATCTTTTCTAGTTCCATCCACTTGTCAACAAATTTCATGATGTCATTGTTTTTGATAACTGAGTAATACCCAATTGTGTGAATGTATAACATTTTCTTTATTTGTTCTTTGGTTGATGGACATCTAGGTTGAACCAAATACAAATGGGGGGAGGGGTCAATGAAATGATTCCTAATGATATTCTGCTATACTCACAGATTAACATCTAGCCCATTTTTTTAATAGAGGCTTCACCCAACAACTGATGAAACAGATGCAGAAATCCATAGTCAAGCATTATGTGGATCTTGGGAGAATCCCACAGAAGAGGGGGAAGGAAGGATTGTACGAGCCAGAGGAGTCAAGCATACAACAATAAAAAACCACGGAATCAACTAGCCTGGGCCTATGGGAGCTCACAGAGACCGAACCACCAACCAGGAAGCCTGCATGGGGACTGATCTAGGCCCTCTGCAGGAACAGGGTGTAGCTTTATCTTCTCGTGGGACTCCCAACAGTGGGAACAGAGGCTGTCTCTGACTCTGTCGCCTGCATTTGGGTCCCTTTCCTCCTGCTGAGTTGCCTTGTCCAGCTCTACTAGGAGAGGAGGCACCTAGTCTTACTGCAACGGGTTATGTCAGGGCTGGTTGATATCCAGTGGGAGGCCTGTCTTTGTTGTTGTTGTTAAGAGAATCAGAGGAGTAGATGGGGGAGTGTGAAGAAGGGAGGTAGGGGCGGACTGAAAGCAGAGGAGGGAGGGAAAACTGCAGTTGGGATATTAAACAAATAAAAAGTTAAAAGAGAGAGAGAGATGATGTTTTCAAAATTCATTTCTTTTTTAACCAAGATGTGATTTATAGTAGAGATAGGGGTAGGGTGGACTTCAATAAGAGCAGAGTTTGAGGCCACATTTCAAAAGGCAGATGATGATTTCAAAAGGCAGATGATTTCAAAAGGCAGAATTGCCAATGGAGAAGACAGGAGGCAAAGGACCGGGAGACTGTGCCCTGGTGCTTCTTACGCTCCTGAGGTCAGATAGGTTTGCCCAGCTCCTCTACTAAGCAGCAGTTACAGTGTCCTTTCTTCATACCTCATGAAGTAGGATGGCAAAGAAAGTCTAGTAGTTTGATTTTTTTTTAAATGGAAAATGATATAGAAACCAAAGCAAAGGAAATCACCTTTCCACACACTGTCTGCCAACCTTATAAATTCACCAGAATCTAGGGATGCTCTGGGCTTCTCAGGAATCTTTCTGTGGCCAGTAGAAACACCATTGCCTTATGTCCTATAAAAATAAAGGATCAAGGGTTTATGGGTAGAAAAAAAGACTTTTGGACATTTTTTCTGCCTACTGGTGGGAGCCACAGCTCAAACTGGAAAGATACCACTTGCCTTTTTCTGAAACTTACCTGCCTTTTATTATGGTGAATCCAAACTCATCTCAACATTTGATACAATGTATAGTATGTATAAATATATGTATTCCTATATCACTTAATTACTCTTTCCCTTTCAAAAGCA
Organism: Meriones unguiculatus; assembly: GCF_030254825.1. Taxonomy (NCBI): domain Eukaryota; kingdom Metazoa; phylum Chordata; class Mammalia; order Rodentia; family Muridae; genus Meriones; species Meriones unguiculatus. The sequence goes on along the minus strand of NC_083356.1, from coordinate 118,267,105 downwards.
TACGTGTCACAGACAGCACCCCTTTCCACCCTTCCGCCAATACTACCTTTCCATTTCTTTCTCATAAGAGCATGACAACCACACATCAGAGAGGCAAAAAGCAATTTATTTAAAAAAAAACTTTTTAAAGTCCTCAATTAGCTGAGTTGTTCAGCCAACTAATAGTAAGCCTTTGGGTTTATTCCTCAACCATTGTAGAATGCTGAGAACACACACACTCACACACACTCAAGCATATGTGTGCATGTGTGTGTGCTTTTCAGGTCATCTTTCACAAAGCATCCGGTCTCACTGGGCAAGTTCTGGATATAAGCAGAGAATGTAAAGGATGTTGAGCTCCGTGTGTGCTAGACGTTGTTTAATATAAAGTTCAACAAAATCCTTACTCTCTAATTATCATTTGTCATGCTACCCCCTAGATAAAAGTGTGCAGGGGGTAAATTTGGTTGACTAAGGGTTGTTATTAGTTAAAATCAAGGTTGGAGCCTAAAATTTTGGGCACACCATTTTCTTCCTATAAAATAAAATTAAAAAAAAAAAACAGGTTAGGAAGATGTCTTGGCGTGGAAGCTCTTGTCATGAAAGTGTGAATGCCACAGTTTGGACCCTGGGGCTCACGGAGATAGGTGTCACAGCACATCTGTGATCCCAGGTCAAGGAAGCACCCAGGAGCACTCTGGCTGGCTAGAGAAGCAGAAATGTCAGTGTTCAGCAAAAGACACTACCTAGATTCATAAAGTGGAGAGCCATCAAGAGAGACATCCAGTGTCATCTTCAGGCCTCCTCATGCATACACGAGCACCTGAACACACATGTTCAGACTCATACAAACACACATCACACACACACGCAAAAAAAAAAAATCAATTAAGTTCTTAACTACAGAAAGTGAGCTCGTACTACCTTCTAGTGCTACACAAAAATCCCCTCACTACTCACTCTTTTCTAGTTTCAAGATGCCTGGGCCAAGCCTGAGATTAGCGATCACTCTAAGGCATAATACATCAGCCACTGAGACTACGTTAACAGTTCACTATGCGAATTCTCTTATCCCTGTGCTCACTGTGGGGTGGAAATTCAGTGCCGCTCACCAGCTTTATGACCTCCTCCAGGTTACTGACGGTCTCTGTGTGAACAGTGCAGCCTGTAAGTAAGCAATGGAGCACTAGCCTGCCAGGGCTAATAAGAGACAAGAGTGAGGTCATCTGTGTAACGGAGTGCGGATAGCGCTCCTGGGCGTGGCCCCTGTCACCGTCATCGCTGCTCACCCTGTCCACCCACTGAGGAATGTGTTTGTCGGAGGTCTGCAGACCAACTGACTCAGAATTACCTGGAAGGTTTGTATAGAAACTGAGTTCCTGGTCCCCGTCCCCAGCTTGGGTCTCCATCAGTAAACCTAGGGAGAGTTTTAGAGGCCCGTATTCTTAGAAAACATCCCCCAACTCCCCTGTGCCCACTGGTCAGAGAGCCACGCCCCTGGCGTTCTGAAAAGCTAAGTTCTGTTATTGACAGGGGAGTCAGTCCGTCTTCTTCCAGCTTTTTCGGTCTGGGTCACAGCTGAGTCTCTTCTTCCACTCTCCAAATTCAGGTCGTCTGCTTTGGTGTCATGAACACTTGCCATCTGCTGCTGCCGACCTTTCGAACCTACAGCGGCTCACTTTTATGTTACACGGATCTCGTGCCCTTCTAACTCAAGCGGAAGCGGAGAGCCACTCTCTCCCACGCTCCCTGCACCTCGCCCTGCGAGTCCACACGTGCATGTAAGTGCTTCTTGTACACGCATATATTCTCAGTCAAGAACGCTTGGCTCACGCTCACTCCCACTTTGGCCTGCACGCGGAGGCCCGAGGACAGAGGATGGATGAGAAGGCGGAGGCAGCGGTGGTAGCCTAGCCCCTGACGCTGTGGCCAACAGCCCTGACAGTGTGCGGCAGCCTCGGTGATGAGGACAGTCCCCACTCTGGCCCCTGCCAAGTTTGCACGAAAATGTCCTTGATAAGGTTGGGGAAAAGTGGCTTGCGAGGCATTAAGATGTTCTCCAATTATGCTAAAAGGTAGACAATCTTAAGAATATTTGATAAGGTGCAGCGAAGAGACAAAGACTCGGCCAGCATACTAACAGGCCAGCATCAAGCTGAGAGGATGCCCAGCCCAATTCTGCAGAAGTGATTGCTTCTTGAAGATGCCTGACCTGACCTCAGGCTCCTATACACAATGTTCTGACCTCCTCCTTGCAGAGCTGGGAAGCCATCTCCAAGTCCTACTCCATGTTCTCCAGCAAAAACTGAGTGCTTAGACTTAATACGTACAGACAAAAATGCCAAACCCGGGGAAGGTTGCTGTGAGAGGCAGAAGGAGTGCAGGAAAAAAGAGAGGAGAGGCGCAGAGGCCATGGATGGAAGACTGGTGTGACAGTGTGAGGGAATCAGGCTCTCTCTCTCTCTCTCTCTCTCTCTCTCTCTCTCTCTCTCTCTCGGTGTGTGTGTGTCCCCTTTTCTCTCTTCCCTCCCTCCCTCCCTCCCTCCCTCCCTCCCTCCCTCTCATCTTTCCTCCTTGCCCTAGCCTACTCTCCTAAATGCAAAATTTCCACATGCCATGCATGTATTAAGCCTTAGAGGGAAGGTCAACAGATCTAGAGGCCAAGTTCAAGCCAGGGGTGAATGTTAGAAGCTCCTTTGTCTGAGGAACCGGAGCCACAGAGAAGAAGCATGTTTTCAAAGTACAGTAGGTAGCTGAAGGACTTGACCTGTGACCTTGAATTCCCCTTTCAGCCACCACGTCTATTCTGAGACGACCCCACTACCCTACAGAACCAACTTCATCAAACCGAGTTCTACCAATCCCGTCACTCCCTTTGTCATTCTCCTTTTGCTTTCTTTGGCTCTGCCCAGCCTGGATCTCACTCTGCAGAGCAGGCTGGCCTCATACCTGCAGCAATCTTCCTGCTTCTGTCTCATGGGTGCTGGGCTTACATCCACGCACCACTATGACCAGCTTCTGAGTGTGCCCATCCTGTATCTGCCTCCTACTTCTCTTTTAAAACCTAACTCTCAGGATTTGCTGAGAGTTCTAAAATGCTCCACCTCTCCTCCCCGTGACTACGTGTCGCAGGATACCCTGGCCTCTTCCCTGCCCAAGAAATAGGATTGATTGGTCTGAAGCAATTCCATTCTTCTTTACAAGAGAAGATAATCGGTCCAATAGGACATGCATGAACATTTTCAAGAGGGCTCCTGGCAAGGGCTGACTGGGTGGAGAGTCTCATCCCCGAGAGAATGAACCATGGAAGGAAAATAATACCCCTGTTGCTCTGGAAAGTTCTGGCTTTACTGTGGTACCTGGAACTGTTGTAGCTATTCTAGTGCCCAGAGGATGAAGAATAACAGGGTGCCACCAAACCAACCAACCCTAAAATCTGCCCTCAGCTACGAACTAAAGAAATGCACTGATGTGTTAAAGACACCTTGAGTTTCAGCTCTGCTAATAGACTCGGAGATAAAAATGCCATCTAAGTATCCAAAGGGCCTAAGGAGATGAAATACATAAGCGAGTCATGCAATGTCAAGTAGCATATGAAACCAACACACTGGTATGGTTAATTTCTAAGGCCTGACTTCTCTGTCTTCCATATCCTCACAAACATTTTTCTTCAAGACTCTTCAGACAAAATAATCTCCAAATTAATTGATGTTATCCCAACACAATGCTACAGAAGATGGAAAATAAGGAGTCTATCTTGGCTTTTCTGTGGTTACTATATTTGTCCAGGAAGAGTAGCCTTGCACTCCCTACCAGGAGTTTCATTTTGACCCTTCAACCTCAGTGTCCACACCAGGTTAGCTTTTCTGGGGTATTTCCATTGACTGCTGACATTGTGCTTCTGTGCATCATTTATCTCTGCGTGCTCCCTGCAACTCCATACTGTCATCCCATTGAGCAGTGTGACAGAGCCAGGGAGAACCAATGGCAGAACACAGTCTGGGATCGGCCCTGGGTCCTCACAGCTGTGCTATGTTGTAGCTCACCTGTAGGTTTGTTTATGGTCAGCTTCTCTCACCCCTACCCCAGAGGAAATAACAGTGTTGAAGAAATCAAGCAGGACTGGTCACAGCTCTTCTCTGAGTACGATTTAATTCTAGATGTGTTTTTGACTGGGGATTTAGAGCAACCAAGATGGAGGCTGAAACATCTTTCCTTTGGATTTAAATGATGAGTGAATAGGAACACACCTCCAAGACACTGTGGAGTGGAAGCATCTTGTTGCTCTTTCCAGCTGTGCCCCTTTGCCTGGTCCTTGAAATCAGTAATGAGTTTATTTCTAATCTCAGATAAAACACTGGGTTTAAAGGTGTCTTTCTCTCACACAAGAAGCTGTGAAATGAAAATCTGTTTCCTGAGAGTGATGCCTTATTTGGAAAGCCTTTGAGGGACCTAGGAAGTAAACTGTACAGAGCTTTTCTTTTTTTCTTTTTAATTTTCAGAAGCTAGCACATGCGGGACTAACCCATGCAAACATCATATACATATATTTCCCTTACACTACACAAATTTCTCTAAAGGATGACATCACTTGTATCCATTCCTAGCATCTTTTCTGGAGAGATTTGAGGGTCAAAGAAATCAAACAACCCATTAAATATCACCCAGCTTGCCCAAGACTGTAGCTGGTGGCAATGAAGTCAACCACAACAGGCAGCTACTGTCAATCTGATTCACATTAGACACTTTACATTCTTTAACTCAAGCCACAAAGCAATCCTATGGAGTGAATAGCATTTCTTCCCTGTTTTGAGAGGAAGAAAGGAGAAGCTTGGGATATTAAATGCTGTCCAGAATTCACTAATCAAGGGTTTGGAAAGCCAGCAGAGGTGACTCTCAGGCATAGGGCAGCATAACTCAGAGGTGAACACACGCCAAGCCAGCGGCCAGGCACATTCCAACAGATGCTGATAGACTCTGAGCTGCCAAGCTGGCACTCACATTCAGAAGACGATGGAAATTAGAGCACGGTATTATGTTTTAAACTTTTATAGCTCTTCATGGCTATTGAATTCCAACCAATATCCTAGAGAATATTACAGAGAAAAAAATGAGCCTTGTAATGTGGCCTAAACCTACTTCATAGTTGTGTGTATTAAAATAGCATCTAGATAAGATATAACTGGGTCTCTTCGAAGCACATCTTTTCTCCCTAACGCTTTAAAAGATTGTTAGAAACAAGAGTATGTTTCTTTTTATTATTCTTAAAGTAGTTAGAAAAAAACACCTCGACTTTATCCTTTCTTATCTCTCCTATTTATCAGGATGACATTTTGAAATTTGGGTTTGCTATGAAAATAGCTTAGCCAATGAAAGAGCATTGTGTTAGGCCGGTGTCTTTTTTGAGCATCATGACTCCTGTCTTCATTGTTCTGTTTTGCTGCAAAATTACCATGGCTATTTTTAAACCTGTGCTGTAGCCTTGTCAGCTGTGAGCTACCCCTTCTCCTGGCTCACTGGTCCCAGTGGCCTTTCCAATCCTATGGATGAGCCCTTCCTCACGTAAGATTTTTGTGGCTTCTCATCAATTTGTAATTGCTTCTCCAAACCTAGAAAATTATGTTAAAGCCTTACATTACCCTCCCCTCAATCCACAGTACCCTCTGACTGAAGCAATGACCTGTCATGCTTAAACAGGGAGCTAGAATAATGACTCAGGAGTGAAGAACACTGGCTGCTCTTGCAGAGGTCCTGAGTTCAATTCCCAGCAACCACGTGGTAGCTCACAATCATCTATAATAGGATCTGATGCCCTCTATAGCATTCAGGGTTACATACAGATAGAACATTCATAAAAATAATAAATAAATATTTTAAAAAATGGTGTAACGCCGAGGACACGCTGCGAATGCCACATCCAAAGTAGCTTTAGGAGGTCAGATAGTGATGTGTTTAACTGGGACCAGTGACTGTTTGTGGTGTAGGCCTCTTTTGCACACACATGGCTAATCCAGGCCACTGTGCCAAGTTGCTTCTGGAGAGGTCCAAACCTTCTAGCATCTGAATTCTGGGTCTTTGTTAGATAATTTCTGTGACTGGGATGTGGCTAGTGCCTCAGAATGATCGTGTCAGGCTTAGTGTGATATTACGGTGAAGTCAGAGCCTGCTGCTCTGCTGATGCTGATCTCTAAATATGGTTCTGGGATGCATTCCTGGATGCAGATCATACAACATTCGTCCATCCATCCACCCATCCATCCATCCACTCCATGCCTGGACTACCAATGGCCCAAGCCTTTTAGGCTCTCGTTTTAGAATGTCTGTGATTTCAGAGCTCCCCCATCAATCATTTCTGAACTGAATTCTGAACCTTCACAGTTTTAGTACAATTGTAAGGAAGGACAGCATTTCTGGATTCCTACCAAGAAGCAGTGTGATACAGGGGTTAAGACGACAGTCTGTGGTGATGAGCTTAAATCTGACACTTCACTTAGATGCTGGAGGGACCACTCACCCCCAAGGCCTCAGTTTCCTCACGTTTAATATTGGAACACTCTATCTCCAATCTCCATAGGATTTATAAGAATCATGCAAACAAATACGAAAAAGTTGGTAGAACTAAGTAGGTATGGCATGTTCCTTCTTTCCAGTGTGCTAAGCCCCAAGCACTACGCTGAGCATGCTGCACAAACTATCTCAACTAAAACTACAATTCAGGTGTTGTTTTTGGGTTTTGCCTAAGTAGGAACAAATCGAGGCTATAAAATGCTAGGCGAATTGCGTAAGGTTGGGTAGGCGCTCTGAAGAGCAAAGCTGAAAGCCCAGCACAGGCATCCCACCAATGGAGGCCAGTCACCTGACCTCCCCTGCACTGTTCTGACAGTGGGGTGGGTCGGGTGTGCGCGCTTTGGCCCAGGTGTCCTTGGTTCATGGGAGTGGGTAAGAGCTGGTCACATCCTGAAAGAAAAACACCCTAATTGGCAGCGTGGCCTCCTGCAAAGTGGACAGAGCTTTGGCCGTCTTTCATCTGTTCTTTGTTTTTCCTTCCCCAGCATTCTTACCGACCATGGGCTCTCTCTGTAGTCTGAAACAGAAAATTCACAACTTCGTAGGTTGTTTGTATTGTTCACTATTCATGGAACAGTTTTCTCGGTGTGAAGCTGAGTTATGTTGAGGGTTGAGGTCTTTTTGGAGTCCTTTACGCACATACAGATGCAGTGGGCATGACAAATGCTTTTAACTCTTAGTGGAAATGGTGTGGGAAAAATGCTTAAACTTTTCAGTGGCTAGTGAAATGATGGAACATTCTGCTTCCTGCCCCCGACCCAAGAAATCAAATTTACCTCAGCTTCTGAATACTGTCTGAGTACAGAACAATCAACAGGAAAGAGCGGGGGCCAGGATTTCGATGGCAGGTTTCAGATCCTGCCTGTCACACTGTGCTGTTTCCTACCAAAGAGAGTCTCTTTGTTCAGAAAATGGATGTTTTTATCACAAATTGTTTGTCCAGCTATTATAATCAGAGTAATGCATAAATTATGAATATCTGTTAAGTAGACATAAAAATAACTCAACAAAAACTAACAGAAAAATAGATGAAATAAAGGCTAACTTTTATTGAGTGCCAGTTATGTTGTATACACTATCTCATTTAATATATATAACAATTCTAAAATAGGGTGTTTTATTTTTAAATGTTTTTATTATAGATAAAAGAGTTAAAATGAAGTCCAAACTGAATTATCTTGCCCGAGTATGGGCAGAATGCTTTGCTTTTCGGGAAATTTTTTGCTATCCTTTCCTTGGACTCAAGTCAAGCATAACTCAAGAAACAGGTGTCCATCTCTGGACTACATTTCCCAGCTTCCTTTGCACCTTAATGAAGTCACTCTCAAATCATCAGCTGGTTGGATGCAGAAAACACAGAGCTTCCAAGAGACTGAGAACTAGCCATAAGACAAAGAAGCCTCTTCCCTCAATCAGATCAAGGGGACAGTTACTCTTGAGAAACACAGACATTTGATTGTTACGCAAGAGAGAATACAATGCTGCTGTGTCTGTGCAAAGAGCTATAATTCAGACTCTATTTGACTCCGCAATCAGGATTACCCTAAGTAATATACAAGCTTACTCTGGAAGGGCCTGAAAGAAAATCAAGACATTCCAGCCCCAGAGCCTTCTTAACTGCTCAGAGAGAGCCTCTCAGGAAAGGAGGCAGTCTTTTCTCTGCAGCCCTGGCCTGGAAGAAATGCAAAAGGAAATAGAGACATTAGGAAGAACCTGATTTATTTGTGTCTTGCTGTGTTGAATTTACATTATCTTGAAATGTTATTCACAGAAAAAAAATTTTTTTTTTCTTCTCCATTCAGCTTTGGAGGGTCGGGGATGCGGGGCAATGTGTGTGTGTGTGTGTATGTGTGTGTGTGTGTGTAAAATAACTGTTCTAGACACATTCTTCAATGAACTGGGTAATTTAAATTATCTAGACCCAAGAAGCATCTCTGTAATGTGGTTGTACTCAGACCCTACAGCACTGCCTGGAAGCTGACGTCCAGCTTGGATCTTGATGGTAACTGAGCTCTTAAGCAACCTGGATTTCCCAGCTCCTTTCTTGTGCCACCCTCCTCCAACCCCCTCCCCCCCACTTCCTCTCAACCATCCTAGCTATCTGGACCAATGCATGCCTTTTTTATGAGCTAAATTTCCTAGATGGTTATGATTTTAAAATCTCTGGCCTCAGAGTGCTATAATTACCTCTTGATGATGTAATTAGTAACAAAATTTAAAGGGGTATCATGGGACACCTAGAACCTTTCCAAATGCATCCACCTCGTTTATAAAAGGTTTTGAAACACTTCGCTGACCAAGCCCCTCATAAACCAGGGTTCCCAAGGTGACAAAATTCACTTCCTTCCAGCGAATACTGAACATTGACCTATGCAATAATGTTAGGTTGAAGAATATTATAAATGTTGTCAGTGACCAGTAACTCACAGGCGCTCTCATTACCTTACCAGCGCTGGAGGCAGGTGTTCTGAAGTTAGCACCCTGGGATACATTAGACATGATGTAGGGAATTAGTCATTAGTCCCCATAAGGAGGTGTTTTTTCCCCACTGTGGTGATATGGAGGGTTTAACACAAGAGTTCCAGTGTGAGAGCTGAGCCGTCCTCTGGCAGCTCAGATGCTGTCTAATGAGAGCTCAGCAGCCAGCCCCGAGTTCACATGGGATGGCAATTGTCGCCTCAATCCTGCCTCCATCTGCCACCCCATCAGAATGATCGTTGCTGAAGAGAGCCAGGATGCAGCCCCAACACGGTGCTGTAAGGGCCCATTTGAGAAGCTAAGTGACCCCTCCCCAACACACACGTCCTCAGCCTGTCTGCATCTGCTTTATTTCTCCAGCATGTAAACATTATGATATCAAATGACATAAGCTGTTTCGTGGCTAACTCAGCACATGCTAGGAGAAGACTTTTGTGGTATCACATATAACAATGTCAATCTCAACAGCGAAATTCTGGTTTGTGATGGCAACTTCACCCCTCATTGATAAAAAGTCAGTGGGTAAACCTCAGATGCCTATGGAAATCAGTCAGAAATTCCTAGAATTTACCTACTATTCCGATGGTCTTGAGACTTTAAATGGAAGTTAGATGTACAGATGAGCAAGAAGAGAGGATGTGTTCTGTTGACAGTCAACCATGGCTTAGAAGGGAATGAAAGAACTGCTCTCAGTAGGGAGAGGGGGGGAGAATAATCGATAATTTACCGAGAGGGAGAAAGGCATCTCAGTGGAGGATGAGTTAGAATGCAATCTTTGTGATCAGGAACCTTAGGAGCAAAGAAGAAGTCCAGGACTGATGGGGAGTGGAAAGGACCCCACAGCGAAGGCACAGCGGGACATTTCCAGTGTCCTATATGATCTAGATTGGTATTTGGCCTGTCAACATCAGAACTGAACTGTGAAGCTCAGAAGATATTGTAGAGAGAAAAAAAAAAAAGGTTCTTGCTATCTTTCAGGACTTTCTTGGGCATCAATAGCCTTTTGGGATGAAAAGGCTAGTTTTAACCTTGGGGTCATGTTGCACTAGTTGTATTTTCTTAAGCTAAGAATTTATCTCTTCTTATTCTCACCAAGAAACCAGAAATGACCTCTCAATTTACCTTTTGGAGTATGGAGATGTCACAAGGGATCAGAAGAGAGTCTACTTGTAGCCCTGAAAGAAGAGCCTATTGCTTGTTAGAGGCAAAGGAGTGCACAACTGAAAGCCTCACATCCCAGTCAGAATAATGTCCCGGCTCTGCGGAGTATAATATGACGTGGTTGGTTTTAATTGATTTAATTGATTTGTTTTTTTAGCCTTTGTGTGTCTGTGTTGAGTGTGCATTTCAACTCATGTCTTCTAGTCCCCACATGAGTTATTTTTCTGTTGCCATGACCAAACACCATGACCAAAATTGACTTATGGGAGAGTTTATTTTGGCTGACAGTTCCAGAAAGACAGGAGTCTGTCATGACAGGGAGGCATGGCAGCAAACAGCGCAGGACAGAGGCGGGAAGTGGAGAGATCACGTCTCTTTGCAAATACAAAGCAGGGAGTAAATGGCATGTGGGCTGAGAGCCCTCTCATAGCCCACCTGCAATGACATCCTTCCTTTAGCAAGGCTGCACCTCCCCATAACCTCTCCCACCACCACCACCACCTGCAGACCCCGTGTTCAAGCCCTTGAGGCTGTGGAGGGCATTTCTTATTCAAACACTTCTGTGCCATGGAGAAGAGGCATCTGAGCCCCTGAAACTGGAGACACAAGTTGTTAGGAACCAAACCGCGGTCCTCTAAAAGAGCAGCAATGGATTCACTCTCTTGCCTCATAAAAACCTGTTTTAAAGCTGAAGGATTGATCAAATCAGTGTGACCTTATGCTCTAGGTGCCATGTGGCAAACACAGCTCTGGGGAGTCGCTAAGATGTATTGCAAAAGAATTAAGGAGAAAGCTGTTTGACACACAGCCCATCCTAAAGCAAGAACCATGCTCAGAGATTTCCTCAGAGGATGAGAGGCAATGACACACAGGACTGTCATCATACAGACATATCCACTCCATTCCTGGTGAATAAAAACATGGTCTTTTTATGAAAATAAAAGACAGAGTCTTTGTTGTCATATCTCAGCTTTGGACCTATCAGGGGGCTGTAAATTCCCATGGTTCCCCTGTCACCTCTCTATATTGCTCACTGTGGTAATTTCCTCCCATATATATCAAGGATCAGTATCCTTTCAACCAGCCTTAAGGTCTCCATATTGCTAAGCCATCCCATCCCAGTACTCCCTGAGTACTGTGGCCAAATGTACCACATAAAGAAGAAAAAACCATGGTTCTCCATTACTCAGTCAAACTCCCTTACCTGCCAGTCAAGGACATCCATGATCTGCCCCATCCACTTTTCAAAGCGGTTCCTGTTTGTGAACTGTTCTTGGGTCAAGCTACACCTGTTTTCCAAATCTGCTATTTATTTCCCCATCTTCCTGACTTTGTCATCACTGTGTCCCTCTCCTTTTGATGTCCAGGCCATGGATATGATCTGAACTGTGCCTTATGTATTGTGTCGAGCAGATGTCTTGCGAGAACACCCCTTTTAAAATGTGCCTATCCTAATCCCTTTGAAACACTTTCAATAAACCCCTTTGAATTTTCTCAGAACAGTTATGTTTTCCCTTGGTAGTACAGTCATTTATGTCTGCTGTATTCTGTCTGCAAATTCTTACAGTCTGGAAGCAGTGCTTTACCTGTTTCCTTATCTAATTCAGAAAGTGTCTAATGTGTGTTACATTGACAGATGAGCCAACGTTGAAACACTGAAGCTTTACCTTTTTCCCTTTACTCATGCCATTCTACTTGAAACACTCTGCCTTTGGCACCAAAGTGCTCACCAGACTTTATCGTCAAGATCAAGGTTCATTTGGTCCATGAAACCTTTCCCAGAGTTGCTTAGCTAGAGTCTACACACCCCAACACTGAACAGATGGTCTGTAGAATGCTCATTCTGTTTGCAGAGCACTGACCTTACTCCCCCAAAGCAGAAGCTTAGATTGGAGGTTCATAGACTGGGACTGGGGAGACCATTAACCCTTATTTACATAAATTCCCAAGTGCATGAGAGTATCCAGAGTTCTGTAACTCAGAAGAAGTTAAGAGCGCCACTGTACTCTGAGGACTGTTGGCTCTGTCTTGGAGCAGAGGTGGAGAGTCCCAGACATCTGTCCTGTATCCCGCAGCAGCTCGACAGCCGTGGAGAGACCAGTGACCTTTGACCTCCCTGGTGCTCCCCCAGCACGAGCCTAGAGCTCTTAGGAAATGACAACAAACAATCTCAGGATCCTAATGAGTGTGTGATTAAACCGAAATGGTGGAAGAGCACTTGGCTTTGGAGGATCCCCTCTGTGTGAGTGAAGTTCTTCAGGGTTGGGGCAGACACTATCAACCTGCGGGAAGGCCAAGAATGAGGGCTGGGCAGACCTGGGTAGTTAAACAATAAACCCGTAAAAGGGCTGGTTGGTGAATCCTGGAGACTGTGGCTGAATCCCAACCATTGTTTCATCTCCTCCCTTCCTGCTGGGCCCAATCCAAGCCACCTTGGCCTCAAAACAGTCCACAGTCTAGCTGGGCAGCATGGGAATCTACGTGTTCATAGCCTTCCCAGAGCAGAGTGCTTCCAGGGACAGCACCAACAAAGATGCCTCAGAACTTTTGCTTCAGTCTGAGCAGCAGGACCAAGACAGCAACCTAATGTTCTTATGGGAAAGAAAGAAAAAACAAAAACAAAAACAAATCACTGGAGTCTTTCAAAGTTCTAAAGGATGGCTCTAGCTGTTGAACAAAAGGGCTGATTTAAAAAGAAAAACAAATCAGGGTGAGTACAAGATTGGTGACTTCTGTTCTTAACAAGCCAAATTCTTTCAGGTTTCATTTCACACCAAGGTTTGCCTTACAGCCCCTCCCCCCCCACACACACAATGATAAGCAGCTATTGCCATGCTGGTTTCAACAAAACTCTCCTAAGTAATGATGATCCTACCTTATCTGGACAAGTCAGGGGTCAACACGGCCTGGTTTGCCTCTGCTTTTCATTAGCGGTGCTCTGTGTATGTAGCATCGCATTTCCTACCAGCCCCTGGAATACACAGAGGAGTCATGCTTCGCTTCTGCACGTATTAAGGATGCAGCCATAGCAACTACTAGCATTAATGAACTATTTGCTTATGCAGTAATAATTAACTTCCATTACATTACTTTGTGTGATTACTTTCTTAATTGCCTGAATTATGCATCCATTTAATATTTAATAACCATTCTCAGAAATCAGACACTGGTAAAAAACAAATTGCTCACAGTTTCCTAGCAATAATTAAGCTCACAAGAATAAATGAAACCTTTTAAAACCGAATGCCTTGTGATTATATCCTTGCATATAGAACAAGATCTTAAATTAGTTATTTATTAAATCTAGATTTAAGTCCAAATAGTACATTTTTCACTTTCGCCCCGGGAAATCAACCCTCACTCTACCTGGTATCAACTGCAGGATTAAGTGCCTTCTATTTTCTTTGGGAGTCACAAACTGCATTAATATTTATTACCATGCAAAATTCAAAAGTCCTTAAAATATTGTGTGTTTATTATTTATTTTGACTTGGCATCTCTTTTCTACAAGGTAGGAAAGATATTTAGCTAGAGATTAAAGCGTTGTGAAATGAGATCAATAGCTTTCCATTAAGACAGGCTGTTGCAAACTCCCCCCTTCTTTCCTGCCTCCGAGCCCCCCCCCTTATCCACATGTCCTCAAGCCCCAACATGACAATGAAAACACATATGTGCTATCTGGTTTTTAACCAAACAGGAAATTGCCAGCAATTTATTCTCATACATTCCACTTCACAACCAGGCGGCTTGAGCTCCTTGTCTTTTCCAATAGCCAGCAAGCTCTCTCCAAGCTACCCGCACCCCCCGCCCTTCCACTGGCACCCAAGTACAGCTGTACATGCTGCTTTGCAAAGCGATAATGCTATTATCCTATTGTGCATCAGCTTCAGTTCCCCCTGGCTTGCAAAGTCATCCCTGCCTTATCAAATAAAGCAAGCGGGTGCTTTAGCTCAGGTTTTCTTGGTGAATACATTCTATTGAATCTGGACGAGACATCCCCCTCCTCCTTTTTTCCTTCCTCGCAATGCATCTGCAAAATTGTTCTGCCATTCCACATTGATTATGGCAGCCATGTACAGACGTGTTTACCTGAACCATAGCCGTGTTACGCTTAAGCTACAGGGACACAGGGATGTTACTCATCCGCCGTTAGCCGGTGCATACATAATACGCAGGAGATAATGTGTGCCACATGGAAAGGAGGAGGGAGAGCCTTGAAGCACCTTGTACCAAATGAGCTGGTCCTAAAAACTAGGTGACATCTTCCAGATGACATATGGAATGCCAAGTGAATAACTCGGATGAACCATTTCCCCACCTGAGGGGATGAACTCTTTTTAAGGCTCGGAAATAGCAACAGGGAAAGGGGTACCATGGGGGCAGGGATTGATTTGTGAAGAACCGCTGGAGTTTAGGGTGTCAACAATGGCTGTTTCTCTGAGTTCCTAAACTGAGTTAAATTGATGCCAGGCTTCCCGACAGTTGTTACTCTGGGCAGAGTCGTTAGGATTTGCTTTTTAAATGATCTCTCAGCCTGGAAGGAGGAGAGCTGCTAGCAAGGCAGGGCTGGAGAGAAAATGATAGCAGTATGTTGATGCTTCACAGACCTTATGATAGTTTCCGTCTGTCATTATTTACGTCTGGCTACATGTGTCATGTCAGCTACCCAGAAGCGCTTTAATACAAAGCTCTTGTTTGCCTCCGCTCTTGCGCAGCCAGACCAGGGTACTATTATTTTTGCATCACTACTCTTAGGTGAAGCTTGTTTCAATCTTTCAGTAACGACACACAAAAGAAATAAAAATAGTTATGTCCAAGTTATCATATATGCTTGTATTCTAAGATGCCTCGTCAGCGTGATTCAGAAAAGTAGGAAAAAATGGATTTAAGACAATAAACAGACGTTTATTAAAAGGTCAGATCAATTTTATTTGTTTTAGTTCTTCATCAGTATTTTAGGTAAAATTATTTTTCTTTGGCTTTGGTTTAATGTTGCTATTGAATGGACTCACATGAGGGAAAATTCTATCTGTAAAATGAATATTTGATCAACTTTGCTCATGTTGCTTAATGTCATTTTATATTCCCTTTGTAAATTCTATCAGTGTCACTGTAACTAACGGTGCACACAAATCTTTTGTTTCATATCTGTATTACTGACACCGTCAAGGAGAACATTCCAAACAATATGTTTTTCTGAAGATTGCACGAGGGTGGGCCTAATCACAGTGATTTTTAAATCTAATACAGATTTTTTTTATGTCCAGAAAAAGTACTATCATTACAAAAAAATAAAATGGATTTTTTTTAGTCTTCTTTTGTGGAGGATTATCTTAACAAATGAAGGTGGTATTCCTCTAAACCTGCCTGCTCCTGGTAGGAAAAGAGACACATTAGCTGAAAATGCCTTGGTTGTTAGAATTTACTGGCATAGTTTAATACTGAAAACTATAATATTGCATTAGTGGGAAGCACAGTTTAAAAAAGTAAGAACAGTCTAGGTTGATTTTTTCCCCTTGTGCCCTAAAAATATAACAAATAAAAGCATGTGTTAGTATAAGAGAAACAATCTATAAACTTATGTGAAAATGCAAAATCAAATGAATCTATGCATTACATTAAACAATTTGCAGTTTTTCCTTACATGTATAATTTAGCACAAAGGCTTGAAGGAGTGCCATTCAAAACTGCAAGGCTCCGTAATGTTTGTGAACTCTCCAGCAGGATTCTACATTTAAGCAGTAAGAGCAAGGCCGTACCTAAGCAGAATGGGTTACCGCTCGACAGTGAGCAAGGAATTTAGCTATTCGGGAGAAACATGGAAAATCACGCCTCCATCTGAACTGTAAGCATCTGACAGAAGTCAAACCATGTTAACCGAGCAGGTTTCTGCCGAAAGTTCAGGGTCCTTCCTATTTGATTTCCTTATTTGAATACATACATACATACATACATACAGGCATATATAAGACTTTCTGTCTGTTCTAAAGATTAGACACAAGGGTTGTGAGCTGACACCATCAGGTTGACACATTTGTGTTTGGGGCACTTTTATATATATATATTTCCACGATAGCACTGCGATTAGACCTCAATGAAAAGGCCTGCATATAGACACAGTTTTAGAACACTGTGGCATTTGCAGTTTTAAACAGTGTGGCAGCCACAAACTACTGAAACATGTAGAGGAATTTGAAATGACACCAATCACATCCTCCTAATCTTTGAAAACTTTGATTTTTGTTACAGCAGAAGCATTAAAATACTTTCTTTAAAAGGAGGGCTCGCCGGGGGCAGTTTTTTCTTACCTTCTTTTTCTCCCAAGCTACATTTATTTCAGTTGTGGCGAGCAGTGAACGGTAGGTGGCGGTGCAGCCACTGAGCTGCGTCGAGGCTTAGCCTGCTGTCAGGAGTCTAGGAAACGAATGTATTTTTCCATTTTAAAGTATTCATTTATAATTAATCTTGAAATACATTTCTAAGGTCCGAAGACACCAAAACAGTGCGCTGATTGCATCCTTAAGGGCACACCCCCCGGAGAATAAGCGATTTAATTCGAGAACTGTGTCCCTCAGTCTCTGCCTCCCCTCCCCCCATTTTTGTTACAACAGTTTCAATGTGAGTCCTTAGGCAGGTTGGTAGTTGAGGACATGATCAGCACATTCAGGGCAGCTTAATTCATGCTTGCGTGCCTTTGTGCAGTTTTGAAATAACCTTCAGGAACTTCCCTCCTCCGGTCTTACCGGCTGGCTAAGTGGAACACTTTTCTCCTTTTAAGCTCAGAAGGTAAGAGGGTTGATAAGAAAGAGTTCTGGAGGGTAAGTGTCTGAGACACCCAGGCAAGGCAGGAAGGGCCTGCTGTGCTCACTGTGGGTCCTCACCACGGAGAAGAGGACGCCAGGCACTCGGGGTACTGTCTGTGCCTATTTGGAAGATGAACCAATGGGCAGACAGAATGTGCGTTCCATCCACTTTTCACAAGTCTGCCCTGTGGTTTTTCTGTTGTCTCAGTTCTCCACAGACAATGAGAAAGCTCGCCTTCACCGCTGTCCTTCATGCAGACATGACTGCTAATTACTGTCACCGCCAGGGCAGCACAGCAGGACATGACTCCGGTGGAGTCCATCTGGGATGGAGATGATGTTCCCTTCCTGGGAATGGCTGGCCACAGATGTCTTTAAAAATCCAAACCCAGGCTGCAGAAAGGGCAAACGGTTTTAGTACTATTAACCTAAAAGCTGTGTCAGCCAGGCCAGTCTGCCCACTTGAGTTTCCCCATCTCATACGTGAGGATGGCAATAAGACCTGGTTCATTAAGTTTCTGTAGGAATTAAATTAATTGGTACATGTAAGAAATTTAGACTCTTGCCATAAACATGTTAAAGCCTTGCTGAGATATTTATTATTACTAAAATGTCACATTTTAAAATATCCTTATTATTTACCACTGGCCTTGACCTACCATTTCTTTTTTTTTTTTTTTTTTGACCTACCATTTCTTTTCTTCCCTTCTTCCTTCCTTCCTTCTTTCCTTCCTTCCTTTCCTTCTTTCTTCCTTCCTTTCTTTCTTTCTTTCTTTCTTCCTTTCTCTCTTTCTCTCTCTCTTTCTTTCTTTCTTCCTTTCTCTCTCTTTCTTTCTTTCTTTCCTTCTTTCCTTCTTTCCTTTTCTGCTGAGGTGGTACCTCAGTATACAACCCAAGGTGACCTGGAGCTCATGACACACCTGCCTCAGTTTTTCCAGAAGTAGGATGGCAGGCAAGTGCCACATTGCTTTTTCTTTACTGTATATGTGCATCTCAGTGAGACTCACTGAAATGTTAAGTGGACTTGATGGTTTACGTAAAGGCTTGCACGATTAATCAACCAGTAACCCCTAAAAAATACAGAAGAATGTAAACTGGGCTTTGAGGAAATCCTTTACTTCTCCTTTCTCTCCCACCCTCCTTCCAGTCCCCTGACCTCCTTGCTTTCTCCCTTCTTCTCTTCCCTCCCTTTCTCTCTTCCCTCCCAGTATCTTTACCCAGCTGCAGGGATAGTCAGGAGATAATAACTACCAGAAATTTCTCTGGGGCCCTCACCCCATGCTTGCTCCGATCCCAGTCTCCCTAGGCTCAGAGAGCCCCTCCTAAACGCTGGAACCAATACCTCAAATACCAACCAGTACCTCAAAAAGTTTCCACTGACGTCATTTCTCCCCCTCAACTCTCCACCACAGGTCGTTAAGATGACCAACTTCACAACAACTCCCTTAAGGAGGAGACATTATAAGGTGAATTCCTTTATCATCTCTCAAAACAAAGAGCTGTAGTTTGTCAAAACTCAAGTCAGATCCCAAGGGGATTTAAGTTTAGTTCAAACGTCAAGAAGAAGGCGACTCAAGCTGTGTTTACAATCTGGCAGTTCACTCCCTCTACACACAGCTAGCTGTGCACAAGCCTTCGGATCTGATTTTCGGGATGCAGTATTAAGTATTTTCTTATGTCACTGAGAAACACGGAAGGGAAGAAAACCCCCCCTTTGAGGCTACCCACTCACTTCCCTTTTCCTCCCATGCAAACAGCACCATATTTTTAGTAAAGAAATGTGGACTAGTCGGTGTCTTTTAAAATGAATCATTTGATGACTTCCTTAGACATAAACTTCCTTCCCCCAGAACCTTTGTTCTCAGAGATGAACTCTTTGAGAAAGGAGGTCAAAATATTAAGTTTGAGCAATTTAAGTAAGAGACGTTGAGTAATTTAAACAGGAGACATTCGGTACAAGACTCATTCGTTTAAATTACATGAAAACCTGAGGTAGAGTGTGTGCAATTAGGAGCCCTGGAAGTCCTCAGGCAACTTTCAGTGAGGGTTAAGAGACTGCTTTAATAGAACATGACAAGGTTCCTTTCGTTTTCATAAAAAAATTGTACTCCCTTTTGAAATGTAGCAAATCCTTAATGAAATTACAGCCTATTCATTGTTCAGGTTTACTTTTCATGTTTTGAGAGATCAACAATGTCAAAGCAATTATGGCAAATTTATGATGGACAAACCTCCAAAGACTTGGAGGTTGGTTAGTTCAAACACACGAGGCTTCCCCATGAAGCAGAGGAAAGGCTCTAGTCAAGACTCACCTGGAAGGCGCTCTTGGGAGAGAAAAGGAGCTGAGTGCTGCACCTTGAAGAGCCACTGGGGCCAGGGGAGGTTAAACCAGTTTTTATTGCTTATTTCCCACTTTCTGTGTTGACCCAAAGAAATAACCAGGAGTCTCCACACATGCTTAGATGTATGGTTTTTGCTTGATTTGTTTATTTATTTCCTTGCTTATTGGATTTGTTTATGATAAAAAATTATTTACTTTAAAGAAACAGAAGAGCTTTGAAACAAAAGAAAAGTCTTTCTATAGTTTGCACACTTGTAGTAATACCTATGGTTAGCTTCATAGTAACGAACTCTGCCAAACCAAAAGACAGACGCTCTTTTTTGTTTTTAAACAGTGAGATGGGTTCTGGTGGCCCAGTTATGATAGAGTAATTGCATGTGTGGTACCCAATGCCACGCATATGTCATGCGGTTCACTGAGAGTTTCAGAGACACGCGAAGAAGAACAACAAAATTTACTTTATAAGGAAGTCATGCCAGACCAATTGGCACGTGTTGCCAACTCTCAAGGGTGAGTCAGTATAAACTCTCTGCAGAGGGGCCATCTTAACTTCCAATGGCCGGTATGTTTCTCCAACCTCAGAGAACCAAAACTGACCCTGAGCTGGACTTGGGATGCCGGCTGACACCATCAAGGTTCACTACATCAACATGCTGGAAGAGATACTAAAATAAGCCAGGTGGTGCTTAGTGGAGGTAGAGTCCTTCATTCGGGGTCACGTGTACATACCACACACATGCACGAGAGAAAAGACATTGATTCCCAGCAGTTCATGTTTAAATGGTTATTGTCTTACTTGACTAAAAGTTTAGAATGGAATGATGGTGTTACATGACTGCCAGGGATATGATTATAACGACAAGTAGTACACAGGTTTATATGTCAGGCATTGTTCCAAATTATGAGCATCATCTCACTTATTTCTATTGCCAGCGTGTTATAAACAAACAAACAAACAAACCAAAAAAACTGATGTATGGAATGATGTAGAGAATGTAGCTTATCCCAGGACAAAGTCAGGATAAGGATGCCAGGGTCTTCCCAGTTTCCACACCCTGAGTCTCCACTTTCACAGCCCTCAGGCTCAGGTGCAGTGACTGCCCTCAGTTCGCTGTACCATTTAAGATACGTGTGGATAAACCACATTATAAACGCAGCAATAAAACTGTCACAAACAGAACTTGGAAGAGAGCTTGGGGAGGCCATGGTAGGTGTTCCCGTGCCTGTTCTCACTTGTCAAGAAAAGGTGGCACGTGTTCACGTGTTTCTATCAGACATGGGATCACCCTAACCCTAACCTGGACCCGAACCCTAGCCCGAACCCTAACACTAACCCTGACCGTAACCCAACCCAACATAGGATCTCCTCACAAACACAAACTAGGAGGGCACCTGTCTTGTGAGACCATGAGCTCTCATTCCTGTAAGGGTCAAGAAGTCAGATCAAGGGTAGTGCCGTGCCTTGGTAAAGACTGACCCAGCTGGTCCTGGGCTGCCTTCCAAGCAAAGGTTTGGAAAAAACACAGCAAGGTGTGACGTAGAAAGAATCTTTGGACACTATCCTCTACCTAAATCACCCGGACACACTTTTCCATCTGCACCCTTCCACGACAGGAATATGCTGGGTTCCCACCCAGTAAATCAGATCTAACTGTGTATAGATATCTCTTCTGTCTTAGTGTCTTACTCTGTGGACAAAGGAGACAGAAATAAAGAAGATGGAATAAGGTGAGGGAGGGCAGAGGGAGATGGAGGGAAAAAATAGAAAAGGTGAGCAAAGTGGATCTACGTGTGATTTTCCTGTCAGGCCTCTCAGGCCTCTTGTCTGTTGGGCACAGTGAGACAAGCACAGGGCATGGCTCTGTGCACCAAACAAAAACAATTCAAAGTGAATTTGCGGAGTGGCTCATCAGCGAGGGGTGCCTCACTGCAGGTGAGGACAATTTACATTTGGAGAAAAAGCACCATAATGGAAAATATATGACATGCGTTTATGTGAGCATGCGTGTGCGGGAGAGCGTGTTCGCGAGCGCGTGTGCAACAATCTCAGGATGTGGAAAATGAAAATAAATACCCAAGCCAATTACCCTGCTTTTATGAATTCCCAGACAGTGAAATATATGAACTTTTATTACTGGTAATCAATATCTTTTATCCACCCATTTTTATATCAACTTTAAAATAAAGCTACAGAAATCATGGGGTATTATAAAAAATAAAATACTAGAATCTCCTCAAGTATTTTAAAAATGTAATTTTGAGCCCCAAATCAAATGTGACTGTTTGCACGTGTGGAGGGAGGGGCACAAGCAGATCAATTATATATATAATAAGTTTAAGGAGCTGGATAAAATGTTATGTATCTAAGTAAGGGAACAGATGTGGAATAAATGTAGAAGCTGGAAATGAGGTGGCTTATTTTTCAATTTCCCGAGCTTTACATTAAGGAAGTACCATTGAAGCTTGAAACCATGACTACAATATGGAAGTTGAAAAATAGTCAATCTTTTAGCTAAAGATTGGTTTAGAAAGGAACGGTTATATATTTCTCAAAAAATAATATATTAAGAGTTGATGTATTAAAAAAAATCAAGAATAGTAAAGTATGTTAGAAGAATTTTATGTTATAAAATTAAGCCATAGAGGCTGGAGGGATGGCTCAGTGGTTAAAGCTGTAGACTGCTCTTACAGAGGACCTGAGTCTGGTTGCCAGCACCCACAGTGGTTCACAGCCGACAGCAGCTTTAGCTCCATGGGATCTGACACCTTCTGTTAGCGTCTGTGAGCACGGCGCTCACGTGCCCAAGAATCCGATCAAAAACAAAAATTACGAAATTAAGAAGAGTGGAGCTGATTTTTAAAAAATATAAGCAGTCTGCAGGAGTCTTCCATCTTAAACG
Organism: Meriones unguiculatus; assembly: GCF_030254825.1. Taxonomy (NCBI): domain Eukaryota; kingdom Metazoa; phylum Chordata; class Mammalia; order Rodentia; family Muridae; genus Meriones; species Meriones unguiculatus. The sequence goes on along the minus strand of NC_083356.1, from coordinate 118,244,876 downwards.
TTTCTAACGATGCGGATTGTCCTCGTGACTTCTAGACTGGATAGTATTCTAGAATGTCTTTTGGATTTCTTTTATAATTAAAAAAAGCAAACCTGGGAAAGTTAGGAGCTCCTGCAGACACAGCATGCTTATTGCATTCAGGAATCCACCGAAGCTGCAGTCCCCTGGCACGAGGCCTGTGTAAGATCACTTCAGTCAAATTTCCATCCTGCGAGTGAGAGAGGAGCTCAGAAGGCCTCGCACCTAGCTGAGGCGCTATGGGCACATGACTGCTGTTGAGAGAGGGAGATTCACTTTTCTTCGGAGGCCACCCATAAGTTGTCCCTGCTCCCGCAGATAGACCCACACCCACTCATGAATGGGCAGTGCTAGTTGGACTTAGTGGCTTATTAAAAAAAAAAAAAAAAAAGAAAAGAGTACCTGAATTTAGGATGGTCATGAGGGTGTCAGAGGAATTAGAGGAGGGAAATAGATATGATTGATATGACTGAAATATATCACATGCATGTATGAAATTTTCACGGGATAAAAAATATTATTTTTGAAAAATAAGATATGTAGCATAAGTACAGAACCTACAGATATTCTTTTAAAGATTTATTTTATTAGTGTGTATGTTGTGTGTATGTGTGTGTGTGTGTGTGTGTGTGTGTGTGTGTGTGTGTGTGTTCTGGAATCTGCAGAGGAAGAAGCATCAGATCCCCTGGACCTGGAGTTATGGTGGTTGTTAGCCATAACTCACAGACCGATGCTGGTATTTGAAGCAGGTCCTCTGCCAGAGCTGTATGTACCCTTCACCATTAGCCATTTCTGCAGCCCCAAGCCTACAGACATTTAGAGAATAACAAAGGAATCCAATGAAGAGCCTTTTAAAGATGGAATTGAATTATTTAGATAAAAAGACAAATTTATTTTATGAATTTTTGTTGCGTTTATTTATTTTGTGCTTGTGTCTACGTGTGTGTTTGCAGAGCCCACAGCCTGTCTGTGGTATTCCGAGAACAACTTGAGGAGCCGGTCTTCCTCTCTCACTATGTGAGTCTTGGGGATCGAACTCCGATCCTCAGGGTTGGCAACAAGCGCCTTTACTCACTGAGCTGTCTAGGTCCAAAATGAACAAATTTATAATGTGAGCATTTCAAAGCTCACTGGGAAGGACTATCTGAACAGCCTATAACCATCACAGAAATTGAATTTGGGATTAGACCCTCTCACAATGAAACTTTGAGGCTTGGGTAACCTCACTAATAAATTTTACCAGCTAAGGGAAAAATAATGAATTCTTCCCAAGCTCTTATAAAAAAAAACACAAGATGAGAAAACATTCCCGATCTCATTCTATGAGACAAGGATTACCTTGCTATCAAAATTTGACAATCTAAGGAAACTTAAAAAGTAATGTCTCCCGTGAACACAGAGACAAACATTTTAAACAAATTATTAGCAAATTGCACCAAAATAGAAAAAAAGAGATCACATCACAACCAAGCAGGGTTCCTCCCAGGAATATTAATTAGGCTCACCTCACTGTGTTTAGGGAATTTTATGCCCCACCTCCGACTGCTGGGGATGCAATCCAAGGTCTCATGGAAGCTCCAGGCAAGTGCCTATTGCTGAGCCACACTTCCTACCGTAGATGACCCATTTTTATGAGCTTCGGTGTAGATGTTTCTCTTCTTCCTTACAGACAGCCTGCCTATTGTTAAGACAGCAGTCAAAGGCCCCCTCATTTTTCACCCTTCAGGATGACGGAAGGCACTAAATCAAAACATGCAAAGATGAACCGAGTTTATAAATTAGACTTCTGGTGAGTTTGCTATATTCATCAACTGCCATTGATATAAACAATAAAGCTGGTTATGTTTTTCGATGCTAGAAATCAATACTTTGGGGACTTCCTTTTAAAAGATACATATATATGGCCAGAGAAGGCTTCTCAAATGGTAGATTTTTAAACACATGAACGCCTATTTCCCCCTGCCTGCCCCAGCTCTGAGCTTATATAGCCTTGAAGCAAAGCTTAAACGGGAAAGGACTGGGCAGCTGTCCACAGACAGGAGGAAGACCCAAGCCGCACTGTAGGAACCATTTGCTGTCTCGATGGAGAAGGACCAGTGTCTTTCTGGTGGGCCCAGCCAGCAGCCCATCCTTCACCACTGAGTCACCGAGTTTCTCTGGTGTTGGCAGAGAAGCCATTGCCTGCGAGAACAGGAGAAGGTGGCTAGCACACAGAGTAAGTGTCCCTCTTCCAGGGGAGGTGTGGCAATGCCAAAAGAGAGTAACCAGAACGCTACAGGGCATGGGGGTGGACAGTGTGGACAAGGAATGACAGAAAACTACAGTCAAGTTGAAGGTGAGGAGGAGAGTAGGGCTCTGGGGGGGGGGGAAGCAGGTAGCTCAGCGGCGTGGCAGGAGACATAGTTTCCGAGTCGAGAAGGAGAAGAGACTGAGTGTGAATGTCAGCGGGCTAGCTAAGTGACTCTCTGATGACAACCTTCCGAAGCTGCCAATTCCACTCTATACCTGCCTCGTATGCACGTCATGAAGGTTAAGTGTGTGAAATGGCATCATATGCAAAGAACATCAGGTGGCTGGGTGGTTCAGAAACAGAGCGCGCTGGGAGTGGAGCAGACTGTCGGAACATTTTCTGCTTGACGAGAGAAAATAAGCAATTGTTTAGACTCTGAGGACATCTTCCCGGGTTGTGTATTTACAGCTCTGAGGGTTGCTAGAGACCTGGTCGCCGCGAGGATGCTCGTCTGCACACTTGCAAATTCCATCCCACTCAGAGATGTTCGGTTGCTCTTCACACACCCCCACCCCACAGGGAAAAAACAGTTTTGCCTTCTTCTTCACATCCATCCCCTTCGCTTGCCATTTAAACACGCATGCTCTTTAAAGTCTTTTGAAATTGATCATAACGTGTGTCTGCATTTTCTCACCCGACTGTTGAGTTTAGGAAAACCCTCAATGTATTCGATTTTCATTTGTGTGAGAAATCTAGTTTTCCTTTCTTGAAGCTCTTGGCTGTTAACGGCCGAGTCACCTGTTAATGCTGCAGCTGTGACCACCATCAGCAAAGCCCTGCCCAGGGTTTGCAGCCTGCAAAGTGTTTTCTCAATTGCTTTATCTGACATTGGCTTCACGGAGTTTCCTGTTCTTATGCAGAGGACTAATAGAGTATTATTAACTGTTCTCACCAGTTAATAACTTCCAAATTAGAGGGGCAACATATGGTAATCTGAACAAATTAATCATTTAAAACCCACTAGCACCTTACTCAATTTTCAAAAACCCGAGAAACAAAATGGCTGCGCCTAGATGACCCGAGCAGGAACTGAAATACAAACACAGTAGCTGCTCAGCGCTTGCCTGGCTCGCAGCTGTTGTGGGGAGCAGGGCATTGCCTCTTTCTCTTCCTATGCAGCCACACAGCTATTGGCACGTTCCTCACTCGGCTACCCTGCCAACCTTAGTCAGTCCCCTTCCATGCCCCTGCACTAGTAAAAGACATGCAAAACACATGGCTCGAGGGATTGTTCCAGCAGGATAATGGGCGTAACAGTAAGGAGCGGCCCAGGAGGGACAGGTCTTGCCTTGACTTGCAGGTCAAGCCTGAAGGTTACAAAGCTGAACTTTGGGAGAGGGCACTGCAGATGTGCCAGGAGTGTGTGTGTGTGTGTGTGTGTGTGTGTGTGTGTGTGTTGAGGTCTGAGGGTGATGGAGAGAAAGCATGCTGAATCCAGGAACTCCTGAACATCTGGAGCATAAAATGCAATAAAGCCAGTAAAAAGGAAGGCAAAGCCAGACTGCACATGCCATATCAGCACGGAGGGGAATGGGGGGAGGGGTGGAAAGCAATCAAATACCGGTGACATTTCCTAGAGGCAGGCTAAATATTGGAGATCGTAATAAGCATCCACAGATATTGCCTTATTTAGTCCTCAACAAATCTTAAATGGTTAAGTAGGTTTTCCTCTCCACTATTGTATTTCATACGCACATGCTTGCAATAACAAGTCAAACAATCCTCCCCATGCTAACCTTTAGCAAAAGGGAGAAATTGACTTGAACTCCTCCTCAGGTGTCTCAAGTCTCACACAGAAAATACTAATATATAAATATGTATTTGTATTGTATATAGATGGGTTTATACAAAGCAATTTTGACAATGGTTTTTAAAATATAACAATAAGAGTAGGTACCCTTCTAGGTCAGTGTGCCCAGATCTAAACCTGTCTTTATCTGAGTGTGTATATGTATATATGTGTATATATATGTGTGTGTGTGTGCCTGTGTGTGTGCACGTACATGTGTGTGCATGCACCTGTGTATGATGGTGTATGTTCAACATACATGCAGACACCAGAGGTCAGTGTCCAGTGACTTCCTCAGTCACCTTCTGTCTTATTTTCAAGACAGGCTCTCTCATTAGATCTCACCAATTCAGCTAGACTGTCTAGCTAGTGCGCTCCTAGGATCTACCTGCCTCTGTCTCCCCAGTGCTGGGATTATAAACACAGGCTGCCACACCCAATCTCAAGTCCACATGCTTATCTAGCAAACCATCTCCCAACTCTTAGACATTCTTTGAAACATACACATAATGGTTCACAGTGAGAATGCGCCAAGAATATATTCAACCCCTCCTCTATTAGCATTCAAGCTTCCCCCGGAAACACACTCCAAACAACACTGAAGTAAACATGTCTCTGTGTCTGCATCTTTATAGAATGATGCTTTTACTTTAACAGTGAATCTGCACATCGAAATTTTTACAGATACTGTAACAATAAATTGCTAATGTTTTTTTTTACAGCCTATTCATCTTTATACCCCTGCAAAGCTGCAGAAAATAAATGACTTCTCCAGGCAACTCCAGGAGCTTTTCGCAGAATGATGAGGTCCTTGAATCGCTTTTATGGTCAACCTAAAGGTTTTAGCCTAAATTTTACATACTTGGACAAGACAAGAAGAATACTGAGTGAGACAAGCTGTCTCTATGCCCCACATCCTTCCCTCACTGTGGAGAGACTCCTTGCTCATTGCTTGCATCGAGCAGGTGCTGGCTGTCAGGCTGCCAGATTCTAGGTGGAGAAGTCATCAAGTTATGAATGAATGCTTGTCACTGTGGTCACATGCCACACTCCTCTGCCCGAGCCACAGTGCAATCAAGGCAAAATGCATTGCCATCACTGCATCTTCACTCTCAGACACCTAAGCAGGTGTGTCCTAGAACTATTTGTTACATAATGTGCTTTTGAAAGACTTGCCTGTGTTATTTCTAAGCAGCTCTGGAGAATATGACAGAAATGACATTTTAAAAAAGACATGGATGAGGGGATGGAGGATCACAAGTTCCAAACTAAAGCACAAACCTTGTTTTCAGGCTGAGTGACTCATTGTCCTCATGCATTTGCTTTTGACTGGTATATGAGGAAGAATTCAAAAGACGTACATTTAGAGCAGGCAGCAGAGTTTTGCTGACATAGTTTTAAGCTCCCTTTTGTCCGGGGTAACATTTAGGCGGCATCAGAAGCAGACGATGAAGCTCGCCTGGGGGGCAGTCCACTAGCCAGTGGGCTTCAACATTCCTAATGCTACAACCCTTTAGTACAGCTGCTCATGCTGTGTGGACCCCAACCATAAAATCATTCTGTTGCTCCTTCATAACTGAAGCTTTTCTACCGATATGAATTGCAACATAAATATCGATATCTGGATATCTGATATGTGCCCCCCAAAAAGGGACCTCAGCCCAGACACCACAGCCGCTGGGTGGGCTCTGGCTCCCAAAGCACATGACCCTTCCTGTAACACAGTCTTAAGACACATTTGGATCGCTGCTCCATTTCTTCCAAGCGCCCTCACTCTGCGGGATCCTCATTCTCTCTCACTTCCCTCTATATCGTATCAAAACTTACTCTCAGGGAGACCGTTTGTGTACTTTGGGTGGTCGAGTTTAAGTGGCTTACAAAATTTATGTCCTATATGTCACGGAAAAGCAGTCTTTAACTCCAGAGTTTCCGGGGTCAGCAAACAGGTAGCCAATGTGTGAGTGGCTGGGAGGGGCTATGTCTCAAGAGACACGCTTTCTCTACGGTAGCAAAACACCACTCCTAGAATGACAGGCGCTGTTACCTCCCAGGGGAACAAATCTACCTGCCCATCCTGCACAAAAAAACGGAACAAAACCGAGCAAGGCGCCACTGAAGTCATTGGAGAATGGATTGTCTTCATGGTTGACCCTGTGCTCTTATCATCCCAGCCTCAGGACTCACCAGTCAACACCACATGCCCCTCCTGCTCGTGCCGGGAGCAGTGTGCCCTATCCTCTGTGGCCTGGCCAGCACTTCCCACCTTACTTAAGGGTGAAATTCCATTTGCCGTCTATCATCAGTTTTGGCACTTCTTCCCTGGAAATTTGAGCCCAGGCTCCTTTCCAGACTGTCTAACTCCAGCGTCTACCCCCAGGGCTATTAAACATGTCCTCCAACCACTATGTTCATGGGAAGAGAGACTTGCCTCATTTGTCACTTGCAACTCAGGAAGTTGTTTTTGGTGACCTGTATTGGTTGTCTGATGACCTACAGGCATCATGGTTACAGAAGGAAAGACCCAGGACCCAGGTCTTACAGGGTCACACTTTGTTCACACCTCCCTACCAAAGGATATTTCTCAATTAGCCGGGTTTTCCCGAAGGCAAGTCTGGGATACTGTGTTTATTTAGCTTTCAGTTTTCCGTACATCTTCCCAGTTCCCCCAAGCAGGACAACGCCCAGTGTCCTTAACATTCACAGCTACACACCGCAGAGGGTAAGGGCCCAGAATCTAGAGTCAGACTATGAGCTCTCTTCCTAGGAGCTCATCTTATGGACTTGACAAAGTACTAAACTTTTGTGTGCCTTGATCGCCTTATCTGCAACATGGCTATCACAGTATCTAAATCACATGGCTGTTATTGAGAGCAGTTAAATCAGTATGTGAAAGGTCTACTACAGCCCCGTCAGGTACACGATACTTCAATAAATATTTGTTATTATAATTATTAAGTCTGAGATCATTTGATGTCCTTGAACATTATTCAAATTTATATGTATGCAAATCCCACTAATGTATGCTCATTGGTGCCGACATTAATCATATCTAAACCTGCGCCATAAGCATATTTTGAGCACAGGCTAACGTGTTTATATGCATAGGATTTCCACAGCTCCCTGTTCACAGAGCCACAATGTGGATGTTTTGTAGTGAACTCTGCCCTGGAAGTTAACAAGTGATAAGAAAGTTCATTCCATGGGCTGTTACAGGCAGACAAATTGTCCAAGTTGAGACTATCTGAAGCCATTGAATTTAAGCTCACCCTGGCATCTGGGGCACCTATGGGCGACCCTGCTAGTTAATATGAAGTAAGAAGGGGATGAAGGAAGGGAGGGAGGCCCACATGAACAGAGGAGGGGAAAGGAAACGTCTACTGGTCCTTGAATACCCAGGACTTCTCTTTGGGAAAACATACCAGCTGCGAAATACGGGTTTTAAGAAGAATTTCCCACCTTTCCCCCACATTCAGTTCCTTCTGTGTATCTGATGTGTGGTATAATAGTCCTCAGTCATTGCTCAGGTTAGCCCTATGGCTCAGTAACAAGACAAACCAAATCAAAGGAGCTCAGTAAAGTTCCCATTTTCTATCCTGCTAAGACAAACTACCAAACCCCAATGAATCAAAAGAGTGTTTTTCTCATGTGCATGGCATCACTGATCACCACCTTGGGGCCAAATGCAACTTTGTTTGAGATTTTGAGTTTGTTTTAGAGTTCCTACTACCAAATACTATACATGTATTCATAAACTGCTCTCCATATGCCCAAGAGGCCACAGGAACTGCTTAAAGTAGATGCCTCTTATTTTCATTTGATTCTGCTTTTGATCTACATACTGACAAAAATATTAGCTCATTCTAACTTTGCTAGTACTAGAACAAACAGTAGTAAACGCTGTGCCCCTAAACTATGTATTACATTTAGTATTTAACTATCTTTTTTTTTCCCGAATGACTCAAAGAAGTTACAAGAGAGACAGTAATATAAGAAAGCAGTTACTGTCCAGATTCCATTGTTTTGTTCAAAATTATGTCCACTATAGTTCAGATCTTAAATGTGCCCCAAAGGCTCATAGGTTAAAGGCTTGCTCCACAGAGTGGTGCTTTTAGTAATTGGTGGGACCTTTAAGAAGTGGGTCATTTGGAGGCCTTCGGGTCATGAAGGAGACAGTGGGACTCTAGCTTCTCCCTGTTACTCTCTTTGGTTTCCCAGCCATGAGGTGAGTGGTTTGCTCAACCATGTTCTCTAACCATATTGAGCTTCTTGCCCAAAGCAATGGGGCCAAGAAACCACGGACGGGGCTGAACCCTCTAAAATCATGACTAGAAGTAAAGGTTTTTCACTTTCTAAATTGATTATCTTCAATATTTGCTACAGCAAAGGAAATTCAGCACAATGTTCCTTCCAAATACATAATGTTGAAGTGTTAACCTCTAGTAACCCAGAACATGAGTCTATGTGGACACATGGTTTTTAAGAGGGTAATTAAGTAGAAAATATAGCATCAGGGTAAGTCTTAATCCGATCTTTATAAGAAGGGGGCAATTGCCCAGCTGTGGCAGGACAACCTCAGCATTCAGGAGGCAAAGGCAAGCAAGCTCCCATGCTTTCAAGACAAGCCTGGTCTACATAGCAAGTTCTAGAACAGGCAGGGATACACAGCAAGACCACGTCTCAGGGAAGATAAAGAGGAGGAAAAGGAGGAGAAGGAAGAGAAAAGGAAGAATACGAAAAGAGACACCAAGGGTTGGATACCCAGAGCTAACCATGAACAGTGAACAGGCAGTGACGAGGTGAGGGAATAACTGCCAGGGAAGGAAGGGGACCTCGAGGACATCCCAGTCCTACTCTAAGAATATAATGTTCTATTGTTTAACTCACCCACTCTGAGACAATGTTATTATGGCCATTCTGGAAAATTAATACAGTAGTATAAGAATTCTGATGTAGCAATCAATCTTCTACAAACTAACAAACCGGATTCTCAGATTTGGTGCAGAAGTCAATGAGACCGTTCAAAGGGAAACGTAGTATCTTCTTGTCCCCTCATCTTATATCCACGGGATTCATAGAACAGTTGCCACAAATCCTGCCCGGCTCTGTGGGCTTCAAGATCTACTGTCCTTCTCTTGGTCCTTATTGGGCATTTGCCTACTACATAGTAGCACTGGAGGGCTTGTGCAAGCAGACAGCCAGGCCCTGCTCCCAGAACTCTTATCCAGAAAAGCTGGCACAGGGCCCAAGAATGTCCACTTCAATCCTTATATATGACAGTGATAGTCTGAGATCATTTCTACCAAGGACCAGTTACCATCCCTTGCCATCCTCGACTGCACATGCATCAGAAACTGTAGTGCACCCTGAGGGTCCTGCTTTAGTCTGCTTATATATTAGTTTATGCAAATTGTTCTAGTCAGGGTTCTACAGAGTCACAGAACTTATGGAATGAATTTCTACCTACCTACCTACCTACACACACACACACACACACACACACACACACATACACAAACGCATGCGCAGAATTTATTGGAATGGCTTACAGGCTGCAGTCCAACTAATCCAACAATGACCAGCTGTGACGTCCAAGAATCTAGAAGTTGCTCAGTCGCACGAGGCCAGGTGTTTCCGCTGGTTTTCTGTATAAGCGGGAATTCTAAAGAAGTAGGTTCCAGCGGACGTGCTGGCAAACTGAGTGCAAGCAGACAAAGAACGAGCAGCCTCTTCCTTCTGCCATTGTCCTGATATAGGCCTCCTGCAGAAGGTATGGCCCAGATCAAATCTGGGCCTCGAGATCTAGATTAAAGGTGTGTGTCGTTCCACCTCAAGATCTGGCTCGAAAGCCTGTGTCTTCCGGCCTCAAGATCCAGATTAAAGGTGTGTTGTCTTCCTGCCTCAGGATTTGGGTCACAGACGTGCCTTCTACTTCTGGGGTGCAGTTCATTCCAGATAGGGTAGACAGCTGAGAAGAGCCATCACACAAATAGAAAGAGATAGGCTAACTTAGTCACTTTAAGTTGCAGTTATGAAATACCATGGCCAAGACAACTTATACGAGGAAGGGTTTATTTTAGGCTTCTAGTGCCAGAGGATTAGAGTCCAACATGGCAGAGCAGAGACTAGCAGAAGGTAGGAGGCTGGAGCAACAGCCGAGAGCTCACAATTTGAACCACAAGCTGGGCACAGAGAGTACACTGGACATAGCGGAGGTTTTTGAAATCTCATCCTCAATTCCATACTTCCTCTAACAAGGCCACACCTCCTAATCTTTCCCAAATAGTTCCACTAACTGGGAACCAAATATTCAAATGCCTGAGACTATTGGGAGATATCTCAATATCTAATTCAAACCACCACTCTACCCATCAAAGGGTATTTGATTTTACAGAATAATTTAGAAATAATATTAATAATGGCTTAAATATTTTGAAATAGTCTCAAATCCCAGAGTCTTGGCACAGTAGTAGCTTTTGTCTCACTCACAGTTCAACACAGGCTGTGGAGAGGCATGGTTCTCTCTCCTCGTCAGTCACTCAGAGACCCAGGTTCCTTCTATGTAGTTTCTATATAGTGGCTCCCCATCCATGGAGTCTCTCTCTAGATCCATTATCTCTCCTCAGGTGTGTTGAAAACTAATGCCAGTGGCTTTGTGTGTGCATGCAACTATAAATACATGTGAATGGGGAAGTGATATGACACAAATGAAGCCAAGGGTAACATATGGATGTGGCTTTATCATAGTCTTATCTGGGTAGGAAAAGCATGTCTCAGGCTTCACCTTGGTGCCTCTGAGCTTCCTTGATGTCAACACTGACCAGGTTCAAGCTGACAGCAAAGCCAGACAGAGATATCCAGTAATCATTCTGCTTCATCACAGTGGACTTCTCATGGCCACATTCAGGGCAAGCATCTTATTCAAGGCCCCTGTCCCTCCTAGCCCACCTGCCATGCCTGTGTTTAACACTAGTGAGGGCCTTTCCACCACTCACCACATCAGGCCTACATTCTCCCTTAGGCTGCTCTTTGGGACTCACAAGGCAGCCAAGAGCTAGCCTCCATCTTCTAATCAGGCAGTAATGCTCTGAAAGGGGCACCTATCAGACTCCTTCATGTATATTGCACTGGAGGTAGATGGGTGTTCCCACAGAGGCAGAGTACCAAAGTTGCTCTACTCACAATAACTAAGAAATGGAAACAACCTAAATGCCCTTCTACTGACAATAGAAAGTGTGGTACCTCTATGCTATGGAATACTATTCAGCTGCAAATCAAAGGGAGTTTTGGGGAACATGGGAAGATCTAGAAAAGATCATATTGAATGAGGCAACTCAGACCCAGAGAGACAGATGTCCCATCTCTCATCTGTGGCTTTTCGCTCCAAAGCTTCAGATGTGTGTAAACAAAGTAGAGTGACTGTGGAAGCCTGTAAAGTAAAAAGGAACTATGGTGTGGGTGGGATAGAGGAAAGTAGCTGGGTGCAGGTGATTTGCAAAGGGAGAAGGGAAAACATATGGAAGAGGGAGTCCTTAATTAGAGATGGAGAAGGGATATCAACACAGAGGAGAGTAAATGACAGCATATATGAAAAATCCATAGGAATGATAGTATTTTTTTACCTAAAATTATACGCAATATGTATAAGTCTATGTGCATCAAATATAGTTGAAATTTTTTTTTCTACCTGTCCTGGCAATGTGTCTCCTGAGGAGCCCTAAACTGTCTAACAAACCCCCCAACATGAGGCATTAGAAGCCCCCTTTAGAGTTAGAGGAATACTAGAGTCCTCCCAAAACATTATAGGCTGCTGCTACTTTTGGTTGCCTCCCAGAGGTGGAAGGTAAGTCTCTGTATCTAAATACACTGTGCACTAGGACACGGGACAGAGGACCCGAGCTGGGTCTGACTTGGAAGCTTCGTCCCTGAAAACTAGCTTTCATGGTATAAGAAAGCGCCATGCAACCTTCCAAGCGAGGGAAGCAACCAATAGTCCTCTGCAGGGTACCTGTGGACTCCAACAGTGGCCAGCACGGAACAGAAACCCTCAGGGCACAACAGCGGCACATGCATCTTGGTGGCAACCGCCAGCTTTCTAAGGCCCATGAAACAAGGGGTAAATCGTACCTGGTACTGTAAACCAGGCAACTCTCTGGGTTAATTATGCCATGGATGTTGGAGGAGAACCTACTACCATCATTTTACTAAATGAGCATAGCTTCTCACTGCGTTCTAAGTATCTATCCTTTCATCCACAGAGAAGTGTAGTGCTCACCCTCATCAAAGAAACTTCTCTTTACCAAAGACAGACACCGTTACAGAAAACTGTAGAAGTGCAGAGAACAAGTGGTGCCACGGTGTCAAACCCCGACATTCACTTGACAACACAACTTCTGAACCTAAAGCTCAGAGAACATAGAGAAAGAAAGGCCAGGAGAATCGTAAGCATGGGAAGACTGCTGGGAGATGGTATATCCCAGAAATGTCAGAAAAGCTACACCCATGAGGTCCCATCAACATGGGTGCCTAAACAAGACCTGAACTTCAGTAGACATGCTAACATGAAAGGGGAGACTCTTGTGAGACCTCAACCCTAGACAAAGAACTGCAGGCAACTAAGGAAAGTTAAGAAGGGGAGAAATCATTTCCCCAGGGAAGATTCCCCCCGAAATGGTTATCCAATACCAAGTGGTCAGCCCTGAAATCATCTATATGCAAAGAACATTACACAAACTGACTGGGTTACATTTATATATTTATATACTATATATAATATATATTTTGTATTATATATTATATATCAATATATTTTATATTATATATATCAACATTTAACAATTAAAGAATAATAGGCCATGAGTTTAAGAAAGAAGGGTTATGGGAGGGGCTTAGGGGGGAGAGAAAATAAAAGGGGAGAGATGATGTAATTATATGTTAATTTTGAAAAATAAAAATATTAAAAATAAGTAAGTACAATCTTAATTTTTTTTAATGTTTGAAAGACTATGGGTCTCACAAAACCTGTGTAAAGTATTAATCTTTTAGCCCAGAGCCCATCACAGAGGTAATGTCCACCAATGTGGGACCAGCCTCTCTCTCCTCCTCTAGCTTCCCACATTCTCAAGTGCCGCTATGTTCCTAACGCACCCTGTGTCTCCAGTGTGCGTGTGAGCAATGTGTGCCCAGCAGAGGACCCTGGAATAGAGGAACGAGCGCATGCAGAACACAGAGACATCCGCTGAACGTGAATGAACAGATTAATTGCTCTGTTTTCCTGGATGTCTTTCTTTTCTTTTGTCTTTGTTCTCACAGGATGATTAAGAGGATGCGTCATTCAAGTTCTTGGGAGAGGAAAATTAAACAAGTCAGAATTGCTTGATAATTTTCTGAGGCTCATCCAAGCTTGGGCTGGCCTCCTGGGATGCAGTATGGTGGCCCAGAGGGAGGAGGCAGCTGCTGCTGCTCCAACCTGCCCCTCTGCCTATGTGTTCTACACAGAGGCTGGAGACAGGGCCCACAAGCCGCTCAGGAATTCAGAGTGGGTATGTGGACCCCTATGAGAGTAGCCAAAAAAAAAAAAAAACCTAGGTAGTCCCTGACCTGGTGCGGCCGGGTCCTTTGGATGTCTGAGGACCATTCCCAACTAAGAAAGCTCATGTGATTGTGGCTTGACCTTTGACTCAGAAGGGTCAACAAGAGGGAAATCATGCCAATTATACAGACCCACTGAGGTCACTGAGGTCAGGGGTTTGATTGGTTTCTGTCAACTTGACACAAGCATAAAAACTTCTGAGAAGAGATAATTTCTTAATTGAGATAATGCTTCCATCACATTGCCTGTAGGTAAATCTATAGGCATCTTCTTATTTTTTTCATTAATAGTTAATATGGAAGGACCCATATTATGGTAGCTGGTGCCACCCATGGGCAGATGGTTTTGGGTTTCATAAGAAAGCAAGCTAAACAAACCATGAGGAGCAGGCCAGTATACAGCACTCCTCCATGGCTTCTGCTTCAGTTCCTGCCTCAGGTTCCTGCCTCAGGTTCCTGCCCAGTTTCCCTTGGTGATAGAGTGTAACCTGTTGTTGCAAATAAATTTGGTGTTAGGCTATAAAATGTTTATTATTATTTGTCTTATAATTATTGTGGTGGTATTATTTAACCTGCTAGAGCAATCAATAAGACACAGACACCTGTTAGATTTATTTATTTTTATCTATTTATTACAATTTATTCACTTTGTATCCTAGCTGTAGCCACCTCCCTCATCTCCTCCCAGTCCCATCCTCCTTCCCCCTTCTCCTCCTATGTCCCTCCTCTAGTCCACTGATAGGGGAGATTCTCCCCTACTATCTGACCTAGCCTATCAGGTCTCAATCAGGACTGGCTGCATTGTCTTCCTCTGTGGTCTGGTAAGGCGGTTTTGAGCCCATGGCAGCTCAATCTCCAAGTGGGTTCCTTTAAGAAGAGCAGGGGCTGTCTCTGATACCTGTTAGGTTTTATAATTACCTTAAAATAGTTTGGGCTGAGAAGATAATTCCATCTACACTATTTCAATAACCTCACCATCCACTTTTCAGCCCCCATCCAGTGCCATCTTCCTTAATCATCCTCATCTGGGCTTATAAATAATGTTAAAAATACTAACTTGTATTCTTCATCTGGGCCTTTCCACACCATTATTAGAGTCCTTCTTCCAAGACTACGTGGTTTCTTCTCCACAATAACCCATCGTGGTGTCTTCTTCCTGTCTTTCCATCTGTTTCCTGTATTCTCCTGTCCTCAAAAGCCCAGGAACCCTAGCCATGCCTACCAATTCTGTCTGCCCTGTCCAGGTATAGGCCATTTAACCAGCCAATCAGATAGGTTTACACAAGGATAGGTGTATCCAGGCAGTAACCAGATCTTGAGGGCCAGTAATTAGCACCAATCTACCAGCATCAGACCAACCCCAACAGTGACCTAAGAGCTGTGAGCTAAAACAAACCCTTTCTTCTCCATGCTTAAGCACAACAGTAAAAGCCCAAAGCAACATGGATCTCAAAGCATAAGGTAAGACCAAAGGGGGTTGAATTCTGGCTTGTTATCTTGTGGCGGGGCTCAGGGATGAATAGGTCTATTACCAAAGGTGCCCACAAGGTTGTCTCCTTCCAGGTTCCATCATTCAACCAAAGTGACAGCATAGTAAGAGATGGGGGTGGTTGAGCCTAAGGTGTGTGAGGGCTGAATGAAGTCAGGGTTCTAACGGTCATAACGGAGATGAAAGCCCACTGAATATTGCCTGGATTCTATACATAAACTTTTCCCATGTCATCTCACTGGGCCTTCCAGCAACTCTATGAGCAGTCCCAAACTTTCAGAACCATGGAGGCTGTCACTTGTTTGAGACCTTCTAACTGGCATCTGAAAAGTCACAGTTTGGAACCTTACTTCCTGTTCCTGTTCATGCTCTTTTCTTCCTTGCTGTATTTTTATTTTAGTTTAGTTTAGTTTCGTGTTCTCAAATTTTACTATGCAATAGGGCTATCCAGAAGCCTTATTGAAATACAGACTCTTGAGCGCATCCCCAAAGATTCTGATTCCTTGGAGCTGGAATGGAATCCACAAATTTGCACTTCTTATTCATTCAACAGTAAAGTCAATGTCATTGACCTGGGCACCACACTCTGAGAAACAAGATAGGGCCAGTTTATAACTTCCAGATATCAACCCTAGCAAACCACATGATAGAAGTCAAGTCAGGGTTAAGGTTCCCAAGACAACTGAGGGAGTTTGCACTGATGCTGACCGTTAAGTGCCATGGAGTCTGCCCATGGTCTCCTGCCCAGAGACGAGGCCCACCCAAGATGACATAGCTTCAGCCTTCTTCAGCCACAACCTCCTCTCTGCATTCACTTGGTGTTACCTCTGGCCTCTCCAACATATATATTCTTTTTTTCCTTTCAATGTCTTTTAATGGTGCGGTTAAAAAAAAAAAAAGATTTCTTTATGTATCTGAGTGTTCTATCTGCATGTATGCCTATAGGCCACAAGAGGGCATCAGATCCCATTATAGATGGTTGTGAGCCACCATGTGGTTGCTGGGAAATGAACTCAGGACCTCTGGAAGAGCAGCCAGTGCTCTTAACCACTGAGCCATCTCTCCAGCACCTCCCTCAGTGGTTACTTATTTATTTATTAACTATAATTCTAATGCGTGTTATTCTGATTTGTGTATGTATTATGGAGTGTGTGTGTGTGTGTGTGTGTACAGACATGTAAGTACCATAGCACATTCATGGAGGTGAGCGAACAACCTCCATGCCAGTTTTGCCTCTTACTTTCACAGGGTCTTTTGTTATTTGTTGCTGGCCCAAAAGCTTTCCAGGACTCTAGCCTTCACCTCCCATTTCTCTGTAGGTGCACAGAGATTACAGATATATGTTACTCTGTCCAGCTTCACGTGGATTCTTCATATCCAAACTCCAGCTCTGATGCTTGCACAGCAAACCCTTTAAGTACGGCGCCATTTTCCAGACTCAAAGTCTGTAATACTTACCAATCCAAGTTTGAAAAACTAGGAAAGAGGTTTAAGATAGAGTTCAATTTTCCCGACTCAACACCTGTAATTCTTACCAATCCAAGTTTGGTAAGAGGTTTGAGATAGAGTTCACTAGAACCCCAATTTAGTGTCTAGTCTTCCAGTGTTATTGATCAGGCACATTTTCGTCCTCCCTTTCTTTCCCTAAGGCCGGGAAGGACCTAGGTGTTGTAGGTGGGCTGAGGGCACAATACCAAATCACGTCCAGGGGTTTACACACATGGATATAATCACTGGTCTGATGCATCCAATAGCGTGGCCTTGAACAAGGCCTTCCACCTCTTGGCGTTAGATTTTCTGGGCTCTAACGCCCTCTAGCTCTAGCCTCCTGCGTTCACTTTCAAACTGAGGGTAGCCACTGGCTGATCTCAGGATCTGGGACTCAAAACTGGCAATGTGTACCGCAGAGCCAATGGCAACATTTCTACCCAGCCCAGGGGTTTGGCAGTGCCCAAGTATTTGAGACTAGAAATTGTGTTTCCTTCTGTGTTGTCTTGGTTTCAGTCCCGGATCAGAGCATGCCTAGGCAGTCCTGAGAAGCCCCAGCTTGCTGAGGGACCCCTCTTCCCTGAGACTGGCCTCTTTGTCACTAGCATGGCCTCTCTAGGGACAGTGTCCTTGCTCCTCTCCTGCTCTCCTTACTGCTTCCCACTGTTTCCAGGATACCATAAGCAACAACTCAGCAGCCCCTACGACAGGCAGCATGTTCTGCCTTTGGGCTTCATGACACAGCATTGTTCTCTGCACAGTTCCTGCTCAAGGACCAGCACAATCTGGTCACTACTTCCCCCACTCCCCCACCCCTCCCCACCAGAGCCACGAAACTATCTCATAATATTTTAAGTAAGTTTTACAGTTTTGTGTTTGGGAAGGCTCCCAGCTACCCTTGCCAGTTGGACATACCTGCAAAGAAAAAAGCAGCAGGGAACAAGCTGCTAAAGGGACAGCAAGATTGTCTTCACACAGCTGGCTCTCATTTCCTCCAGGAAGCACTACTTCAGTAAAAGGGACATGCTAGCTAATCTTCCTCTAGCTGTGACCCCTGTTCAAAATAACTAGCCAACAGCCAAAACAACTCTGCAGGCCTGCAAGATGCCTCAGTGGTGAAAGTGTTGTCATCAAGCCTGAAGGAAGACCTGAGCTCCAGCCTAAAATCCACATGATGAAAAGGAGAGAAACAACTCTGACAATCTGTGCTGACTTATACACACACACACACACACACACACTCACAAACATATTGGACCTACACATACACACGCGCACATACACATACATACTTGCGTACACACATGCAATCATGTAAAAAAATAACTTCATAAATTAAAAAAAAAAAAAACCAGCACACTTTTGCCACCCATCTGTGCCTCTAGAGCGCTTCCATGATCAAAAATTCCCAGTTGCAAAGACGTTTCGGTGTGTTCTGTGGTATGGATGGAGATGCCTGCTAATCCTCAGTTCTGCTCGCCTTTCAGAAGTCATTGATGCTCTTTCTTCTTTGACTAGGAGAGCTTTATCAACCGTGGCTTTGGAAGAACTCTTTTTTTTTTTATTTGACTTGGGAAGAGGTGGCACATGCGAGCTAAGGGCAAGGCTGAGAGGTAGAGGAAAGTTTCAGGGGAGCTTAGAGAAGAGGAAAGCCTCACTGAGTCCCAGGGAGAGGAGAGGGGAACGGCCACCGATGTCTCGCCGCCAGCTCCAGGCCTAAGAGCTCTGGCACCTGCGGGGCCTGCTCCTCTCTCGTTTATAGTCGGGGCCACACCTGCCCGATCTAGAATTCATTAAGCCCCGGGAGAGTGTGCCTTGAAGGCAAAGTGTTGTTTACAAGCCCTGCTGTGGGCTAAGTGGGGTACCCCCTGTGGCCATTTCTGTCCCCAGTCTGGTGTGCCTTGTGGGAGTATTGCCATTTCCTCTTGCTCACTTCCTTTAATTTCAACCAGACTTGCCCGCCTGCAGCCTGGACTGTTTTGTGCTTGTTTTATTTTTCCTGCTGGGGAGTGAACCTAGATGTCAGGCTCTCTCTCGATGAGCTCCACATCCAGGGCCCTCTCCTCCTTGTTCTGAGGTGAAGGCTTGCTGTATTGCATAGCTGGCCTCTGACTTGTAGTTTTGCTCAAGCCAATCTCAAACTTGTGATTTTCCTGCCTCGGTTTCTTGGACAGAAAGCTGGAGTCACAGGTGTGTGGCGCGTGCTGGGCCTTTGTGTCTGCACTTGACTTTGTTGGACATTAAAATAGAAATCAACTGTACCTTGTCCAAAACACTTGAGGCCAGAAGTACTTTGGATTTTGGAGCATGTGTGTGTCTATACGGTTAGATACCTTGGAGATAAGACCAAAACCTAAACACAAACTCTTTAATTTATAGGTAAAGAGATGTCCTAAGGGCAGTTTTACATATGTTTGAACCTGAAGCAGTGTTTCACGGTGTGGAATTTCCCATTTGTGATGTCAGGTCAGTGCTTAAAATTTTTGACCTGGGTTTGTTTCCTAGTACCCATGTCATGTGGTTCACAACTACCTGTAACTCCAGTTCCAGGGGATCCTGCAGCTGTGGCCTACACAGGAACTCCACCCATGTGGACAGCCAATATACACACATAGCTAAAAACAAAAATCCTAAAATCAAAGCACTTTTGCATCTTGGAACATTTCAGGTTTGTGGAGTTTCGCATCAAGGAGCCTCAACTGCTCACCCTAGCCCCATGGGAAAGAGGAGCCTCCCTGTCCTGTGGCTCCCCTCCCCTGGCCCCCTCCCCACATCTCTGCATGAATACACAGGGATTCTCCGTGCTGCCCCCAGGATCTGTCCTCTCCAAGTCCTTTCCTGCCTGAGAAGAGAAACAGGAATCAGAAGTAAAGCCACTTGCAGCCCCTTGATAGCTTTATCTAAAGAGGATTTGAATCTCAAATGGTAAAATATGCATTGAATTGTCCGCAGCCTCTGGCACCTCTGACCCTACCTTCTGCTACAACTTAAGTTAACTTGAACAAGTCAACAGTTGTACGGCACTTTTTAACAATTCATTCATTTAAAGAAAATGCATTAAGGCCCAGAAGAGATCCCTGCCATAGGAGCGCTTCATTCTCTTAGTGTGAATGAAAGTGAAGGCACAATTAAAACCACGCTTATTACCAACAACCTAAGCCAAACCAGGCATTAAGCGGGCAATTCCCTTCTGTTCCAAATGCGCCCCAATTAACACAAACCGAGGAAGGAATAAATTTAAGCAGGAACAGCTTATCAACATACAATTAACACTCAATAATTTATCCCTGTAATGCCAAATCAAATAAAAGCATCGTGTCGTAAATCGCTAACGTACTCTGGTGAGCCACCAATGCCGTGCTTAGATGATATTTTTGTTGATTTGCTATGCTTTCTATTCTGCACCCTTTGTCACAACAAATCTCTCTCTCTTTCTGACATCCAAGATGACAGGAGGCTGTGGTGGCATTATGCTACCCTCCAGAGTTGAAGGTTATACTAGAACTCGGCAGTTATAAACAGAACTGCAGGGAGGACCAGCTCAGCCCACACAGAGCCTTCCATCATGTGGTCCACCACCAGCAGCAGCAAAGACAGAGATTGCTGCCCACACCCATCTCTTCTAAAGTGTTCTCGGACTGTTCCATTCCTACATGTGGAGGAATTTCCACACACTGTCCGTATAAAGTTACGGTTACATTAAGTCAGTTGATGCTGGCTCTACCAGAGGGAAATAGCCTATCAGCATTCTTTCTTCACTAACACCTGCACTTCTCCGGGCATCAAGTCTATAGGCATTAAGTCCCTCCAGTGTCTCCTCTTAATGCTTTGCCATCAAGTCACAGGCCTTTAAGCCTGTGGTGTGTGGATTCATTAGCCAGCTGTGTTTCCCAACCTTCTTCTTGTTCTTCTTGTTCTTCTTGTTCTTGTTCTTCTTCTTGTTCTTCTTGTTCTTGTTCTTGTTCTTGTTCTTGTTCTTCTTCTTCTTCTTCTTCTTGTTCTTCTTCTTCTTCCAACTGTGTTTCCCAGATTCTCTTATACCTGATCTAGCCAAGAAAATTCCTGTGAGAGAGGGAAAGAAAGGGACAATAGCCATGTGTCCTCACTATTGCAATGTCTGTGTTTGTAACATTTTCTGTATATTAAAAACATATTCGTATCCTCAACATCAGTTCATGTGGCACTTCCATGGTCCTTCTCAGGCATGCGAAGGACAGAGCTGCCCAATGTCCATATCCTAGAGGAAGTTAAACACAGCAATGTTGTTCCTTCTGGTTTAAGTTCTCCGTGTAAACCAACATCTTGTCATATCTGCCTTTCGTGTGTGCTTTTTTTGTTATCATGGCTGACTTCATTGTTTAAAACACTCTACCTATATCATGCTGAAGAGGTGTCTAATATTTTCAAGGGCAAAATAGTTGGGGTATGTCTTATGAGAAAACAGTTTATTCGATATGCTCAGTTCTATCATGGACAATAGTAGTAGAAGCCACGATGCTAGCGAGTGGACATGGTATATAATGAATTTCCTTTAAGCAGAAAAACCTAGGAAACAAGGCAATATACTTACTGGTTAAAGACCAGAAGCCTGAAGGAAGCTAAGCCAGTGTTTCTTCTCATCCATATTGCCCAAATCATAGACACAGCTGTAGAGGATAATTGAGGAATACAGGAGACCACTCAGGGATAGAAAGGCAAGAAGAAGAAGGGTTTCCAGAAAAAAAAAATCAAACAACAACAACAAAAATGTTTCCTCCTGATACTATGCTTGCATGGTATCAGGCCTGATCATGCCTGATCTCTAGAACTGCAAAAGAATAAGTTTGGGTCGTTTTGAGTTGCACAGTGTGTGCTATTTCATCAGCCAGAAGAAGCATGCTCTAGTTGAGGACTCCAGTTCCTTCCCAGATCTTCCTATCTTCCAAGCCGAAGAGCACAAAGTTGCTTCTAAAAGCTAGGTTCTGGCTTAGCATCTCTCACCTGGGCAGGCAGCAACAAGTGGGGACTGTAGGCATTTAACTGCCCAGCACCAGGGTGCAGCTGTGTTCTCTGCATGCCTTCCACTTTCCTTCTCTTCCTCTACTGTAGGAAATTTCTAGAATGTCCGCTAGAGGGGAGAAAAGTAGTCCAAGGCTTTGTGCACCTATCACCTAGCTTCAACAAAGACCAACTCACTGCTAGTTTTCTTCCATCAGTAACCCCATTGCTCCCTAGGTTATTTTGAAGCAAATTCAAGCCATCATTTCTCCACAAACACTTCAATATGCAGCCATAAAAGATAATGGCTCTTTTTAAAACATGACTATAAAATACTATTGAACCAAAAGAAAATTAATACTAATAGTATCTTATGCGATCAATTATGCAGCCAGGGTTGAAATATCCCCAATTGTTTCATGATCTTGTTTGCCTCAGTTTTCATATAAGAACCCTACATTGTAATTATTTGATATTTCATGTCTATATTAATATGAGAGCTCTCCTTATCAACTTCTTTCTCTCATAAAATGTATGTGTTTGAATCTAACTTTTGTGTTTTGCTGACTTCCTGTTATGCTTATGTTTTCCTCTCTTCTCTGTAATTTTTTAGCTCTTCTAATGAATTTAATCAGATTAGACTTTCAGTAGTATAAAATAGATGGTGCTGTGGATTTTGCCACATTATCTACTTAATGCTGTCTGTGTGGGGTTAGCACCTGGGGCCCAGATCTATTAATTTGTTAGGGATTATGGAATGGTAATCTTCAAGTTCTGCCTTTTCTCCCTCAGTATCTAGAATATTTTACAAAGAAGATATCCATATACCAATCATTTGGTTACCCTGAGATGCAGTTCATGTAAAAAAGAGAGAAGAAAGAATGATTCAACATCTGTGTTTAATAGTTTCCAAATAATTAGTTTGTGCCTTGGCATCTTCCAAAGGTGACCACTGCTACTATTATAATTTCATGTACTTATGTGAACTTCACTTTCTACAATTCAATTCAGTTGATTCTTACTGATAGTCAAGCTGGCCCTTATTGAGCAACACTAGTGTAGGTATTCATCTGGTTTACCCTGTAATCATCTAAAAGATTCTTAGAAAACAATATCAACACTTCTGTCTGGAGCTGCTTGGTTTGTTTTGCTTCTCTGCAGGCCATTTTGTTCTTAGACCTTCATTCATTAGAGCTAGAGTTATGTTTTATACATGCCTGGTTAGGACTGAGTCTTCTCTTCTATCAGACACCTTCAACTATGATCTCTTCATTTTGGAATAAAATCATTCAACATATCAAATTTGTCTTTTATCTATTAAAGAAAGGATGTGATTGACTAATATAATAAACCCCACCTGACCTACTAGGTGATGTCCACCACCAGAAAATAGAAACAACTCCTGAGAATTGGTCGGACATTTAGGAGTGACTAAGAGAGAAAATAATAGAAGGTGAAGGGTTACCCAAAGATTGCTAACTATGAACACACTAGGACAGAAGAAATGAAAGGAGGGAGCTTTGTCACTCTTAGTCAGTCAGCTTTTTCATGACAGTGGATATTGCTTCCCGCTGCTAAGGAAACAACGATGAGTCCATATTTTCCCCAACAGAGCTGTCGCAGAGCCCTGTCTACTTTCTTTCCATCCCCTAAGCTCTCCTGAGTATGTATTTGCTGGTTGAACTAATGGAACTAGTTGGCTAGAGGGTCTGAATCTTGCGGCAAGCAGGAGTACAAGAGGACACAATGGCAACTGAACCACTACCAACCAACAGTTCACAGTTTGCCTTAAAGTTCAGTAGAGGCAAAGAGCTCCCATGGTGCCCTGGTTTGTCTAAAGATAATTCTTCAGGACCAGGACTAAGAGCTTAATTTGTGGTAAGCATAGAGAAAACACAGTTTACAAGAGTGAGTTTAAAACAATGGCTTTCCTTGCCTTTGTTGGTTCCAGCAACAGCCATCCATCTTCTCTTTTCTGTCGTCTAGCCCTTGACTACACAGAAAGCAGGAATCGTGTGTTTATGAATGGATACCCAGGCTAAGTAACGTGCTTTTAAATGTATTCTTCTTAGTTGCCTGATTGGGACTAATTTACCAATTAAATAAGACACCAGTCAAAGCAGAAACAGAGATACAAGCTTAAAAGTGTTAACAGCAACAGCTACAGTCATTCTTCTCTGAATGACACAGAGCTACTATATATAGTTTAGATATGAGTAATGAGGATGTGATTGCGAGCCAGTGTTTACAGGCAAGCTAGGCATACCACGGCACAATCTGATGGAATGTCTCGGTGATGGATTTCGTCTTCTGCTCTCTCTATTTTTCTCTGGGAGCTTTTCTATTTAGGGTATTAAATGACTTAGGTGTGATAGACAGAGAAGGACACTTATTAATTGTGGAATCTTCGGCAAGTTATTTAACCTCTCCAAGCTTCCTCATCTATGAAATGGGGATGATAACAGGATCGGCCACCCTCAGCCATGTGTGAGGACTGGAGGACACCATGCATACATGGAAGTGGAACACTGCCTGACAGACAGGAAAGTTCCCCATATAACAAGAAGTTCCTAATAATAAGGACATTTCAGTTGTCAGGCAAACATTTCTTACTTGGAGCCTTCTACTTGGAAGTCATAGACAATACTGAATTCAGGAAAGCATAATCATGCAAATAAGAGTCACTAAAAGTAGGCTGATAATCTTACATAAAGAAAGGGTTCATTTCATTCTTGGCAAAGGCCTTTAAGCTCTGGAGTCAAAGGACTCCTGCTCCTCTGAGAACAATGGGGAAGATAGCCTTAAATGTTAAGCAACTTTAAATCAAGAAAAGTAACCTCAGGGATGGTTAATGGGAGGATCATTCTAAGCAAGTAAGAGTGGTGGGAACCTGGCTTCCTTACCATGGACAGTAATGGTGCTTTCTGGTGAAGATGGGGAGTGGGAGCGACCAGAGGAAAGAAAAGGAACACATGTGAATGCCCTCAGCTGTGAGGAAGGACACAGAGGTTCCTGTCCTGAGCAGGGGGACCTCTGCCCATCTTCCTTGGTATCAGGGTGCCCTGCTTTGGTGTCAGATGTGGCTGACATACCCTAGAAAGGAATGTAAATTCACAATGGATCAAGTAGTCAAAAGAGATAACATCTCCCCATAAAACATCACTCTGTGGTCAGAACCTCAGCGCTCCCTCATTTTTCAAGACAGTTCAGAGCACTGGAGGCACACATTGAATAATGGTCCTTGTTCTACATTGAATAATCGAATAATGGTCCTTCCACCACAACCACAAACCAATAAATACACATAGAACTACACACATGTAAACATGTGTTTGCCCTTGTACATGTTTATGTGTATATTTCCATTAACACAGACAGAGAATTATCTCGTCTGTAACCACTTCAGAAGCATACTGATACAAATGCATTGCATCTTGGCAACTCAAATAAGCAATTATCAACATGATTTTCTAAAATGAAGAATTCTTGTCAAATTTCCAGACAAAAAAGACAATCACCCTTTTAATTAACTGGTACACGATGCGCTTCTAGATTTATCAGTGACTAACAAGACCAAGCAAACCTACTTTGTGCTTCCATGTTAAACAGAATTAAGGTTGACATTTGGGTGATTATACCTGATCTTGTGAGACAGGCAAAATTCATGTGGAACATGGCACAAACCTTCAATGTCTAGCTTTCTTGGCTCTTGCTTACAAATGACCACAGAGGGGTGGGGAGATGGCTCAGTGGATAAGATCATGGCTGTGTAATCATCAGGACATGTACCTACATAAAAGCCAGGCATGGCAGCGTGCTGGGCATGGCAGAATGTGCCTGTAACCTCAATGTTTTGAAGGGGCTGAGACAAGAGGATTGATTATTGGGGCAATCGATTATTGGCGCTTGCTGACTACCAAACTATCTCCAGGTGTAGTGAAAGACACTATCTCAGGGGGAAAAGGTAGACATTGATAGTCCAGGATACCCAGCATTCCCTGGCTTCCAAATGTGTGCACATATACCATACACACATATAAAAAAGTAAATAAATAAAATTTAGAAAAAAAATGTCAGTTGTGCTCCAAATTGTTTTATCAACCAAAATTACCTCCTAGCTAGAAAATGTTCCAATTCCTTAGCTCTAGAAGCAGTATGACTGTTGAGAACATCTGTCTGTAGCCTTCATGCTCTTAAGGGGAACTCAGTGGGACCCCAGATGGATAACACGTCTATCTGGAGAAAACATCTCCTTACCTCAAAATATCAATATAAGCTTTTAGGACAGTGGCTGGCTCAGCTCCTCAAAGTGTATACTTGGTCAAAGAAATGCTACATGGCCCCAGTTGCTTACCTGAAGAAGCAAATGTAAACCTCCCCTTTGGCTACACTTGACTTTCCATGACAAGGCGGATGCCACAGCCCCAGAGCTGACCTCCACTCTGCTCATGAACAGACTCGGACATCTCTGTTCACCTGCATGTCAGAAAATGTCCTGGCAACTGGGTCTGCTCTCCTGTGGGAAGCACTGCCATGGAAGACCACCTGGTAATTCCTTCAAAGTTCTATTGACTTCCGTTACCATTTGTAGGCATAGCTGGTAGGAAGGTAGCTATTTGGGAAGGCCTGCATTGGCTACACCTGAACTAGGCTGAGTTGAAGGGATGTTTATTACAGGTAACAATGAAGGAGATGTCTAAAGACACAGACCAATGAATAATAGGGTCAACGAAAGGACCCTACCTTTGACTGATTCCTCTGTATTGCGTTCAAATTCCAAAGAATAACTGCTGTGGGCCTGGTTATCATTTTTATTCTAGTAACAAGTTATGTGCCCTTAATTAACTTAGGGGCAGTCCTTTCCCCAGGAGTCAATACTTGCTCCCTTGTGGACAAAGTTAGCAAGAAGGACACTTGGACATCTGCTTAGTTATCTTAGGCCCTAGTAAGAACATAATTATTTTGCAAAAACAGAATGAATCAAAAAATAAAAAAAATGCACCCAAGATGTCTGATACATCAGCTGTGCCAAAAGCAAAAGGACCTTTTCGAATAGTGATGGGGAAGATGCTTTCAAGTTTGTAAGAGGGAAGAAGAAAGAAGAGGAGGAAGAAAGAAAGATGCAAAGTGCTGTGATGGTATATTTGTCAGCTGCCATGGCCTCAGCTGAGTTTCATGTGCTAGAGACACTAAAGATATCATTGTCCTAAGAGATAGTTGTATGACAGAATACGTAAGATTTTTTTTTTTTAGGTGCGACCAGACATAGGTAACCATATCTCTCATAAAAATGGTGGTGAGAAGTCAGAACAAGAGGAGCTCAACATTTTTATGCTCCTGACTTTGTGAGATAGCTCCTGAATAGGTTTCATGAATCAGCTAATTCTCACCTCTTGTAAATATTGGGTATCTTTATATACTTACAGAAGAATAGTTTTCAAACCAGGATCAATTTTGCCCCGCAGGGAAACTTGGCAACGTCTGTAGACATCTTTGCTTAGCACATCTTGAGGGAAGGAAGGCTGCCATGCAAAGGCTAGCAATGTAGATAAGCCACCTATAATGCACAGCCAGGACGCTGCCCATAACAAAGAGCTGACTGGTCCAAAAATGCCCATAGCGCAAAGTTCAGGGTGAGAATCAATACCGCATAACCCCAAAGGGTCCATGAATGGCCTAGATAGATTTAGGAACTCTGGCAGTAGACTTTGGCAAAAAAACAAAAACAAACACAACAAAACACACCACCAAATGAGGGGCCCTCACTTCAGGCCTTGCTCCACCACCCACACTCAGGAAGCCCCCCAGTTTCCTCTTCCCAGAAGCCTCCAGCTCTGCCACTGTCTCCAGTCACCTGGCGGCTAGAAGATCCTCGGCCGAACAACTCACCCTTGAACCAAACAGCTCTCCAATCACATGCCTCGGAATCCCCCATGCTAATTAAGCCTTTCGCCACCCATCCCTTGATAGTTTCACAACCACACTGTGCCAGATTATAAACTTCTTTTCAAAGCAGCAGGCTGTTTGGTCAATGGTTATTTCCCTTTGCCAGCAGGCAAGTGTCCTCTTGTTTTTTCTTCTTTTTTAAGGAATATAAATTAAAAAATTATTTATTGAGCCCCAAAATATTTTTAAGGTACAGAGCTAATCATTCATAACACATCCTAGTCGATAGAATATCTAGTAAAGAAAATAGTATGTATTAGCCAGGATTGGTTTTCTTTCAAAGAATATTCTTCTTCAGATAACCAATGACAAAGATAAAATTCCTAAATGATAAACACATTCACATCTAAAAGGCAAATGAGCAACATTCAGTCTTTCATTCATTCGATGATTAAACATTTTAATTTAAATGTCTGAAAGCCTACAAGTGATTACATCTTACTCATAATGAAATTTTTATTTTGCAGTATCATATTGATGCAATTTCTTAGTTGCAATATAATATCTATCCTCATGCTTCTTTCTCCTTTTTAAAATGAAAAATAGATCTCTCTCTTATAGCACACATCCTGACCATGGTTCCCCCCCCTACTCCTCCCAGCCCACTCTCAACCCCTGAAATTCACTCCCCTGTCTTCCATCAGAAAAGAGCAAGCCTCCAAGAGACCACAATCAAATATGACAAAACAAAATACAATAAGACAAGGCAAAAGCCCTCCTATAGAGGCTGGACCAAACAACCTAACAGGAGGAAAAGAGTACCAAGAGCACACAAAAGAGTCAGAGACACCTCTGCTCCCACAGTTAGGAGATCAACCAGGACACCAAGCTAACATCTTAGACATATATACAGAAGACCCCATGCTTGCTGCTTCAGTCTCTGTGAGCTCATATGTGCCCTGCTTAGTTGATTCAGTGGGCCACGTTCCTCTGGTGTCCTCCATCCACTCTGACCCCTACAATCTTTCCTCCCCCTATTCCCCAGGATTCCCTGAGCTCCAAGAGGAGGGACCCAACTTAGACTCTCTCTCCACATAATGTCTGGCTGTGGTGCTGTGCATCTACTCCCCTCTGCTGCTGGAGGAGGCCTCTCTGATGCTGACTGAACAAGGCACCAATCTACAAGTAAAGCAGACTATCGCATTAGAAGTAATTTTACTGGTTTCTTTAGAGGATTAGTTTCTGGTTCTTGGCCATCCAAGCAGTGTAGGGCATGGGCTCCCTCATGGATTAAGCCTCAAGTTAAATCAGACATTGGTTGGCCAATCCCAAAAGTGCTGCGCCATCATTGTCCCAGCACGCCTTGCAGGCAGGATGGATCGTTGGTCAAAGGCTTAGGGCTCAGCTGGTGTCTTTAGGGGTAAGAGCTCCATGCGGGAACCAGCTTGACCTCTTGACATTCATCGAGTTCTGTGAATGTTGTCCTCTGAAATGGGACCCACTGTCAGTTGGCAGAGAGCAACCTTCTGTCATAGCACCAGCCTGGGCTGTTTGGGGATCTCCAAAGGACCTCCTCAGCCAACAACTAAACAGAATGCAACCCAGTACCACCACTGGGAGCCTTGCCTGGCTATGAGAGATGGCCAGTTAAATTTTTATATATTTGCCATCACTAGGCTCCTCCTCATAGATTTCAGGAAGTTTTCATTGCATTAAGTTCCCACACCGCTCCCCAAAAGCCCCCCAATTCCAGCCATCTTTCCTTGTGCTCTCTTCCTCTATCCCATCTCCCATACCCCAACCTGATTCTTTCTGCTCCCATTCCCACCTGACCACAGTCCACTTGCAAAATCTATTCTATTTCCCCTTCCCAGGGAGATCTATACATCCCCCTAGACCCCTCCTCTTTACCTAACCTCTTTGGGTCTATAAATTGTAGCTTGGTTATCATTTACTAAAGGCTAATATCCACACATAAGTGAATACATACCACAGCTGTCTTTCTTGGTCTGGGTTACCTCACTTAGGATGATTTTTTTTTTTTTTTTTTTTTTAGTTTTATTCATTTGCCTGCAAATTTCATGATGTCATTTCTTTAACAGCTGAGTAATACTCCATCATGTAAATGTACCACATTTTGTTTATCCATTCTTCTATTGCAAGGCATTTAAATTGTTTCTAGTTTCTGGTTATTATCAATGAACAAAGTTCAGCAACTGTCCTTGTGGTAGGATTGAGTGTCCTTTTGGTATATGTTCAAGAATGATGAAGCTGGGTCTTGAATTAGATGGAATCCCAACTTTCCAAGGAACCATGATTTCCACAGTGGCTATGCAAGTTTGCACTCCCATCAGCAATGGAGGAGTGTTTCCCTTGGTCCACATCCTCTTCAGCATGATCTGCCACTTGGATTATTGACTTGAGTACTTCTGACAGGTGTAAGATGGAATCTCAAAATTGTTTTGATTAGCATTTCCCTGATTGATAGTTATGCTGAACATTTCTTTGTTTCTCAGCCATTTGAGATTCCTCTAATTCAGAATTCTCTGTTTAGATCTGTACCACATTTTTTATTTGAATTATTTGAGGGTTTTGTTTTGTTTTGTTGGGGTGGGATTGTTTGGGTTTTTTTGTTTTTGTTTGTTTGTTTGTTTTTACTATCTACTTTCTTGAATTCTTTATACATTTTGGATATTAGTCCTCTATTGAATGTGGAGTTGGTAAAAATCTTTTTCATTCTGTAGGATGCTGCTTTGTCTGATTGATGGTGTCCTTTACCTTACATAAGCTTTTCAATTTCATGAGGTATTATTTATTAATCGTTGATCTTAGTGTCTGCACTATTGGTGTTCTGTATGGGAAGTTGTCTCCTGTTCCAATGCATTCAAGGCTATTCTCCACTTTTTCTTCTGCTAGGTTCAGTGTATCTGGTTTTATGTTGAGGTCTTTGATCCACTTGGACTTGAATTTCGTGCAGAGTGATAAATATGGTTCTATTTTAGTTCTTCTACATGTAGCCATCTGGTCTGACTAGCAAAAGAGAGTTGAAGATACTTTTTCCCAGTGTGTATTTCTGATTTCTTTATCAAAAATCAGGTGTCCATTATTGTATAGATTTATGTCTTTAATTTTATTTCATTGATCAACATGTCTGTTTTTATGCCAACACTATTTTTTTATTACTGAAGTTTTGTAGTACAACTTGAAATCACGGATAGTGGTACTTCTAGAAGTTTTTTTTTTTTTAATTCACTTTATATCCTTGCTGTAGCCCCAACCCTCCTCCCCTCTCTTCTCCTCCCCCTCCTTTTTTTTTTTTTTTTTTGTCTTTGATTTTTACTTTCTCTTCCTTTAATTGGTGTTGGCTATAGGCTTGCTGTAAATTGCTTTTATTAACTTTAGGTATGTCTCTTGTATCCCCAACATCTCCAAGACTTATATGAGAAAGGGTTGTTAGATTTTGTCAAGGCCTTTTCTACATCTGCTGGGATGATCATGTGTTTTTTTTTCTTTCAGTTTGTTTATGTGTTAGATTACATTTATTGATTTTCATATATTAAACCATCCCTACATCTCTGTGATGAAGCCCACTTGATCATGGTGTATGATCCTTTTGATGTATTCTTGAATTCAGTTTGCCAGTATTTGAGAATTTTTTTCATCTATGTTAAGAAAAATTGGTTTGTAATTCTCTTTCTTTGTTGTATTTTTATGTAGTTTGGGTATTAGGGTAATTATGGTCTCATACAATGGATTGGACAATGTTCCTTCTGCTTGTATTTTGTGGAATAATTTGAGCAGTATTGGTGTTAACTCTTCTTGGAAGTCTGGTAGAATTCTGTGCTAAAACCATCTGGCCCTGGGCTTATTTTGGTTTGGAGACTTTTAATGGCTGCTTCTATTTAATTATAGGTTATAAGTCTATTTAAATTGTTTTGACACCCAAGCACCTATCATAACCATGCAGGCCTGTGGTAGCTGGACAAAAGAAACCCAAACATCCATCACAGGCACCACTATGATGGATGAATGTGTAACAGAGAGATGGGAAAGATGAAGTACAGGGTGGAGAGATGGAAGAGAAAGCAAAGCAAAAGGGTCCATACACTATGGAGAAAGGTGAACTGGAGACTTAATGGCAGTGAGGAACAGGCAAACCTGAGGAGGCCATGGTGAGGTTTTAGCCCTGGCTACCACCAAAGGCCATGTCCGGGTTTGTCGTCCTGCAGCAACTGGGGTCTGTGTTGATGTCTCAGGCCATGTCACCACCAAAGACCAAGTGGATGTTTATGGTCCAGGCTGTTGCTAGAGACCATCTGAGGGCCATGCTGCCACAGGTGGACATGTTGATCTATGTGGGCTACCTGATGCCATGGCGACATGGCCCATGCTGCTGCCAGGAGCCATGTCTGGGTCTGTGGTCCCCTGTCAGCTGAGGTCTGTGTTAATGTCCCAGGCCTGTGTTACGACCAAAGGCCATGCAGGTGTCCCTGGTCTGGCCTGACACTTAAGGCACTGTGCTGAGCTGTCCCTGCCCCCTCTCTGGCCACCACACTCAGGAGAGCTGTTCTGCCCCTCACTTGGGCAGCACAGAAGAGCTGACACTGATGGCAGGGGAGCAGATGAGTCGGCCAAAGGACAGGAGAGCAGGAGAGCAGACTCTGCTCCTTGCTGGCTGCGGCACTGAGTGAGCTAGCCAGGGCAATGCTGGAGACCTCACTCTGATCCTGGTGCAGGAGAGCTGGCAAGCTGACCAACTCAGCTCCCTCCCAGGCCCAGATCCTGGGCTTTGAGTTGGCCCACCCCAACATCTACTCTATCTAGGATCTGCCAAGGTATGTGAAGGGGCCGGTCCTGCAGATCCAAAGCTGTGGCATCTCCATGACACAAGAAACAACAGGCTATTTGAGGGGAGTTTCTATAAAGATTCGAAATTGATTGTGTAGCAGAAGCCAGAGGCCTTGAGCCAGACCAATGACTCATTGCAATGAACATTTGCAAGTAAAGACGTGTGGACAAAAGGGTGTACTGTGGGGCACGCTGTGAACATACTTCAGCTTCTACAACAGGATTTTTAAAATTCTGTCTTATTTTATTTTCTTTGTAGGGGGAGGTTGCAAGGGTAGAGGGTGGCTATGAAGAGACAGGGAGATGAGTGGGATTGGAGTCAGGAATCGGTAAAAAGTTAAAAACTTGTTTACCTGATCTTGATTTAACTTTAGTAAGTGGTATCTATCAAGATTATACATTTCTTTTAGATTTTCCAAATATAAAAGGTTTTTAAAGCATTACCTAATGATTCTCTGGATTTCATTGTTATCTGTCGTTAAGTTTCCCTTTTTGTTTCTGATTTTGTTAATTTGGATATTCTCTTTGTTTTTTAGTTAGTTTGGATAAGGGTTTGTTTGTCTTGTTGATGTTCTTGAAGAACCAACTCTTTATTGATTCTTTATATTGTTCTCTTTGTTTCTATTTTATTGATTTCAGCCCTCAGTTTGACTATTTTCCCCGCACTACTCCTCTTGGGTGTGTTTGCTTCTTTTGTTCTAGAGCTTTCAGGTGTGTTGTTAAGTTGCTAGTATGAGATCTCTCTAATTTTTTATGAAGGCACTTAGTGCTATGAACTTTCCTCTTCCTACTACTTTCATTGTATTCCATAATGTTTGGGTATGTTGTGTATTAATTTTCACTGAATTCTAGAAAGTCTTTTATTTCAATCTTTGTTTCTGTCTTGACTTATTTTTCATTCAATAGAGAGACTTGCTCACAGACTTCCATGAGTCTGTAAGTTTTCTGTTGTTTCCGCTGTTGTTTATATCCAGCTTTAATCTGTGGTGGTCTGATAGGATGCATGGAGTTATTTCAGTTTTCTTGTATCTGTTGATTCTGAGTATATGGTCAACTTTAGAGAAAGTTCCTGGAGGTATTGAAAAGAAGGTGTATTCTTTTGCGTGTGAGTAAAATGTTCTGAAAATACTTTAGGTCCATTGGTTTATAATATCAGTTAGCTCCAGCATTTCTCTGTTTAGTTTTTGTCTGGGTGACCTGTCCAATGGTAAGAATGGGGTATTGAAGTCTCCCAGTGTCAGCGTGTGGGGAGCAATATGTGATTTAGACTGTTGCGGTGTTTCTTTTACAAAAGTGGGTGCCGTTGTGTTTGGGGTATAGACTTTAAGAACTGAAATGACATCTTGGTGGATTTTTCCTTTGAAGAGTATAGTGTCCTTCCCTATTTCTTTTGATTATTTTTGGTTTGAAGTCTATTTTGTTAGATATTAAAATAGGTACACCAGCTTGCTTCTTAGGTCCATTCACTTGGAATATCTTTTTCCAACTCTTTTACCCTGCAGTAATGTCCATCCTTAATATTGATTTGTATTTCTTGGATGCAGCAGAAGGATGGATCCTGTTTTCATGTTTATTCTGTTGGTCTGTGTCTTTTCTTTTCTTTTTAATTTTTATTTTTTTCTTTATAATTTATTCATTATATATCCCTATTGAAGTCCCCTCCCTCAACTCCCCCAGTCCCACCCTCCCTCCGTCTTCCCTTCATCCCCTTCCCCTAGTCCACTGGCAAGGCTGCATCTCCAGGAGCATGTGATCAGAGAGCAGTCAACTGAGTTCATGATAGAGGCAGCCCCTACACCCCTCCTTCAGAGATCCACCTGGAGACTGAACTGCCAATGGGTCACATCTGAGCAGGGTCTAGGTCCTCTCCATGCATTGTCCTTTGTCCTCTGCAGGACCTCCTGGGTTCAGATCTTTTAGTTTTGTTTGTCTCCTTGTGGGACTTCTGTCCTTTCCATGTCCCTCTTCCTCTCTGCGCTCTGCCCAAAGTTTGGCCCTGAGTCTCAGCATCTGCTTTGATCCCCTGTTGGGTCAATCCTTTCAGAGGACCCCCTATAGTTAGTCTGTGTCTTTTTATTGAGGGAATTGAGATCATTGATATTGGGAGATATTAATGACCAAGGACTGTTGATTCTTGTAAATTTATTGTTGTTGGTTATGCTGGTGATGGTCGTGTGTGTGTGTGTGTGTGTGTGTGTGTGTGTGTTTCCTTACTTTTTATTTTGCTGGTGTGGGATTATTAATTTCCTGTGTTTTCATGGGTATAACTAATCTCCTTGGGTTAGAATTTTCCAGTAACTGCTACAGACATGTATTTATAGATAGATATTGCTTGAGGTTGACTTTATTATGGAATATCTTATTTTCTCCATCTATGGTATTTGAACATTTTTCTGGGTATAGAACTCTGGTTTAGAATCTGTGATCTCTTGGAGTCTGCAAGGCTATCTGGACATCTGTCCAGGCCATATTGGCTTTTAGAGCCTCCATTGAGAAGTCAGGTATAAGTCTAGTGAGTCTGCCTTTATAATTACTTGGACTTTTAACCTTGTAAATATTAATAATTGTAATAATAAAAAGCTGTTACTTGTCTTTGTTCCATATGTTTAGTGTTTTGATTATTATGTATGTGATGAGGGGACTTTCTTTTCTGGTTCAATCTCTTCATTGTTTTGTATGCTTCTTGAATCTTAATTGATTTCCTTTTTAGGTTGGGGAATTTTTCTTCTATGATTTTGTTGAAAATATTTTATGGGCCTTTGAGCTGGATTCTTCTCCTTCCTCTATTCCTATTATTCTTTTCATCATGTCCCAGATTTTCTGAATGTTTTGTGTAAAGAATTTTTTAGATTTAACATTTTCTTTGACTTGATGTATCCATTTCTTCTTCAATGCCTGAGATTCTCTCTTCCATCTCTTATATTTTGTTGGTGAAGCTTGCCTCTGTAGTTCTTGCTTGAATGCCTAAATTTTTTGTTTCCAGAACTTCCTCGGTTTGTGTTTTCTTTATTGCTTCTATTTCCATTCTCGGGTATGAACAGTTTTTATTCACTTCCTTCAATTGTTCCTTTTTTCTTGACTTACTTTAAATGGATTTATTTATTTCCTCCAACTGTTTGAGTTTTACTGGCTTTCTTCAAGGGATTTGTTCATTTTCTCTTTAAGGACTGCTATCATCTTCATATAGTTGGTCTTAGCTCTTTTTCTTGTGTTTCATCTATATTGGAGTATTTAGCATAGTCCTGCTCTAGTAGAGGTATTTTGCTGGCTGTTCTGGTTGTGTCCTTACACTGGTATCTAGGCATCTGGGTTTGGGGTGATTATAGGTCTGAGTGCTGATTTGCGGGTTCGTCTTTGTTGAGTGGGTGTTTTGCTCCCTGGCTTCTGTTTCCTCTCTGGATTTTCAGAGGATGTGATTTTCAGAGGATTTTCAGAGCTGTGTGTTGCCTGTTCTACTGGCCTGCTCAGCTGCTGTGCTCACAGGGAATGTCTGTGGGTGATGGAGGCTGAGATACAGTTACAAGTGGGGAGAGGGAGATTAGGAGGGGATGGTCTGTTTCAGGGTGATTTGGTCTAGGGGAACAGAAAGAGTGGAGAAGGTCTGGGGCAGCCCACCTGGCTTTCTGGCAGGTGTGACCTGTGGTTGAGCAGGAGCTATCTGCTTGAGTTGGTGGCTGGGACACAGTGATAAGTAGGGGGACGGGCTGGAGGGGATGGGCTGTGGGATCCACAGGAAACATAGACAGAGGGAGGATGCAGCTGGTGGTCTGTTGTAGCACTAGGGACAAGCCTGAGGGATGGGATCTAGGGCAGTGGTCCTCACTCTGTGGGGTGCCATCCCTTTGGAAGTCAGATGACTCCTTCACAGCGTCACCTAAGACCACTGGAAAACACAGATATTTGTATTACAATTCATAACAAAAGCAAACTTACAGTTAATAAGCAGCAACAAAAATACTTTTACGGTTGGGGTCAACTGTGAGGAACTAGATTAAAGGGTCCCGGCATGAGGAAGGTTGAGAACCGCTGATCTAAAGGAACAGAGAAGAAGAGAAAGTCTAAGGGCAGACTATCTGGTCTTCTAAGAGGCCCGAGTGGCCTGTGGTGGCGCATGGGTGTCTGCCTGAGCCGGGGGTGGGTAGGACACAGCTCTGAGTTGGGGCGAAGGAGAGGGTGGCCAGAAGAGGTTAGTCTATGGAATCCACTGGCGACATGGGCTAGGAGGGGAGGGAGGCTGCAGCCAGTGTTCTGTTGCAGCACTTAGGATGAGCCTGAGGGCTTGGGTCTTGGGGAACAGAGAGAGACAAAGAGTAGCGATTGTCCTTTTGCCTGCCACTAGAGTGCTCCTCTAACTCTGCATTTCTTGTGCAACAACTCAAACTTTCTGAACAGGCCATGGGAACAGAGGATTATTTCCTATGCTAAGAAAAAAGGAAGCCATGCCCCGAGCCTGAAGTGGACACAATGGAAACCTCAGTATTGACACTAGCAGAGGTGTCTGAGCTCACAGGTGTCTATGTGAGATATCCTTCAGCTCTCTGCTTGGAGGGAACCCTCTGGGGGGGGGGTTTAAACTGTCTCTGCAAAGTAGAAAAACCCACAGTAAGCTACTGCAATAAAATACATCGCCCACTCACCACCTTTATATGCTGTTAAATATTTAATTAAGAAGTCATAAGAAACGCACTGTTATACACACAGCAAAGAGAGTGAAGAAAAACTGAATTCCTGAAATAGGACAGAGCCCACCTTGGTAGTAAGCACTTTTTTTTTCATTTATTTTTAACCCTGGGACATTTGCAGAAAAGATTGTTTATCTTTTTCTCCATTTTCTTGAAGCATGCCTTTTCCAGAAAGAAAAGATATTTAATAAATATTTAAAAACATGTGTTTAAACCATCTAGAAAGTTTAATTTTCTTTGAAAATGGTTTCCACAGCCGAGGTCTTCTCCAAGTTTCTGGAGCTAACTTTTCACCTGATCAGATGTCAAGTGTAGCCTGTGTGACCCTGTGTGGGCCTCTGTCAATCACGCAAGGGTTTTGCTTGGATCCCCCCACCCCCACCCAGGAAGATCCACCATCCGCTGGCATCTCCTGCAGCAGAAAGGCAGAAGCTAGCAAAGAAGCTAACGGATGCAGTTGTTTGTTTCCAAAGAACTTGGTTTCCTGGGAGCTTGTTCCGTGTTATCATGAAGGTAATAAAGAAACTTCTGGAAGAAGGCCAAGGAGCTTTGAGTAGTAGGAGCCCTGAGCAGCTCAGGCTATAAACAGAATTAAAGTCTGTATCCAGTTCATGCCCCAAGCAGCAGTAAGAAAGGACAGAAAATGGAGGGGGAGCCTGAACTCAGCCCGGGGAAGTCAACAACTGCCCCCCCCACCCCTGTCACTGTAAACCAGCTCCACGCAGGGTCTGCACACTTAAAGGGAGGGGCCCGGCTTCCAGCAGGGCCTTTGTGCTGAGAGTTTCCAGGCTTGCCCAGGTCCACAAGGACAGTGCCTGCGGACAATGACTCTAAGCGCTTCTTGAGGCTTTGACATGACCGAACCATGTTTCTGGAGCTGATAAACTAAATTAAACCTGACCTTGCACGGGGCAGCAACTGAGGTTGAAGGGTTAAGGATAAATTTTCCTCAAACAGCTTCTCCAGGGTATAATATTTAAAGGGGGGGGGGGGGAAGGGGGGAAGCGTCGCTTTGCTCGGTGCCTTCCGGTTTGTTTTGTCAACGAAAATATAGTGCCGTGGGTGCTAACGAAAATCAATCTCCAAGTCTTAAAGGGATGGTATTGGGGAGCCTGGGCAGAACTGTGTATTTCTGTGAGTCTGGAAGAAGCGCCGGCCAGGAGGGATCTTGGCGCCTTCATTGTGGCCATTCCAGCCCTCAGGGAACCAGAAACTACCAGGATCCCTTTTCTGAGGACAGGAAAACGTCTGCTACAACATCAAGATCCTGGCAATCTTCTCCTAAAAATTATCTCCCAGGAGAAACAAAGAGGCTCTCCCTGGAGGGAAGCCCCTTCTCCTCACTATCAGGCTGAGAATTAAAGAATCCTCTGCTAGCTGGTCTGTGACAAGTGTCATCAAGGCAATGATGGTGATGAGAAACCCAAGACTCGAGTCATATAGCTTGTGCTGTTGTGGACAGCGCTACACTTGAAACAGAACAACAGCCGTTTTGTTGCTTTTAAACAGAAAGAACGACTTACTTTAACACTGCCGGGATGTGTCCACGCTACACTGCGCGACATTGCCTGGGCAGATTCCGATTTGGCATATTACATGCACGTGACTGATGTCTCTGCACACTGTGACCGGGAAGGAAAAAAAAGGAATCCAGCTTAAAAAAGAAATCAATGAAGGAGGGTGGTTTAGCCCTCCGCTAGCTCAGCAGCTCACTCTCGCTTACACCGATGCCAGGCTTTCTTCTTCCTTCGCTGCTCCTGGAGAGAAGGAGGCAGCTCAGCGTCAAACAGCGTCCAGTTTCACCCTCAAAGGTTCATGTGCTCTCCCAGATCCAAAGCAAACCAACGCTGGTCCTCAGCTGCAGGAGGGGAAAACAAAGCAGGTTTTTTAAAGGCACATGGCTAGCAAATTTATTATTAAAAAAACAACTGGACATAGATATTATACACAATTCAAAAGAGCCTCAGAACTGTGTGTTTCTGGAAAGGGGTCAGCAGTCTGGCCACTAACAGTCAGATGCAGGGGTTAGAGTATTGGTTTCTTAAAGGAGGAAACAAAAAGATCATGAAGACTAAAGCTTAAGAATCATGAAAGTCTGCGCTTGTGGAGGAAAAGAAG
The DNA here is from genome assembly GCF_030254825.1 of Meriones unguiculatus. NCBI lineage: Eukaryota > Metazoa > Chordata > Mammalia > Rodentia > Muridae > Meriones > Meriones unguiculatus. The sequence continues at coordinate 118,205,703 of NC_083356.1, read as the reverse complement.
AAAAGTGTGTCCACAGTACAAAATATAAAACAGTGTTTTAAGTTCAACAAAGAACCACTCGTGGCTTTGAAAAGTAGAAAAAGAACAAAATCAATCTTGAGGTTATTCATTGAGGATAACAAAGGGTAAAAGAAGAAAATGGCAAGAAACCAGGAGAGTTTCTAAGGGGCCATAGTCCAAAGCATGCTAGACTTTCTTGTGTATAAAGCCAAAGGCAGAATGAGGTAGGGGAGGAAACCAACCCAAAGACCAAAGGGCAAAACCTTGTGCATAGCATACTGATGGATCAAGCAAGCAACTAAGCAACTTGCAGAAAATACATATATGCACATTTGTGTGCGTGTGTGTGTGTGTGTGTGTGTGTGTGTGTGCGTGTGTGTGGTATGTGTCTTGAATGCACAACAGCAGGTACCTGTTGGAGGCCATCAGCATCCAATCCCCTGAAGCTAGCATTTCGGGCCATTATGAGCCACAGGACCAGGGTGCTGGGAATCAAACTTGGGTTCTTCGTAAGAGCAGTGAATGCTCTTTAGCACTGGGCCACCCCTCTAAATAATGACGTAAGTTGCTATTCAGGAGTGGTGACAAATGCCTGTAATCCTCACACTTCAGGGAGGAGACAGAAATCCAGCTTGGGCTTCATAGCAATTCAAAGTCCAATGCTGACCATTTGGTGGGAGTGTGTGTGTAATATATGTATTCTATAATCACAACTATATTATGTTATATATTATATATAATCACAAAAATCTCTATATATGTGTGTAACAAAATATATATTATATATATAATTACAAAAATCACTATATCTGTCATATAATATAGATCATATTATAGATCAAAATATAGATCATAATATAGATCATCATAATATAGATCATTATATAATATGATCTATATTATATGACAGATATAGTGATTTTTGTAATTATATATAATAAGCAAACATAAAAATATAATAAAATAGCTATATGTATGTAATATATGATATATTACACACATATATAGTGATTTTATATTTTTATATATTTATTTACATATATGTCTTTATATGCACACATATAGTCTATATATATATGTTCAGTATAGGCCCTTCTCCATTAATATATATTATATATAAATATGCATACTTATTTTTCTTCAAGTTACAAAGCAAGACACCACATTGAGGAAATAGAAATATAATCCTTTGATGTTGAAGTGATTTATATTCAGTTAACAAACTAGGAATAGTTTTGCTAGAGCTTAACCCTACCAGTGTCCTGAAGGAGAGACCCACAGACATGGGGATATGATACTTTACAAAACCCAAACAACTAAATAAAATGAATCCATCAACAGAAAAATGCCCTTGTCTCAAATTCTTAACTCAGACTCATATGCTCTTGCTTTCAACCTCAGTAAGCTATGGCTGAGGCTGGTTTTTCAGGTCACAGCACCAACCCAGCCTCACGGCAAAGAACAGCTCAAGAGGCCATCTGGAAGAGAGTTCTAGAGTCATGCTGGGCCACACCGCTGAAGTCAGTCATCAGGGCAGAGATGAAGAAACCATCTGGACAGGGTGAGTGAGATCCAGAGAAGAGACAGGGCGCCTGAGTCCCCTAAGAAATATGGAGGTTGATGTAGTGCCCTTTGACTATACTTTGGCTACATTCAGTGTGTCTAACGGAAGTGAGTCTTCTGCCTTGGAGCACTGGCTGGAAGATGGAGCAGCTAAAGGAAGAAACTTTGAGAAACAGTTAGGGAAAGGGCCTTCTTAGACTGTGCATATGACCTGGGCAACCTTGGTAACCTCGGTCTCTCAATCTACATAAGAATCAAAGGGCAATAGGAATGTTAGCAATGATCAACAACATGACCAGGAAGGATGTCACTCTGAGAACAGTCAGGGTACTGGTGACGAAGGAGAGGGGACAGGATGGAGCATGAAGAAAATTCAGTCACAACCTTTCCAACGGGAGAGGAGAAGCTTTAGAAGCCTGGTGGGAGAGGCTAGGATCTTAGACACTGTCTGGAAGTTCCTCTGATGGTTATGTAAAGCCAGGAAGGAGAAAATCACTTCTTTCTCATACAGTCTATGAAGTTATAAGATCTTCTCTTCTCTCTTTCTCTCTCTCTCTCTGTCTCCCTCCTCTTCATCTATGCCTCTCTTCTTTTGTAGACCATGCCATTCGAACCCTTTACTTGAAAGAACGTATTTATTTCCCCTTTCTGTTCCTTAGATTTCATGTCAGTCAGTTTTCTGTCACTATAACAAAGTAGCTGGCATCATCAACTTGCAAAGAAAAAAAAAAAAAAAGAAGTTCTGGTTTTAGATGCTTTACTCTAAGATTAGGTAGACTCAGTAGATTAGGTAGAGCACCCTGCATGGTGGAGAACAGTGGCAGAACAAACCTCTGGGAAGTGAAAGGAGAAAAAGGAAGACGCCATGGTCCCACAGTCCCTTTCAAAAACAACTCTTCCCCCCCGCCCCAGTTGTGCTAGAAACTCTCACTAGTCCCCACCTTCTCCTGATTCCGCCACCTCCCAGAAGTGGTATATGTTCAGGAACAAGCCTTTAGCACAGCAGCCAACCTGGCAGTGTGTGTGTGTGTGTGTGTGTGTGTGTGTGTGTGTAGTTTTATTCCTTTATCTTCCTCCTACCATTCTTCAACAGAATCACAGCAGCAGACAGTAGCCTAAAGCACCAGAATTGTGCCGGTCAATCTCCTACTTAAGATGGGACGAACCTGATGGAAGTCCCCCTTAGAAACGTGTTATATGGGTTACATAGGTATATCTGTGTGTCAAAATAATACAGACCTTTTGATATATTATGTGTGCTTCTTTCAAAATTAAAGGGAATGAGCATGGATAATTATGAAAGGAGCTAAGTTTGGGGGAAGCACATGGGAGTTAATTTTCTTAGTCTTTTACTTTGGTGTTAGTCTGAAATTTTACATTAGTGAACTCATGATTCTTCCTTATGTTCTGTGCAATGGACATAACTACATATTCTTATATAATCGATATATGTATGTATGCACACGTGCTCTCGAGGAGCAAATATCCTGGTCTTAGAACCACACAGTCCTGATTTCACTCAGCTAGAACCAGCAGGGCTTTGACATCTGTCAGCACAGCCAGCACTGCATCAGCTTGAGCGCTTGAGTGTGAATTCCTCTCGACTTTCCTGGCCTCTAGGATGGGAGCTGTGCCGTTGGAACACATCTCCTCTGCACTGAAATTTCAAGAGCAAGCATTATATAATCCTCTCCATCCCTTGTCACCATTGCAATCACTATTTTGTGCTTCGCTGCTCAGGCTGAACATGGAGTCTGCAATATGATATCGTAGGGAGAAGCCAGGAATGTGACTAAATACTTTCCCCTGAAATTCTCTCCAACAGAAGGCAGGACTGGGGACACTGTTCTCATTCTTGTCTGCTACTTCATTTCCTTTCCACTATTACTTTCTTAAATTACCAAAATAAGCATAATATATGGTTTCTCCCCATCTCCCAGGCGGGCTTAGCTTTGTCTTCTCTGTACAAGTTACTCCTTATTTTGTTTTATTTTTTTTTCACCTCTGATGCTTTTTCCTTAATATAATCCCTTAACGTCTGTGAATAATTTCTGTACCAGATGAATTTCTTACGTCAAAAAGAAAAGGCTACATGCTGGAAAACTTTGAAAATAGTCGGTTTATAAGCCACACGATAGACATTTTAGCCTAAGATGAAATATTTAACAATTTGGACTAATGAGGGATAACCCAGTCAGAATTATAAAATATTTAAAAAGAAATATCCCATAAAATAGAAACTATTATGCCCAGTAAAGGGCAGAGGCTTGCAAATCATTGGAAGTAGGAATATTTGAAGACTTGTTGTGATGAATAGTCAATAATGTTTTTAATTAGCATGCTAACAACTTTGTGAGTAATTTTTGCTTCTTCAGTCTTCACAGATCTTCTGTCTTTCTTTCTTTAAATGCAAAATAACCTAGAAAGATCCACCCCCTTACTTTCATAAATTTTGAGTTGCTAGAGTCCACATTCATATATCTCAACTCTCATAAAGAAATGTTTTTAAACAATTTTGATTTACTTCCACTTTTTTTTTTTAAAGTCACTCAGAGATCTTTTTACTGTGTTTTGTCCTTAAGAAAAATGGTCATATTTGGAAAAGAATCCTCCATTAACAGAAATGGCTATTGTGAAGTACAGGAGGGAAATTGGGATCCATTAAGGCAAGGCGCAAAGAAAAGAGTAGCAAATAACTGATAAGCAGACACATCAGCCTCCTGATTTGTTTCATAAACAACTATTACCCCTCTTCGAGGCCCCCAGAATCTATCGCCTTCAGCTCTTAACCCTTAGCCTGAGATTCCCTCCCAGAGGAGTGACCATAGGCCCAGTCCTCTCAGGCCCTGAGCTTCAGCTAGAAATGCTTTTGTCTGAACTTGCATGTTAGGCAGGTCCTTCTGCCAAAGCATTTCTTAAATTTGTTTCTTTAGAATTACCAAATAACAGTGCATACTAACTTATTATATTAAATTTTAGCATAACTTCATTGTCTGTATTCGAGTTTATCAACTGTGCAAAAAATCCTTGCTAGAATAACATTATCCTTAGTAACCTTTTGCATCTCCTGATTTGCTTCTTTAGCATACTGTGTGTGTACATGTAAAATAAATTTACCGTTTTAGTCACTTCTAAGTGCTCAGTCCAGTAAAATTAGGCACGTTCACATCGTTGGGCAATTGTCACCATGGAAGCAATTTGAAGAGCCTTTAGCCCCAGGACCCAGGGGGATTCCGAGTTCTTGAGCACAGTTTAAGCCCTATCTGAATCAGCATCTTAATTAGAGTAGTGACTGAGTGATTAGTCACAAATGAAACTCCTTAAAATTAAGTGGCGTGTGAATGTCCTTGCTGCCCTAGAATTTGGGTATCTAGCTAAAGGAAATGGCTAAATCATACACAGAACACTCCAATTTGATCCAGAGGACATGTGTAGGTATTTCATTAGTAAAAACATGTCTGCAGTTGACGTGAACATGAGCTTGACAGCTAAGATTGAGAGAAGCCTCCTGAAATCCCTAGTATCCTTGCATTTCTCCTCTAAGCTTCTTTTTATTAGGTACAAGTGAGTTTTCAGGGGTGAATTCCTTTTGAGTTTCCCTCTGCTCCTTGGCTCAGACTGGCCTGGATGTTCCTGAGCAAAGGCAATTAGGTGGGAGAATATGCTAAAAAGGGGGGGGGGGATCCCCAAAGTGCCATTAAAGTAGGTTAGTTAGCATACTGACTTGGGGGAACTTGAAGTTGTTTTTCTATGTGAAGAATCAGAGCAGTTTCCAAAGATGTTCCTGGGATTATGTGTGCTTTTGTGTGTATGAGTTTGGAAACATCTTCAAGTTCTGGGCTGCCTGAGAATCAATACTTCAGGGGATGGAATTGTGTCAGGTTCCAATAGTCAAGAGTGGGGATTCTGGGAATGGGGAATAGGCCTGAATCAAAGGACTTGGTAAGTTTATCTTCTAAGTCTGAACCCAGTGACCAGATGTCAGGAGGAATGGCTACTTAGCAGAAAAGGAAGACGACGTGTGTCCAGCACTCGCCAGGTACCACATGGAGGAAGTAAGCACTGTGGAATCACTATATAATGAGTCCCAGCACAGTGCCCCACAGAGAGAAAAGCAGGAACAAGGATGTGTAGGCCGTGCTGCTGACTGATGCGGCCCACACAGGCTTCCGAAGCACCATCGGACAGGCAAATAGGCTTGTCCGGGAGACTCCGGTGAGCACCAAATTCCCAATAATAGCTAAGTGTCAGGCTGGAAGGCCTTTGTAGGAGTTGATCCCACTCCACCTTCTCAGTGGTCTGCATATGTATGTAATGGGAATGATATTTAACATACAGGGTGACAAAAACTGGGGTTCCTGAAAATGGAATAAGGGGATGAGAGTCGAGGCCTGCATCAGAGTTCAAGAAATTGACTCTACAACTCAGGTTGAATATCCCTTACACATGGAAACACATGTTTCAGATCTCAATTATTTTTCTGATTTTGGAAGTCGTACATCTCTACAATGAGATAGCTTAAGAAAGTACCTGATTCCAAACATGAAATTTATGTTCCTTACATCTACGCTCTGAAACTGACAGTATTTTTAGTGTCTTTGCATTTGACTCTACATCACTGAGTCACAGATGCAGAATTTTCTACTTGCATTGTCGCGTGGGTACTCAAAAGGTTTTGAATTCTGAAACATTTTAGATTTAAAATTTTAAAAGGCAAATAAGAATGCTCAAACAATGAAACAGAAAGATGATAGATAATGTCTTTAAAGGCAGAAAAAAAATGCTAGAATGAGAACAAGCTGATCGGGCACTGTGGAGGTAGCAGCTTTCTATTATAGTGAAAGTGCCAATAGTTCCCAGCAACTTACATTCAGTGCATTCTGTGTGTTTGGTAAGTGGGTGTGGGGTGCATTCCAGTGCTAGATGCTGTGCCTGGCCGTGGGGACTGGTGGGAAACTCAACAGGCTTGCCCTGGTATTGCTGCAAGCTTAACAATCCAGCCAAAGGCAAGTGAAACGGTATCAGAGAATGGAAAAGGATTTAAAACTGTGTCTCAGGGCACAGTGAAAGGAATCGTGCATTTTAGCTAGAAACCATCTTATTTTAAAGAGCATTTGAAGGACTGATGGGAGGAAAAAGAGGCGTGTTTTGTGTCCAGCTTCATGATATTTAATGTATGGCCCGCCTCTGCCTGTGAAGGGATGATAGGCCCTGGGCCCCAGATGGTCAGCTTCAGCCGGGCACACTGGATGGGTCTTTGAAAAGAATTTAGGCTAGCATTTCTTTCTGGCTCCTTTTCAGAAGTGCTGGAGATTGAACCAAGACCCTCCCCATGCTAGGCAGGTGCTATACCACGGAAGTATAGCTCCAGCCACCAGCCACGTGCCCACATCGTGTTCCTCCTTGTGGGAGTGGCCCACATTGAGACCAGCAGCCTCCTGAGTGGCCACGGTCCTTGCTCTGGCCACTGGTATGTATGCAGCAGTGATCACGGAAGGAAGATGCAGCTAACCAGATTAGAGGTGAAAGGCATCTCCGCTTTCTCCAGAAAGGTCTGTTGAGTAGAATGGTCTCTAGCAGCACCTGAATATTGAGCTTAAACTCATGTAAACTCTTTAACCAAGCATGGGCTGTCTTAAGCCAAAGCCCAAAGTGAGGTTAAGCTCACGCGAGAGCCCAGCAGAGGTATTCTAATTGTTACTATTTCTCAAAATTAGGTGGCCCACCTATCATTAACACATATTAGTGCTGCCAATTTCTCCGTAATTGTGGGTTTGATTCAACTCGTTTAAATCCATTTTATTGATGTGTAAGGACACCTACAATGAATCACTTGCAGTTTCGGCTAAAAGTTTAGTGATCGGACTGGAAATGAACAATTGATGCCTGGCTTTGTGGCTAACGCTCTTTACTCTCCTCTTGCATGGTAGCTGCTTATGCTTACGTATCCAGCATGAAGAATGAATTATCATTGGTGACTACAAAGTGAAACTGCGAAGGTGTCAGATGATGAGACACAAAAAAGGAGGATAATTTGCCTCCTTCCTTTCATCCTATTCAACGTTTGAGTTTTTCCTAGATACTGAAGTCCCTCTAGATACCAGCTTATACCTTTCTTGCAATGAAAAGCTACTGATCCTAAAAAGGACCACAGAATGAACTTCAACGGGACCTTGATTTTTGGGCCTCTGCTTGCCTGCTAGAGAATCCTGTCCGTTTCTCATTGCTGGGAATGCACTTAGAAACCACCTTCATGTTGATCTGAGTAAGTCTTCTTTCTCTTTAGAGGTACATACTCCCCAGCATACTGCACAATTCCCAATGGTACCTCAGTTCCAAATTTGGGTGTCTACCACCATAACAAGGGGTAGGAGCTGTCCCTCACTTTCCCCTCCTTTATCACTAGCTAAGACTTCAAGCACAGATAGCAGACCTCACATGCTTCTTTTGAAGCCTCCGTAAAAAACACCAGGGTTCCAGAAACCATGCTCTTGGTGCTTTATAAACCAGTTGGAGAGAGAAAAGAAACACGAAAGATATGAAAAAGGAAAAAGTCAGAACACAAAAAATATCTTGGTGACTTAAGATAAAACGTTGACCTGCCACTACTTCCAAATGAATTTTACCAAAAAATAATTATGCTCATTGCATTGATGGTGCCTCCGAGACACTGAAGAAACAGTCCCTTGACAACCCCACGAGAGCCTGTATACGATACCAGCTAGTAAAAAGTACCTTTCGTTCTAAGAAGCTCAGGTTTTCTCCGATTGCTTTCACTTTCAGCCTGAGATGAAGCACAGCATGGCTTTCTGAGTTTCACAATAAGCATCAATGGTAATTGTTCAGCAAATGTATTCTCACAAATTTAGAGACTATTATGGCTTCTTCCACATTGCAGATTACTAACCACTAGACAGTCTCAGCATAGACTCGGGCTGGGGCTATAGTTCAGTGGTGGGGCACTTGCCTAGTATGTAAGTTTAAGGGAGGTCCTGGATTTAATTCCAAGCACCACACGCACACAGAGACACACACACACACAGACACACACACGCACACACACTCACAAAGAGCACTTGACTAAACAGGTGAACAAATAACAATATCACAGCAACAATCTGAAAGCTAGAAACATTGGGAACTGTTAAGAAAATGTGCTGAATTATTGAAAACAAGAGAATCAAGGTGCAGTTTATCAGTAAATGGTACACAGCTTAAGTCTATAAATGATGTTTTGTTTGTTCTGTTTTAAAGGGCCACACAATACATATTTCTTTTTTTTTTTTTTTTTTTTCAGAACCCAGTGTGTGATTTCTGGTATTGCCAAGTCCCGGCTTCTGCACTTGAAGAGGAAAGACTGGTTTGACAGCTCTATCTCTACAGTACCACTGAGGTAAACTATTAAAAAGCAGCTGTGGAGCCCTTACTAACAAAACCAGCCCTGGAAAGGCTCTCAGATTCCCTTTCACCCCTCACCTCTGCCCTGTCTTCAAGAACTCTCTCTCAGATACTGGCCCCCTGAGACAGGAGGCCACACGCGGTCAACCCTCATACCCCGTGGCTACTGCGTGTGGACATTTTCACCGCTCCTGTGCGGTTTGCTTTAATTTGGAAAGGCCCGTAGCACAGAAGAGAGCTGTTTTAAAAGACAAAAATGGACACCAGCACCAGTTATTCCTGACACACCTATTTCTAGGTGCACTTGCTGATTAAGTTAGTACCTAGAATGAAGAGCATCCACAGAACACTTCTCACAAATCATGCCCTCCCATGGGAAAGGGAGCCTAGACATTAGGAGCTTGTAGAAAAACCCCTGGCCTTTGATGGGCTAGAGCCTTCTGGGCAATTCCAAGAGAGTATCCTAAAGACAGGGCCAAAAAGAAGGCCTGTGGCCTGTTTTATTCAATAATCATTCTACTCAAAATGTAAGTAGATGCTCATTTACACAGAAATGAGGAGCAATTGTTTAAAAAAAAAAAAAAACTCATAGCAGCCTGACAATCCACTAGGCTGGTTTAATTACACAACACACATTTATTTTTTGAAACTTGGAAGCCAAGAATTTCAAAGTCAAAGGGGCTTCAGAATGAAAGCTACCTTGCTGCCACCTTGACCTTGAAAGTGGCCTTTGTCTTGAAGCTTGCTCACATCACCAAGTAAAAGAATTCACAGTGCATACGCATTTGCTCTTCCTTTTCTCAGTGATTCATTTGTATTGACTTATGAAGGTATTGACACACAAGATTTTTTGTTGTGTATTATTTTTAATAGTTCATCAGCACAGACATCATAAGCACTGGCTTAAAAAAAATAAAGATGAGGGTGGATTACTTGCAATGATACTTGATAGTGCTGTCTACATAATCCCTGTTCATGTTCAGGTTATAGATTTACTGCAAGTAGCCATGTGGATGTATGTGTTTATTTGCAAAGGTTTGTGTACTCATTACCTAGCAATACTGGAAACATGGGACAGTGTCCAGAACAAAAACATCCAGAGGTGAATTATTTTCCAAACCAAAGGAAGAACAAATAAAAGGAGAACGGGAATGGATGACATTGAGATCTTGGCATTAAAATGATGCAAGTGCTTATCCATTTAAGGTAGAAACTCATGATTGTTTAGTTGACACGAAATGTTTCTTCATTGTTGTGTCAGGGGAGCCAGGCTGCTCCCCTGTGGCCTTTGGTTGGGTCTGACATGCCATCTTGGCTCACACCTAAGTACAAAAGGATGTCTCCCATTACTACCCTGCCTTCCTTGCCACCGTCACCTGTTCTCAACCCAGGAGGAGGGTAGAGGGGTCAATGCCGATAAAGTTACTGTCCTTGAGGCAACTTGAAAAGGAGCAGCAAAGGCTGGGCCGCAAGCCCTAGAGGTCTAGGGTCACAGTGGAGAAATCCACCTTAGGGAAGTATAGAGCTCTGAGGATGGGTCGGACTTTTTCTTAGACTTGGCCACATTTAGTAATTACAACAAATACCCTGTGTCAGATAGCATTCCTGTAAGACAAGATGCTTCCCTGAATGACAGAGAGATGAGCTGACTGACAGAGAGATGAGCTCTTTTGAAGCAGGTTTTCCAATCGGTCCACCCCAATACATGAAACTGTGCCATGGGAGTATTGTATTGTGTTATAGTTTGGTTGAGCTGTCACACACAATACCCTAGGCTGCTTTTGTTAAACAGCACACATGCATTTTTCATAGTTCTGAAACTACAGGATTCAAAGTCAAAGCACTGCAAAGATGGGCTTCATCCCAAAGCCCCTTGTCTTGGCTGTAGATGGCCTCTGTCTTATGTGCTCACATGGTCTTCTATGTATAACTGGGAAAGGGGGAGCTCTCTGGTGGATCTTTGAAAAATAATGCTAATTCTGACAGAAAAAAAAAACAAAAAACAAAACATCTCACTTCATGTTCTCATTGTGCCAAGATAACCCTGCCTGGAGCCCATCTCCACACACCACCACGTTTGGGGTTAGGAGTCCATCGTGTCAGTTTAGTGACATATAAGCACTTAGTTGTATTTACATGAAGCTTTTATAAAAAAGCATCTTGTAAAAATCGAATTCTCTGGCATCTACTTACATAGAGTTAAGTTCATTTTTGCCTTTTTGTCAGCTACTATCACGACATGGCCTCAGAAGATGGAGAAACAATGTGTAGTCAGGAAAAAAAAAAGATTCAAAGGTGAGAGAAAAGAAACAGCAAAAAGGGGAGAAATTTTATTAAGAATTGTCTTGGGGAAGAAGGATGGCTCAGCAAGCGGGTGAAAGTGCTGACTTCCAAGGCTGGTGACCCGAGCTCTCTCTGTAGAACCCACATGCTGAAGGATGAAGTTCTCCACAAGTAGGTGTGGGCGAGAACTGACACAATCACATACCCAGCTCTGGAAGTGTCACTCAATGGAAGATTATAAGAAGCCACGGAACAACAGAAGCTGACTTTCCATTTAAAGAAACCACTCTTGAGGACATGAGAAGTCAGAGACCAAGCAATCTGTTAGGGGATTGTTGCAAAAGTTTAGGCAATGAGTGGTTGTGGATGATGAGAGGTGGAGAAGAAAGGAAAGACGGAAGCTATAGAGAGTAAAATACCAGCAGAACCAGAGGTAGACTCCACTATATTATTGAAGGAGGATACTTCAGACATCCCAGTGGCTCTATATAACCTGCATAGAGAATTCAGGAGGAAGGCGCGAGTTTTGGTGGGGACACAATGAGTTCCATCAGACGTGATCTTTTGGCAGTACTGAAAGGACAACCATGGGAGAGAAGTAGATCCACCAGCCAGGAGTTCAAGAGAGGAGCCTTGACACAAATTACCTGCTCTGAGGAAGACCACCACAGTGGGTATCTACAGAGCAGGACCCTGGGCAACCTTAGTTAACCTTGCATATGTATGTGTCTTCCCAGCTACATAGTGAGTTTCTGAGGGGTCAAATCCACATGGTTAACTCTTCAGTAACTTATAGGGTTTTGCTTAAAGAAAATGCTCCACAGTTGCAGATAAAACATGAGTTATTAGCAACAGTGAGGAATTAGCTTTCAGCTCTGACACAAAGTTCACCAAGCCCAAGCTACAATAGGAGTGACTAAAAAGTGTCAGAAGCAGAGACATGAAAGACACTTCCTATGTGTGCATTTTTTTGTTTGTTTTTGTTTGTTTGATTGTTTTCAAATCATTTTTTTAAAAATCCCATTTGGGAGTGAAACAATCTGTCTTGGTGATTCTGAAAACATTTGGCGATAAACACAAAGCCTCACGGGTAGAGACCCACAAAAGGGAGGAAGCACAGCACTATTTCTAGGTAGGTATGGTCAGAAGGAGGAGTTCTGACAGAGCAGAGGCAGCAATGCAGCAAAGCCCGGCTCTGCCTTCCTTTATGTTAGTAAGTGGCCTTTGTTTCTGCTAAGAAAGGTCAATTAATCACACAAAGTATTACCCGACAGTAATTAACAATCAGCACTGACAAAGTATCCAGTAAGAACTCACAACAAAGGGTTTTGTTTTTCCCTTTCCACATCCCACTGCATCAGAGTCACAGACATGTCACATCTCCTTTAACAGCCTCATTAGTGACTTTTGCCATGAAGGAAAGGGTGAGAAAATAGAATCGTTGCAGCTCACCTAAGCAGACTCGCAGGTAATTAGTTACAACCCACTCCTTGTACGGCAGTACCCTCCTTAACTAAGCAGTCAGACGTCTCGAGACTCTGGGAGGGAGAGTAAAGGATAGGGCTGGCCATGGCTCTAGCTAGAAAATTTCAGAAATGGTGGCAGCAGGAGGCGATTGTGGCGCCGAGTTCCGGTGGTATTCTATAGGAAAATTAAAACTGGTGTTCCAAATTCCATAAATACTAAGCCCTCTCCAAAGATTTCAAAGCGAATCTTTATGCTTTTTAATGCCAGTCTTTACTGTGGATGTTCCTGCCACACGCCTGAAGGGTTTTGCAGTGTGTCAATCATCCCCACATGGGGAGAGAGAATGGCTCTCTCCACACACGGTGCAGGGAGGGGTTCATATATTTAGGAAGAGCCACTGTTGCTAAGTTTGTCTAGAGCTGCCTACCAGAGAAGCATAGCCTCCCGGTACCAAGGCACTCTCGGATGTTTCCATGGAAGTTTCCAGCAGAGAGCAAACCAGATTTCCATTTTGCCTGTTTTGCCCATGGGGCTGAGGCTCTATTTTCTGTGTCTGGATCTTCCCCTTAGGTCAGCAGTTTCTAGAGACTCTGGCCTCAACAGTTTCTGCCTTGCCAATAAACACTCAGTCCCTTGTGTGAAAAGGGCCATGTTTTGCTTGCAATAAACACTGGAAATTGCTTCCCCTCCTAGTGCAGGATGCCGTATGCAACCCCGCTAAATGTAGCAGTTAAGAATTCCACCACACCATTGCTTCTCGTTGTTCAGTGGGTTATAATTGTTGATGTGGTCTGGACTAGTGTCCCAAAATGGCCCATGCCTTAAAGTCTTAGTCTCAAGCCCATATCACTATTGGGAGGAGGTAGAACTCTTTTTTTATCATTTTTATTTCTATTTTAGTGATTTCAAGTCCTCAATTTGATTATTTATTGCTGTCAGTGTTTTTGAGGTGTGATTTCCTTTTTCATTTTAGAGCTTTCAGATGTTCTCTTACGTTACTAATATGAGATTTCTCTATTTTTTCCTTTTTTCCAATTTTTTTAATTTTTATTAATTACACTTATCCACTTTGTATCCCCCCTGTACCTCCCTCCCTCCTATCCTCCCAATCCCACCCTCCCTCTTCCCCACCCATGTCCCTCTCCCAGTCCACTGAAAAGGGAGGTCCTCCTCCCCTTCCCTCTGATCCTAGTCTATCAGGTCTCATCAGGAGTGGCTGCATTGTCTTCTTCTGTGGCCTGGTAAGGCTGCTCCCCACTCAGGGGGAGGTGATCAAAGAGCAGGCCAATCAGTTCATGTCAGAGACAGTCCCTGTCCCCATTACTATGGAGACCACTTGGATACTGAACTGCCATGGGCTACCTCTATGCAGGGATTACAGACCATCTCCATGAGTGGTCCTTGGCTGGAGTATCATTTTCAGAAAAGACCCCTGTGCCCAGACTTTTAGGATCTGTTGCTGTCCTTGATGGAAACTCAGCAATAAAAAGCAAGGAAGTTATGAAATTTGCAGGTAAATGGTGGGAACTGGAAAGGATCATCCTGAGTGAGGTATCCCAGAAGCAGAAAGACACACAGGGTATATACTCACTCATAAGTGGATACTAGATATATAATATAGGATAAACATACTAAAATCTGTACACCTAAGAGAGCTAACCAATAAGGAGGACTCTGGCTAAGATTCTCAATCTCCATTCAGAAAGGCAAAGAGGATGGACATCGGAGGAGGGAGAAAACATGGAACAGGACAAGAGCCTACCACAGAGGGCCTCTGAAAGTCTCTACCCTACAGGGTATCGAGGCAGATGCTGAGACTCATAGCCAAACTTTGGGCAGAGTGCAGGGAATCTTATGAAAGAAGGGGGTGGGGATAGAAAGACCTGGAGAGGACAGGAGTAGACCTCTTAAGAGATGAGCCTTGTCTTCTGATCACATAGGTGCAGACCCTCAAAGGGGCACTGGGACCTCCTCTGTCTTTCTTTTCTGTTTTAAGTTTTTAACACTTTTAAAATTGATTCTTTGTGAATTTCACATCATGCACCCCAATTCCACTCATCTCCCCCCCCTCCATATCTGCCCCCCACCCTTGCAATTGCTCCTCTAAATATAACAAACAAGCAGACCTCGTCGTGGAAGCTACAGCGCGTGGCGGTATGTCACATAGTATGTCCTTTTCCCAAACAGCTTCGCTTGCGAATGTTCACTGCAGTGCGCCACTGGCCCGGCTCAAGGTCTCTGGTTTCTGCCACACTTTCAATGTTGTATCCTCACCAAAACTCTTCTCAGATACCCTGTTGTTGCATGTCATGCGGATCCTGCCCCTTTGGATCTGCAGGACTGGCCCCTTCATGTACTCGAGGAGTTCAGAAATAGGGTAGATGTTGGAATGAGCCAAGTCAAAGCCCTAGCTCTGGGTCTGGGTGGTAGCTGAGTTAGTCTGCCCACCAGCTCTCCTTATACCCATGCAATCAGGGCCAGGTCTCTCACATTTCCCTGGTGATGGGCAGGGGTAGCTCTCCTGCACTCATGCCTGGATCACCTATGCCCTCTCCACCAGGACCAGCTCTACAGTGCTACCCAGGTGGGGTACAGGGCCACTTTCCTGAGTGCCAGAGCCAGTTAGGGGCAGGGACAGCTCTCCTGCATGCTCCCTGTCACAGCTGTCTAGAGGCAGGAGGAACTTATCTCTTCCTTGTTGATGCCCCAGTGCTGGCTCACCCCACTCCTGCCACCAGGGACAGCTCTCCCACACTGCCCAGGTGAGGGCTGGAACCAGCTCTGCCCAACACTCAGACATCTACATGGCCCCAGACAACAGACAAGATCAGAGCCATTCACAAGGCCTTTGGTGGTAACATGGGCCATGGACATTGACACGATGCCTCCTGCTTCAAGGCCATGGATCACACATGACCCTCAGTGGCAACATGGGCCAGGACTTCACTCTGGCCTCCGGTAGCAGCACCAGCTACTCACATCAGGCTCTTTCTCACAACCCTCAAGTCTCCAGTTCCACCTCTCTTCATAGTGGACAAACTCTTCAGCTTCTTTTTCTCTCGCCCTTCTCCACCACACACTTGCTCATCAATGTTACCCACACACATGGCATCAGCAATGAAAGGTAGAATGGGTAAATGTTTGTCCAATCCAAAGATTCCAAAAGGAAATAAATCCCTGTCCAAAAGCACATAAAAACTGTAATTCAACATAGAGTCTTCCAGCATCATGGTTGAACAGTCACAACAACCAACCAGAGAGATTAGCAGATAGGCTAATGATGAGCAGAATGTGTCAAATCAGTTGTGGATTTCTACTCTACAGACACTGCTCTTCTTCCTGGGCTAGGATGCAGCCCTAGAACTCAGAGCAATTCACATAGTGGTTGCTCTTTTCTTAAAGGAAGAAGACACAGGCCCACTGGCACTTGTGTCTGGTACTGGCTCTGTTGAGGACAGTATAATTCACCATTTCCCAAGGAGCAGGAAGAGCAGCAACCTGTGTGTCTCTAGTTCTGACCCTCTTCCTCCAACCGCTCCACTTCTCTTCCTCTTCCATCTCTTTACAGCCTTTTTCCCTTTCTCTCCCGTCACTCCACCACCTAGTGGCTTCCCAGCCTCACCCAGCCCAGTTGTGTTGTCTCTGTACTTCAACCTCACGCAGGTCCCTCCTGTCTCTCTTTGTAGCTTGGCGACTGTCAGGTAAGAAACTCTCTTGACCATATTCATGCTTCACCACAGGCACAAAACAGAAAGAGACAGGCTGAGCCTCTAAAACTACAAACCCCAATTTTCCTACTTTTATGTTGACTACATCACATACTCTATCACAGTGACAGGGAGATAACTAAACAATTGTTATGGATTCTTCTTGTCTTAGAAATAGTAAATACGAGCGACAAGATGGCGGTGCCGGGAGGACACTGTGTCTGAGGAGCAGACAGCAGTGTTGGCACAGCGACCAGGAGACTGAACTCAGGGACCTAAAACACCAGTGTTTGTAATTGCCAGGTGAGAGGAAAGCCTACAGTGTGGAAATTAATTGGGACCGACCTCAGGTCACCCAGTAAATTACCTGAAGAAGGTCCTGGGGACCGGCAGGCACACCCGCCTCCGGAGATCGGCGCCCCCAGCCTCCTACAGCGCCCCCAGCTGCCATCCAGGACATACAGCCTCCGGACCAGAGCGGAGTGCACAGCCTCTGGCCCAAAGCTGGGCGCACAGCTGTCAGTCCAGATCAGCACGCACAGCCTCGGGCCCAGATCGGCCACCCCAGCCACCATATCAGACCGGGGACACAGCCTCTAGCCCAGAGTGAGGCACCAAGCCTCCGACCCAGAGCAGAGCCCTTAGTTGCCAGCCCAGAGAGGTGCGCACAGCCTCTGGCCCAGAAGGGGACACACACTGCCAGCCCAGATCAGAGCGCAGAGCCTCCGGACCAGAGCAGCGCCCCCAGCCGCCATCCCAGACAGGGACACACAGCTTCCGGCCCAGAGTGAGGCACCTAGCCTCCAGACCAGAGAGGAGCCCTCAGTTGCCAGCCTAGAGAGGAATGCACAGCCTCCAGACCAGAGCGGTGCCCCCAGCCACCATCCCAGATTGGGGTGCACAGCCTCTGGACCAGAGCGGCGTCCCCAGCCACCATCTGAAACTTGGGCACACAATCTCCCAGCCCAGAGCAAAGCATTCAGCCTCTGGCCCAGAGACTTGCTGGGTGCTCCTCTCACCTTCCCAGACAGAACTGTGTGCCCCAGGGTACCAGACTCTCTGTTGGGAGAAAACCCCACAGCTAGGGAATCAGCAGGTTCTTCAAGAGCCTGGAAAACTGTAACAGCAGCAGCTCACTAAATTCAGAACAAGAAACCCAGCAGCAGGGCAGAGCTGTCTTAAGGACTTCTATAGGTGAGAGGAGAGCCCCCCTAACTAACAAAGACCACAGCTACTACTCAGGTCTATACACCTGAGGTGAGCAGTGGCAATTCCTGAGAAACACTGGCCATACAGTGACCATACCCAAAAAGCAGAGGAGGCCTCCTTCAGGAAAAATCATCTTCCGGCCAAGGGGATTCTCCCTACCTCAGGACTCCAGGAAGCACCAGAAACTAACATCCAACACCTAAAACAGCCCAATGGGTAGAGGTCAGCGTAAAAGCTCAACCAACAAAAGACAGAGCAATATGGCATCTCCAGAGCCCAGCCATCCAGGGGCAAGCAGCCCTGGACACCCCAGCATAATAGAAAATCAAGAAGATGACCTTACATCTATGCTGATGAAGAGGATAATAGAGGAAACAAATAAAATACATAAAGAATTAGAGGAAGATAAAATCAAACAGATAATGGCTATCCATAAAGAAATGGAGGAAGTTAAAGACAAGCAGATTATGACCATCCAGGAAGAAATACGGGAAGATGCAGCCAAACAGTTTGTGGCCATCAGAGAAGAAATAATTAAATCACTGAAAGAAAGAAAAGAAACAGAGTTAAAGGAACTAAAAGAAAAACAGGAAAATACAATCAGACAGGTAAAAGAAGTAAACAAGACAACTCAAGATCTGAAAAATTAAAGAAAACACAAATGGAGGAAATAATGGAGAGGAAGAATTTAGGGAAGAAAACAGGAACTACAGAGGTACACATAACCAACAGACTACAAGAGATGGAAGAAAGAATCTCAGGTGTACAAGATACAATGGAAGAAATCAATGTATCCGTCAAAGAAAATGTTAAATCCAAAAAATTCCTGACACAGACCATCCAAGAAATCCAAGACAATATGAAAAGACAAAACCTAAGAATAATAGGAATAGAGGAAAAAGAAGATTCCCTGCTCCAAGGCCCAGAAAATATTTTCAACAAAATCACTGAAGAAAATTTCCCCAACTTAAAGGAGAGGCCAGTAAGAATACAAGAGGCCTATAGAACACCCAATAAATTAGAGCAGAAAAGAATATCCTCCCGCCACATAATCAAAACAGTAAGTATACAGAACAAAGAAAAAATACTAAAAGCTGCAAGGGAAAAAGGCCAAGTAATGTATAATGGCAAACCCATTAGAATCACACCTGACTTTTCAACAGAGACTATGAAGGCCAGAAGGGCCTGGACAGATATCATGCAGACCCTAAGAGAACACAGATGTCAGCCCAGGCTACTATACCCTGCAAAACTCTCAGTCCTCATAGACGGAGAAAACAACATATTTAATGACAAAAACAAATTTCAACAATACCTACACACAAATCCAGTGTTACAGAAGACTACTAGAAGGGAAAATACAACCCAAGAAAACTAGCTACTTTCAAGAAAACACAGGAAATAATTAACCTCACTACAGTAAAACAAAAAGCAACCAAGCACACAACCTTAAGACCACAGCCAACATCAAAATCAAAGGATGTAACAGCCACTGGTCATTAATCTCTCTCAACATCAATGGACTCAATTCTCCCATAAAAAGACACAGACTAACATAATGGATACGTAAACAAAACCCAGCAATCTGTTGCATACAAGAAATGCACCTAAGGCACAAAAATAGACATTACCTGAGGGTAAAGGGTTGGAAGACAGCTTTCCAAGCAAATGGACCCAAGAAGCAAGCAGGAGTAGCCATTCTAATATCTGATAAAATACACTTTCAACCAAAATTAATAAAAAGAGATGGGGAAGGACACTTCATACTCATCAAGGGAAAATTCCACCAAGAAGACATCACAATCCTGAACATCTATGCCCCAAATACAAGGGCACCCACATTTGTAAAAGAAACATTGATAAAACTTAAACCACATATAGATCCCCACACATTAATAGTGAGAGACTTCAACACCCCACTCTCAACAAAGGACAGGTCAACAAAACAGAAATTAAACAAAGAAACAATGTCTCTAACAGAGGTCATGAATCAAATGGACCTAAAAGACATTTACAGAACCTTTCATCCAAACACAAAAGAATTTACCTTCTTCTCAGCACCTCATGGAACCTTCTCCAAAATAGACCATATAGTTGGTCACAAAGCAAGCCTAAACAGATACAAGAAGATTGAAATAATCCCTTGTATCTTGTCTGATCACCATAGAATAAAGCTGGACCTCAACAACAACAGAAATAGCAAAAAGCCTACACACACATGGAAACTGAACAACTTGTTACTAAGTGACAGCTGGGTCAGGGAAGAAATAAAGAAAGAAATTAAAGTCTTCCTATAACTCAATGAAAATGAAGACACAACATACCCAAACTTGTGAGACACAATGAAAGCACTGCTAAGAGGAAAATTCATAGCACTAAGTGCCTTCAAGAAGAAATTGGAGACAGCCTATTCAAGCAACTTAATGGCTCACTTAAAAACCCTAGAAAAAGAAGAAGCAAATACACCAAAAAGGAGTAGACAGCTGGAAATAATCAAACTCAGGGCTGAAGTCAATCAATTAGAAACAAATAAAACAATTCAAAGAATCAATGAAACCAAGAGCTGGTTCTTTGAGAAAATCAACAAGATCGACAAACCCTTAGCCAAACTAACTAAAAGGCAGAGAGACACCATCCAATTCAACAAAATCAGAAATGAAAAGGGGGACATAACTACAGACACTGAGGAAACCAAAACAATCATTAGGACTTACTTCAAAAGTCTATATGCCACAAAATTTGAAAATCTAATGAAATGGACAATTTTCTTGATTCGATTTGCCAAAGCTGAATCAGGACCAGGTAAATCAATTAAATAGTCCTATATCCCCCAAGGAAATAGAAGAGGTCATCGAAAGTCTCCCATCCAAAAAAAGCCCAGGACCAGATGGTTTCAGCGCTGAATTCTACCAGACCGTCAAACAAAGAAGAGCTAACTCCAGTTCTCTTCAAACTATTCCACAAAATAGAAACAGAAGGAGCATTACCAAACTCATTCTATGAAGCCATAGTCACCTTGGTACCTAAACCTTACAAAGACTCCACAAAGAAAGAGAATTTCAGGCCAATCTCCCTTATGAACATTGATGCAAAAATACTCAACAAAATACTTGCAAACCAAATACAAGAACACATCAAAGATATCATCCACTATGACCAAGTAGGCTTCATCCCAGGTATGCAGGGGTGGTTCAATATATGGAAATCCATCAATGTGATCCACCATATTAACAAAATGAAAGAGAAAAAAAACAAATGATAATCTCCCTAGATGCTAAAAAATATTTAACAAAATCCAACATCCATTAATGTTTAAAGTATGGAGAGATGAGGAATACAAGGCACATATCTAAACATAGTAAAGGCAATATACAGCAAGCCTATAACCAACATCAAACTGAATGGAGAGAAACGTAAAGCAATCCCACTGAAATCAGGGACAAGACAAGGCTGCCCACTCTCTCCATATCTCTTCAACATAGTTCTGGAAGTCCTTGCTAGAGCAATAAGACAGTTGAAGGAGATCAAGGGGATACAAATTGAAAAGGAAGAAATCAAATTATCACTATTTGCAGATGATATGATAGTATACGTGAGTGACCCCAAAAACTTTACCAAGGAACTCCTACAGCTGATAAACACCTTCAGCAAAGTGGTCAGATACAAAATGAACTAAAAAAAAAAATCAGTAGCCCTCCTGCACACAAAAGACAAAAGGGCTGAGAAAGAAATTAGGGAAACAACACCTTTCACAATAGCCACAAATGACATAAAGTACCTTGGTGTAACCCTAACCAAGCAAGTCAAAGACTTGTATGAAAAAAAATTCAAGTCTCTGAAGAAAGAACTAGAAGAAGATATCAGAAGATGGAAAGATCTCCCATGCTCATGGCTTGGCAGGATTAACATAGTAAAAATGGCCATCTTACCAAAAGCAATCTACAGAATCAATGCAGTTCCCATCAAGTTACCAACGCAATTCTTTACAGACCTGGAAAGAAAAATTCTCAACTTCATATGGAATAACAAGAAACCCAGAATTGCTAAAACAATCCTCTACAATAAAAGATCTTCTGGAGGTATCTCCATCCCTGATCTTAAGCTGTACTATAGAGCAACAGTTATAAAAACTGCATGGTACTGGCATAGAAAAAGAATGGTGGATCAGTGGAACCGAACAGAGGACCCAGAAATAAACCCACACACTTATGGACACCTGATCTTTGACAAAGACGCCAAAACCATACAATGGAAAAAAGATAGCATCTTCAACAAATGGTGCTGGTCCAACTGGAGGTCTACATGTAGAAAAATAAAAATAGATCCATACTTATCACCCTGCACAAAACTGAAGTCCAAGTGGATCAAAGAACTCAAAATAAAACCAGACACATTAAATCGGTTAGAAGAAAAGGTGGGGAATACCCTCGAACTCATTGGCATAGGAGACAACTTCCTGAACATAACACCAACAGCACAGGCTCTAAGAGCAACAATCAATAAATGGGACCCCATGAAACTGAAAAGCTTCTGTAAAGCAAAGGACACCGTCATCAAAACAACTGCCTACAGATTGGGAAAGAATCTTCACCAACCCTTTATCTGACAGAGGGCTAATATCCAGTATATATAAAGAACAAAAGAAGCTGAAAAGTAGCAAACCAAGTAATCCAATTAAAAAATGGGGAACAGAGCTAAACAGAGAATTCTCTGTAGAGGAATATCAAATGGCAGAGAAACACTTAAAGAAATGCTCAATGTCATTAGCCATTAGGGAAATGCAAATCAAAACGACCATGAGATTTCACCTTACACCCATCAGAATGACCAAGATGAAAAACTCAAGTGACAACACATGCTGGAGAGGTTGTGGAGAAAGGGGAACCCTCCTCTACTGCTGGTGGGAATGTAAACTTGTACAACCACTCTGGAAATCAATTTGGCGCTTTCTCAGACAACTAGGAATAGCGCTTCCTCAAGATCCAGCCATACCACTCCTAGGCATATATCCAAAAGAGGCTCAAGTATACAATAAGGACATTTCCTCAACCATGTTTATAGCAGCCTTATTTGTAATAGCCAGAAGCTGGAAACAGCCCAGATGCCCTTCAACTGAAGAATGGATGCAGAAATTGTGGTACATCTATACAATGGAGTATTACTCTGCAATGCAAAATAAGGAAATCATGAAATTTGCAGGTAAATGGTGAGACCTGGAAAGGATCATCCTGAGTAAGCTGTCCCAGAAGCAGAAAGACACACATGGTATATACTCACTCATATAGACATATAACATAGGATAATTCTACTAAAATCTGTACATCTAAAGAAACTAATCAAGAAAGAAGACCCTGACTAAGATGCTCAATCTCCATCCCGAACGGCAAAGAGGATGGACATCAGAAGAGGAAGAAAACAGGAAACAACCTAGGAACCTGCCACAGAGGGCCTCTGAAAGGCTCTGCCCTGCAGACTATCAAAGCAGACACTGGGACTTATGGCCAACTATTGGGCAGAGTGCATGGAATCTTACGTAAGAACTGGGAAATAGTAAGATCTGGAGAGACAGGAGCCCCACAAGGAGAGCAACCAAGCCAGAAAATTTGAACACAAGGGTCTTCCCAGAGACTCATACTCCAACCAAGTACCAGGCATGGAGATAACCTAGAACCCCTGCACAGATGTAGTTCATGGCAGTTTAGTGTCCAAGTGGGTTACATAGTAATGGGAAGAGGAACTGCCTCTGACAAGATCTGATAGGCCTGCTCTTTGATCACCTCCCCCTGAGGGGAGAGCAGCCTTACTAGGCCACAGAAGAAGACAATGCAGCCATTCCTGATGTGATCTGATAGACTAAGATCAGAAGGAAGGAGAGGAGGACCTCCCCTATCAGTGGACTTGGGGAGGGGCATGCGTGAAGAAGGGGAAGGGAGTGTGGGATTGGGAGGGGAGGAGGGAGGGGCTTATGGGGGGATACAAAGTAAATAAAGTGTAATTAATTTAAAAAATACAATATCAAAAATAAAAGAAAAAATGAGGCAAAAAAAAAAAAAAAAAGAAATAGTAAATACTACATCACTCCCCTGCCTGCTGGTCATTTAGTCTCATTGTCAACAATTCTGGGGTAGCAAACTTCTGAAGCAGCTATACTTCCTGTATGTTGCTCCACAAGGCTTTTCCTAATGCAAAATAAAGGTAGTTGATGGTTTCTGCAGGAGGGACAGACATTGTCTTCAGTGGTATGCCACTTACCAGTAAGGTTCCCATTGTGATGGCTTGGGCGACAATGACGCCCATAGGCTCATATATTGGAATACTTGGCCCCGGTTGGTAGAACTGTTTGGGAAGGATTAGAATGTGTGATTAAGGAATCCAGCCCAGGGTTCTACAAACTAAGATGTGCTTTGCCTCTGAGCCCTTCTAAATTTCATTGAGTTCTTTCACTGAGGTCTTCATTTTTCTAACACTAACTAGTGAACTCTAAAACAGTATAGATTCATATGACTTGCACAGGTATACAAAATAAAGCAGAATGTGGCAATCGTCGGTGAGAATGTGGAGAAATTGTCTTGAAATTTGGAGAATTCAGGGTCCAAAGGGAGCAAAGTGAACGAGAGAGAATGTCTAATAAAATGAAGCTGACTTGAGGTGCCGCAGGGAGACCAGACCAGATGTGATCATGAGAAGTATTGACTGAAATGCAGGATGGTTGTAAGTACATAGATTCACAAACGTAG
Source organism: Meriones unguiculatus (assembly GCF_030254825.1). Classification (NCBI taxonomy): domain Eukaryota; kingdom Metazoa; phylum Chordata; class Mammalia; order Rodentia; family Muridae; genus Meriones; species Meriones unguiculatus. The sequence continues at coordinate 118,181,339 of NC_083356.1, read as the reverse complement.
AGAACAGATGTGGAAGACAGTGGAGGGAAGCTTTGATGTAACATTTGGAGAATTAAAAAAAGAAAAATGCTAGCACTCAAGCCCTGTCCTCAACAAATGCTGATGACTTTTAAGAAATTATGTTTTTGGTGTTTTATTTTCATTTCATAATGAAATATAGGTGTAACATAGGGCTGACCATTCTAATCATACTTTAATGTACAGTTCTGTGACATGAAGAACATTTATAGCACTGTTCAGCCATTACCAGCATCCACAGAACTTTTTCACTTTCTTTAACTGAAGCGCCACACTCATCCTAAACTAATTTCCCTTCCTCTTTTCCTCAAGTACCCTGGAAATCACCGTTCTACCTCTGTCTTCTTCATCTTAGCCACCTAACACCAGTGCTGCTTCAGTTTTCTTGATGACTTGACATGTCGAGGATGACTATGGCTGTCCTAACATACAGACAACATATCTTCCCTGTGGTCACATGGCCACACCATGTCTTGGGGAAAGAAAGAAGATTATAAAGGAAGATTCGTTCTTGGAAAATATGATGCATGGTATCTGAAGGATGGTTGATTACACCAACTAAGTCAGAAACTGGCAGATATCAGAGACCTCAGAAGCCTGTGACCAGACAGAAATCACAAGGGGGAGCACATAGAAGAGTTGGTTTCTCATGTCATGGGGTCCAATAAACAGAGAGAGAAAGAGGTATGTGGAAATGTTGTGGAATAGAGTCCCAAAACATACCCTGAGAGTATGTCCCCAGTGGCTTATTTCCTCCAACTAGGCCACATCTCATTAAGGTCCGATCTCTGCTCCATAGTACTAGTACCTAGGAACCAAGTCTTCAGAAAATGAGCTTTTGGGGATCATTTCAAAGTTTTCGTACAAGAGGTAAAAGCAACATAAGAGCTTAAGGAAATAAGAGTGGCTTCATTGCCCAAGCATCTAGCTGGACTGTGGTAGGATTTATTCAAGGAAGGGAGTTTTGAGGAGATAAAGAATTCTGTCAGGAAGAAATTATGTTGAAGATTCTTGTTGAGATATGCAAGAAAAGATGTTGAGAAGGATGTCGGGTATACAAATATAGAACTCAAAGGAAAAGCCAGGTCTAAATAGACAGACTTGTGAGCATGACAAAGAGTCACCAGAGGAGGTTTTAAAACGGTAGTTCTTGGGGGTTCTGTCAGCAACGAGTCCATCACAATCTCTCTGGAGTGGGTGGGATTTGCACTTCTCAGTTTTAGATGGTTCCATAAAACCCTGTAATCTACCATTCTACTTCCCTTGGATGATATTTATTGATTGATTAGCTCTTCTACCTCTTAAATATGTACATACATCCCATCTTCTTTGCATATTTTATCTTTCTATACACATTTAATATACTATATAACATTGTAATACAATACATGCAAATATTAGTATATTGTTGAAAACTAATTACATTATACCAATATACCAAAACACATTCTGATATATGCTTATAATGTATATAGTTTGTTAAATAAGTCAAAGTATTATGATTTAAGCCAGTTATATAATTATGTTTAAATATATTTTTATAAAGAAAATAAACATACTTTATTTGCAGAATTTCCTTATCTGTACAACTTCTAATGTAAAGGAAAGAGAAACTAAAAAAAAAAAAAAAAACCAAAAAAACAGAGATTTTGCTTGCATCGAAATGATTTATTCTTATGAGCCCATATAGTTATTAACTGCCCTAGTTTGGTTTGTTAAAACATTGACCAAAACCAACTCGGGCTGAAAGAGTTTATTTGGCTTACACAACCTGATCACAGTCCATTAGCAGGGGCTGGGTGGGGCAAGGGGGCAGAGCCTAGGCAGTCATTCAAGCAGGAGAGGAGCCTGGAAGCAGGAACTGAGGCAGAAAACACAAATGAATGTTGCTTATTGGCTTGTTCCCCGTGGGCTTCCTCAGCTTGCTTTCTTACACAGTCTAGGACCATTTGCCCAGAGTGTCACCACTCATAGTGAGCTGCTCTCTCTCACACCCATCATTAGTCAAGAAAACGTCTCACAAACTTGCCTACAGGCCAGTCTAACCGAAGCAATCCTCAGCCAGGATTTCTTCTTCCCAGATTCTCTAGATTGTGTCAAATCAACCTTAAACTCACCAGTACTGCCATGAAGTAAGAAAGACTTTGTCTATTAACAGCTCACACACCATATAAGGAACTATTCTGAAATTAGGCAGGAGGTCCAAATGTGTGTGTGTGTGTGTGTGTGTGTATGTGTAAAATATATGTCAAAATTAAGTCAAAATGTTCTGTAATCTCTGACAACTGTTTCATCTTCTGTGACTTTTCAAAACTAGCTGACTGGTCTATTATCTCCAACCTCATCCTTGTTAACTACCCCCAGCTACAGTCTTGGTATTCAGTTGGAGCTGGAATATCAGCCTGCATAAGCTCTAACTTCCTTTCCCCTCATAGGACTAGCAACCATAGCTGTGTTCCTCTTCACTTTCCTGTTGGTAACAATCTTCCTCATAGCCATGGGATCATTAGAGTACAAGACTCTTTTGACCTGGAGTTGAAAGACCCCCTCAGAAAGAGCCTTCTCTCTCTCTCTCTCTCTCTCTCTCTCTCTCTCTCTCTCTCTCTTTCTCTCTCTCTCTCTCTGTTCTTCCTCTTGGGGGCCAGTTAAGTTATTATTTTATTCAGTTGGGCTTCCTGTTGCTTTGTAATGACAGTCTCATCCCCTCTTTGGTCTTTCTGATACAGGCTCACAGCATCTCCACATTTTCTGTGAATGCCTGGCCATGTGACTGTCTCCCTGCATGTCTGTTTAATATACCCTCCCACTCCCAGGCACCTACCCATGTTCATTATCTCACCATAGCAGATGTTTTAAAGTGCTCCTACTACACAGTGAACATTCATAAACCATTATTGGACGATTGATGGGTTTAGCTTTCTGAATATGGCTAGCCTGCCACAAGGCTGTTCTCATTACTCAACAGTCTTTGTCGCTAGTTAGATTACTGCTCAGGTGAGGTCAGAGGAGATATGACTCAGGTCCAGGACAGCTGACCCCAATATCTCTCCAAGGCTGGTTTAATGGTTAAGATAAAAGGAATTCTGGAAACAAAGTTCCGGGAGACTTTGTGGTAGAATAAACGGCGGTGGTGAATAGGGACATGCACTTGCCATTAAAAGTGGCATGTTTATGGGGTGCTGACACAGTTTATGGGGTGCGTGCCTTTGGGTACCAGCCAGAACCATGCTTTTCCTAGTGTTTTCAGCCTTTTCCCAAAGGTTTGCACAACGCAGCTGTGACAAAGCTGCCAGGGGAATTCCTCAAGCTGAGGGTTGTTTTTACGTTTAACCCATGTTCCCTTCTACCACCGGCGCTAAGAGCATGAAAGGGCATTCTCCTCAGATCGAATTCTGCTACTGGGACCGCCATATGGCGCAATTCTAGAGTTCATTTACATGATCTTTTATGTGGTGCTGATGGGCACCATTCCTGCTGAACACACACACACACACACACACACACACACCTGGCTTGTGCTACCAAGAAGCCTCGCATGAGATCCTAGCTTTGTCCTGTGTCTTAGGATACCCTTCTACATCACCTCTCATCACACTTCAGTTGGCCACCGTGCTTCTAAACACTTTGCCCTTGAGAGCCTAGAGACATAATACAGTGATGTAACAACTTCCATGAAAATAGCATTTTACATTTCACCCATACACTTGGCCCCTACCATATACCTCAAAAAAAAAAGTTCTCTGGATGGCAAGAAGAGCAAAGGAAGTGTGGCTGCCCTGCTTTACAATCCTTGAAGACCTTCTGAGAAGTTTAGCAATTTTCTTTCAAGGCACCTGGGTTCTGCAGCCTTGAATCTCAGCTCTCTAGAATTCCATGAACAGTGTCTACAGGTTTGGACTGGTCGAAAGTATAACTTCAGTTTCAGCATCCGGACAGAGCCTGATGAATTGCAGCTCTCCAGAAATCCACCAACAATGTCTGCATGCTTTAGCGTCGAATTCCGGGCTTTGTCAGCCTTCCTTAGTCTGGGCACCAGGAAAGACCTCTAAGATTCAGTGCAGCCAAAGCACAATTTGGCCAACATGTGCACAGAAGACAAGAGATGACTGGAGAACTCCTTGGAGTTTAAAGTACAGAGCAAGCCAAGGGTCAAAGGACAAGCTGAGAGCTTTTTCTGTGACACACTTTCTACATATTGATATGGAGTTGCCGGGAGATGGAAAGAAAGGTCCATCTGTTTCTATGTATTCCAGTCACACCTCACCCTGGAAGGTGAGTGAGTAGCCAAGCTTTGCCCAGACGCCTGACACTGGCCACATCAGGCATTTCTTGGATTTACAAAGTTGTACTGCAAATGTAAGAACACCAGGCATAAGGCTCCCGAAAATAGTATTCAGGAAGGCTAGAAGATGGCAAGGGACACTTGATAAGGTCCTCATGGCCAGAAATGTTTCTAACCAAACATCTATTCTGAGTAGCCCTTGTTCCTCTGTCCAACAAGCTCTACCCTGGCTTCTGATGTGAACCTTATTTTATTAAAAAAAAGTTTTTTGAGACAGAATATTGCTATGTAGCACAGGCTAACCCTGAACTCACTCAGGCTGGTGTCACAGTCAAAAATTATTCTCAATCTATATATCATAGATGCTGGAATTGCAGGCAGGTGCCAATATGCCCAGCTATGGTTTGGGTTCTCTCCTCTGCCAGTCTTGCCATTTCCCGGTTACCTTAATATTATTTCCCTGTGTTCTGAGAGAACTCAAAATCTTCCTACCCACGCAGTCCAGACATGGCTAGACTCCGCATTCCCAGCAGTCTAGAGACAGGACCCCACACTCCTATGCCCACCCTCTACCTCAGCCCACTTCCTCAAGAATGAGAACCACACCAACCCTCCCCACCACCCGCTGCTTCCATAGACACTATTTCCTTGTAGGCTACTTCCAGGTTAAGGTCTCATGTCAGAGTGAACCCTCAAAACGGCATAATGGGTTGTCAGATATCCCAAGAAACAACTAATAAAGATAAATAAGAAAAAAATATATTCAGCATCGTGTGCAGAAAGACTTCTTTGTAGGATCTTACCAAAATTATATATTTTTATATATAACACGATAAGAAATGGTGCAAAGCTTTTAGAAACTTGTTTCCAATTTCTAGTATAAATATAATAATATAAAACATGCCTTGTATTTTTGTACAGAAAAGATTAAAACTCTAATAGAAAATAAGAAAAACAAAGAACACATAAAAGTCAATGGCATGATTGTTTTAAGAAATAACAAATTAAGAGGATGCGTTTCATCCGGGCTCCTAGCCCAAACCAGAGGGGTAGCTTCACCCTCTGTGCGATGGTTAGTGTCCTGCGGCAACCTGGTGTACCACGGTGGATTAATGCCTACGGGAGGCCTCCCATGAGGACAAAGATGTAGAGAGATGGAAAAGGGATGTAAGGATGGGACTGAGAAGAGAGGAGGGAGGGAGGGGGCTGCGATCAGGCTGTAACTTGAATTAAAAGAAAGAAAAATAAATAAAAGCTTTTAAAAAAAAAAAAAGAACTTGCCCAGAAAACGCTTGATCATTAGCATCCAAAAAGCTATAGACAAAATCATTTTAGAAACATTTTATTTTTTGCAAGAGCAAAACATTAAGTACCATTGAAATGCCCATCAGTAAAGGAGCAAGTGAGTAACTTAGCCTCCAGCTCTACTATAGAACCCGGAAGGAACACCGAGTAGGTCGACACCGATGTAGATCTCCTCCTCCAGAAGACTGCCGGGGATGCATTGGCTTTAAAGCTGCCCACGAACGGCATGTGTGGCGCTGTTATATTTCTGGAAAGCATTATGTTTGGCTAGGAATAGAAAAAGAAAACCTGCAATAACAAATCTGCTAACTGTGATTGTTACAGGATGAAATTATGTCCAGACCTTGTACATCTCTGTCATTTGAGTATTATACGCTATGCTTTTTTTTTTATGTATGTCTATTCGTGGGAGAGTGTTTTTAAAAATACCTCTGAGTGGGAAAGAAAAATTCTGAGACTCAGAGGTGGTGGTTGGCTTCAAGGAAACTCTTTTCTGAACATAACAGAGATGCTGAATGCGCAGACTCGCAGAGACTGCAGTGTGCGTGACACCTGCGCAGGCGTGAAGGAGGGAAACTGAGCATAAGGTCTCGCTATCCAAGAAGCTATGTGTAACTGACAGCTGCTGGGAGAGGGAAAATTCAGCTTTCACCAGTGAAGCGGCACCGGCTCTCTCAACCACACTCCGGGGCAGGCCTCATGACCAGCGGTAGCCAACAGAAAGGGGACTTCATGTATTTTGTGGGTTTTGGTTTTTAAGAGCAAGAACATGACATTGGGTGATCGGGGAGATGGAGGAGTTGGAGGGGCAAGAATATTAAAATATATAGTAAGATTCTCAAAGAATAAATAAAAACCACTTTTTAAAGTATTCATTAAAAAATAGTCCTTAGGAAAGCTTTCTTCCTCCCTTTCCCTCTCTCTCTCCCTCTCCCATCCTCTCCCTCTCTCCTTCCCTCTCTCTTTCTAGATAGGGTCTACCATATCACCTGTCATGGCCATAAGTTCAGTGATGTTTATTTTACAGTCATCTTCCAGTGGCTAACACTGGGGTGCTTCAAGTCTACCAATTCTAAAACACATAAAATAAAATAGTCATTGTTCCCCAATAGTTCTTGCAGTAACCCAAACACACTGCATTGTATATAGTGGGGCTCAAAGACAAACTTTTGGGCAGACTAATGCCAATAGATTTTTTTTTCTACTGAGTCTGTGTGTGTGTGTGTGTGTGTGTGTGTGTGTCTGTGTGTCTGTGTGTCTGTGTGTCTGTGTGTGTCTGCATGTGTATGTGATTATGTGTGTGTCTGTGTGTGTGTGTATGTTTCCAAGATGACTTATAGGAACTTGTCTTCCTTTTATTCTTAAAAGTCAGAGAAACTCCACAAGCCAAGAATCCTATATGAAGCACCTAAACTAATATTTGGGCCCTGGGTCAAAAGGAAAATTGTCTGATGGTTGGCATCTTTCCAAGAGCCTTTCAAATAATGCCAAATGGTTAGGACAAGATGTCAGAAGCATTCAGGCAGAATCACCCTGGGCACAGGCATGGGAGGAGGGGGAGCAGAGAGGAGGGAGGAAGGAGGAAAAAGTCCTTCCCTCCATTTCCCCACCCCCACATTTGATTTGGCCATCAGTTGTTCCTTATTAGTGTGGACCCTCTTTTTCCAAGAAAAATTTATCTAATTTAATTGCAAAAGCTGCAAGATGGGCAATCAATCTTGCCTGCTGCCCATATAAACAATGCAGTGTTGGGGGGGGGGGCTCCTTCTCCAGCTGCATCTCCGGCGCAGCCTTTCACTTTCAAATTAAAGGAATTACAGGGTAGACATGGCATCCACAATTAAGATATTTTTAGAAACATAAAATCCTCTGGAAAACATGACACTAATGCTGGTATTATGATTGAAGCAAGGAATTATGGTTATTAGAAGCTTCGCAGTTTATGTGCCTCATAAATCTAATAGCTTCACACACCCAGTGATGCCATTGCTCTATTTACTGCAGGCGTCTATGATGACAGACAGTACCTCTGAGGAAGGCCAGATAAACAAAATATTTTACATACTCCGGCTTCTCAGTGTCTAATGGAGCCATATCATGGAGAGAAAAAGGCTTCATTAAAGGAACTGCGCCAGGTGCTGAGAGCCGATTTGCCCTGGAGAATCCATCTGAGTTATCTGCTCTTGGTTAATAGGAACGCTACCGCCGCACTCCTGGAATCCTGGGTACAGAATGGAGAGGGAGGGACGGAGGTGGTGGGAGGCAGGAGCCGCAGGGTAGAGCTGGCAGCCTTAGAGTCAGGAAAACTTTCTCTTAACAACTTAGAAGCCATCGGGAAGGGATAGTACGTAAAACCAGGTGTTGTGTGACCCATTAGGGGAACCCACTGTTACAGAAAGTGTATTTAGAGAGGGTGGAATTGTACAAGGTGAGCCCAGACTCTTCCTCCTCTGGTACATCTATGTTCCAAAGTCCCCAAAACCTCAAGGAAGGAGCAATAGGATGTTGGAAGTTATAAACACCAGACCTCAGAACATAGATGAGGCCATTTTTATCACTATGGCTCACTTCTGGATGTTCCTTGAAGTCAAAGGCAACCCTCTCTGTGGAGATCCCAATTTCAAAAACTAAGATTGATGTCTGAGAATACTGTTGTGGGGAAGCACTAAAGTTGGGGAGGTGTTAAATGCTATCAGCTCTTCTTCTGTTTTCCCTAACAAGGGTACGGTGTAAGAATGGCTGAGGCACCATATTCCTTCCATTCCCACTCCCACACACCCACCCCAAAAGCTGTCTAGATCATTTAGATTCCCTGGGGGCAGGGATCACAACTCCTCACACCTTTCTAGCCCCCGAGAGAGTGACCCTTCAGTGTAACGCACACTCGATAGATGTGATTAATGGAACATGCTGCTCAATAGAACGTGCCAGAAGGAGATGCCAACAGGCCCTGTAAGCACAGGGACGACTCCAGCCTTGACTGTTAGGTGGGGAGGAGGGGAAGGTGACACACAGCAACAATGCGGAGAGCGAATGTGCATGTGGCCTCCAGGTGGCCAGGTTCAGTAATCCAGGGAAGAATGATGGTGTCTCAAGACAGGCGCAAAGGAGTCTGGGAAAGGAAAGTTTGCCCCACTTGGTTACTGATCTGTTGTCAGAAAGCACAGTGAGTAATCAAAAATTATGTTCAGGATTATTTATGGCTTGTACAGCTGCTTACATGGTGGGGAAAGGTTGGGAGAAGAAGACAGTGGATTTCACAGTGAATGGACTGGGTCTCAAATGTCCGTGCTATCCAGTTGGGAAACTACCTTAATGAGGTACACGATCAACTGTAAAGGAAATAAGAAAATGGAGCTGGGAAAGTGAAACAGGAAATTTGCTTTATGTAGCTGAAGACCTGGTGTTCTCTTGTCCTGATTAAAATACCATTCTGACAAAAATAATAATTGTGTGAGAAATGCCATGGAATGATACACTTGTTGGGATCTGGGAGTGGTCCTGTTTTATTCCTAATGAGTAAGCAAGCTTTTGTCCCAGACACCCTTACGAACAAGGATGCCAGCCACGTAAATAGTTGGGACCCTGCCATCTAACAAAAAGAAACTCACAAGACACAATCTGAATATCTCCAGAGAAACATTTGTGATTATCACAAGCAAGCATTCTTCCTGAGAACAAAGTGGCCATGCCCCTCGTATCCCCTTCCCTAAAAGTTAGTCTTGTCAATAGAACCAAGCGTGTGAGCCTCACTTTTTCTAAATATGGAGAAATCTGTTGGGGGAAAAAAATAAGGGTGTGTGGGAGGCCAGGGGCATGAATTATGCACAACACATCATCACACTTGCTCTTCAGGGTGGAGCTGCAGCTCTGCATGGGGAGAGAAATTAGAATAGAACAGATATTGAGCAATTTTCTTCATAACTGGTTCTTACTCACCTTAAATGTAAAATTTTATTTAGCTTATTTCAAAGGGAGGCATCCTTATTAAGGGAACACATTTACTGGCGCCTGTTGGAAGGGATTTAATGCAAACAAGCCTGGGATAATTGAAGGAAAACACCTTCTGACTGTTCTCAGCAGAGCTTAGCCAAGAAGAGCATGGCAGGAAAGAATTACTTTATTATATTGATTTTCCTGGAGAAATCAAAGGAGGATAACTCAAATAGACCAATTCGCCTTTGCCAAGCACAGTGGAAGCACGGTGAGAAGAGCTGTGAATTTAGGTGTCAAAAACTGTTTGCAATCATTTAGTTGAACATGCAAATCAGGATTTGCACATTATGACTCTAATAAAATAGCTAATACAAGAGGGTATCTGGGTTCGTTTGCACATATTCCCTGTTTTAAATGACTACAAGTATAATGGGTGTAAGTTTTGTGTAACAGGATGTTTGTAGTCCAATCAGGCCATCAACCTGAAATATGGAGAGAGCAGCGTGATTATGATGGTGCAATAACAAAGACACTGGGGCATGACGAAAGCAATTGGAATACAGTTCTCGCTGAGCTAAAATCTATTTTTCTCTCACAATGAGTAAAATACTTCACTTTTATAAGGACTGTCTTCCATAGCAGGTAACCTGGATCTGCAGAAGGTGCTGTGAGGTTATTTATAAAGATTTACTTGGTAAGTCATATATTACACACACACACACACACACACACACACACACACACACACACACAAAAGGATCACTCCTTAATCATGTCTTTTTATGTGGACTTGTTAAAACATTTACTTTACAAGTATTCTTTATAGAATATGCAAAGCTTTTGATACTTATTCCTCAGCTTTCGGGTGGGACCAGTCTCCTTTAGCATGTCCTATAAAGCATTTTCATAGAATAGTAATTCCATGGACTGTCACCTATAGGTTACTCAAAGAAATGGCACTTCCTACTTAGACAGGAATGAGAGATATTGGAGAATGAAAGCAGATATTTTTCTTAAATGTACCGTCTGAGGGGTGGGGGTGGCTTGCTATGCCGACGTAAAATAGAGAATCTGCAAGAAAGTACGTGTGACTATATATACATAGACATAGACTGCTAAGTTTCTCAAAGACTTTCTGCCTCCAAATTGTTGGCTCAATGATTTGGAGTTAGTTCAGTAACTAACATCTCAGAACTGGTTATCTAGGAGCCATGAACTACTTAACTTGTTCATTTCAATTACCTCGGCCAAGTGCCTGGATAATATAGATAAAACAGGCATGTGTAAATGACAAAAGCAGGGTTGAGGGAGGGCGCTGTGGCTGACTAGCAGATAAACCCCACTAAGGAGAGACACCATTTTGACCATAGAGAACAAGGGAGGCATATCAGGCTCTGAAAAGTAGCAGGAAATATGGCGGGTTTTGTGGCTGAATTTGCTTTAAAACACATCTCTGACAAGAGCAGACTTTGAACTTCCTGACTGGGATTTGTGTCTCCAGGATAGCATTTTGTTATCTGCTCTATAAAACTCACTGTTCGGAAAAGCCACACCAAAATAAAATAAACTTCCAGGCAATGGCTCAAGGCCGTGGTTATGTAATGCCTCTGTCTCTTGGCTGGCACTCTTAAACTTTTGCTGGACCTACATTAGGTCTTCTTACATCCTATGGCCCATAGCTTATGGGAGGATGTCCCAACAGCCGGAAAAGTCACCACAAAGACTAAAAGACAATCAGTGTTCACCAGGAACAAAAGCAGCTAGTGACAAAAACTGAGTAACTGATGTGATAGAAATTGATTTCCTCCATGTTCTAGAAGCCACAAGTTCAGGGTTGAGGTTTCAGCAAATTTGGGACAGGGTCTGTCAATGAGACCTGGAGGTCATCAATTCAGATAGGCTGAGTGGCCAATGAGCTTGGATATCTGCCTGTTTCCGCTTCCCCTGGTCACCTACTCCCCTGGCCTCCTGGCTTCCTCTCCCTGTCTTGCCCTCCCAGAAGGGTTGCCTCTTCACAGTGGAGCAAGGATGCCCATGCACGGCCTTTCCCTTGTTGAGCAGGCACATTTCCACCCGAGCCTTCTCCCCAGCTCTCTGGCCTGATCTCAATCACTTCTTAATATAACTAACAACGTTAGGTTAGGCTCCACCCAAATGACCTTATTTCAGCTTACAGACTTCTAGAAGGGACACTGTTCCAAATGCAGTCACATTCTTAGGCACTGGGAGTTAAAACTTGTCTAAACTTGGCGGAGAGCATATTCAACCCAGAATAGTAAATGATATTGCAAAGACAAACACCTAATAGGAGAGAGGGGGAGGATCGGTAACAGGCAACAGAACACAGGTAGGAAGAATAATTTCTGGTGTTTTTCTGCACAGTAGGGCACCATTGTTCACAAACACCTGTTGTGTTTTAAGAGGGACTAGGAGAGAGATACTTGGGGGTCATAAATACAAAGAAATAATGAAGAGAAAACATCACCCATCCGATTTGATCAGCGCAGATCATGTGACTGTTGCATTGCTACACTGTTCCCAACTAATGATTATTACATATAAATTAGAAAACCTTAATAGAGAAATGATTTAGGTCTCTCTCTCTCTCTCTCTCTCTCTCTCTCTCTGTTTTTACTTTTTCTAAGTCTCTTAATTTTGTAAATTACAGAAACATGTGTAAAGCTTGCCATACGAGGAAAACACAACTAAAATTGATAAGAATTGGTGGGGAGATGATTTTGAAAAGCCGTGTGCCAAAAAAGGCTTACATTTTTCTTATCATGACATCTAAAAGTCTACAAGTAACACTTTTGAGACTCTCTGGATAACATGACGAAGGACCAAAGATTGGTATGGTATGCATAATATGTTCTACAACACATGGGTTGAACAGTGCCAGAAAAAAATAGCTGTTTCAAGCCAAATCCCCAAAAGGGATCCAAAGCCTGACAGGTGGCTAACAAAGTGTTGGGAAGGCTAAATCATGTAAGATGAGGCTTTTGAGTTTTTAAGAATTTTATTTTTTAACTTTAAAAAAATAGAAGTATAATTACATCACTTCCCCCTCCCATTCATTCCTCCAAGCTAGCCTCCCTTGAAGCCTTCCTGTGTCCTCCACTCTCAAGCTGATAGCCTCTTTTCTTTGATTGTGATATATATGTGGGTGTGATAGATGTATGTATATGCATAATTATACATAAATAAAGCCTGAGTCCGGTTTTGTTGGTGATGTCTATATGATTTCAAGGCTGACCACTCTTTATTGGACAACCAAAACTGGGGCTCATCCTTGGGAGACGTTCATTTTCCTTCCCCCGGCAGTCATTAGTTGCCTATAGTTCTCTATCTAGGGGTGGGACCCCATGAAATTTTTCCACATGTGCATTGACCTTGCCATTGTTCTAGTCTTGTTTATACAGCCATTTCTAGGACTGTTTCACTTCCTGGTCCTCTGGCCCTTACAGTCTTTCCACCCCCTCTTCCACGATGTTCCCTGAGCCATAGATGCAGGAGGCATGCTGTAGATGTGACAGGGGCTTCCCACCATGTTTTAATCTCTGCACTGGGCCCAGCTGTGGTTTCCTATGCAAGTGTCCATCCTCTGTACAGAGGGGCTTTTTCCTTACCTATAGGCATAGGGCTAAGTTTTCGAGTATAGTAAAGAATTACACTGGTTTAGCAAAGTGGAAGTAGTACATCATTTCTAAGATCCATGACCTCACTAGCCCCACAAAGCTGGCTGGCCTTCCAGTACCAGGCTCCATTCCCCCCGTTGAATGAACAGCAAGTCTAATCAGACGGCTGCTGGTTGCCACAGACGTGTGACTTCTTGCACCTGTATGAATATCTTGTCATCTTGGTAACTGTCATAATATTGAGGCTGGGTAAGACTGTTTAATTGTTCCCCTCCCTTGGCAGCTTGTACAGTATTCGCTGGAACCATAGAAACTGGACCATAGGAAAGAAGCTTTCAGGCCAGATCCATCTCTCATCATCTGAGTCCTGTGTCCTAAACGTGTCTAGCAGCAGGGGCACCCCCTGAATGCCTGAGAGGCAAACAAAGACTGCATTGATAATCTATATTGTTTGGGGAGTCATAAGTACTACCCTGACTAGCCATTTGAAAGAAGGTTTCTCATGCTTGGTGCTGGGGTTTTGTTAGTCTATGGCTCTTGTGGGGAGTATTGCCAGCCCAAGAGGCTTGAATTCCTTTAACTTAATATCCTTCTCCATGTATGCTTGCTCAGCCATATTTATTGCCACCCTATTCCTAGTAGCCCAGAACTAGAAAGAACCTAAAAATCCTTCAAAGATGAATGGATAATGAAAATGTGGCACATATACATGATGGAATGAAGAAAAAACAAAATCATGAAATTTGCAGGTAAATGAGTGGACCTAGAGAAGATTATATTGAGTGAGGTAACCCAGACCCAGAAGGACAAACTCCACGTGTTTTCTCTCATCGGAAGTTTCTAGCTCCAAATCCCTAGATGTATGTATGTAACCTGGAGTAAGCGCTGAAACCAAGAAGGTGAAAAGGGACCAGTGGGGGGGGGGAGGGTGCTCGGGAGGGTGAGATGAAGTAGAAAATGGAATATCATGGAGGGGCTCCAACTGGACAGAAGGATAGGAGGTCAATTCAGAAGAGAGAGAAAGGACAAATAACACCAAGGTTGTTTGAGAAAGCCTCAAGGATTTGGCTTTTTGATTAATTTTTTTTTTTTTTTTGTCTGTGCAGCCTTGGTTGTCCTGGACTCACTTTGTAGACCAGGCTGACCTTGAACTCACAGTGATCTTCCTGCCTTTGCCTCCCTGAGTGTTATGACTAAAAACATGCACCACCATGCCCAGCTTTTTCTTTACATTTTAATAGAATATATTTAATCATATTCTTTTCCCTATTCTGATTCCTTCCAGATCCTCCTTACTCCCTTTTTACTATCCAACTTCATGTTCTCTCTCAAAACAAACAATAAAAACAAACAAGACAAACTAGCAACAACAAAAAAGTACTTCTAGAACAATAATAAACAAAAAGAGCATATAAAAACGTGGAGTTCATTTTGTACTGACCTGGGCACAAGGCTGACCCTGGAGTGTCATTTTCATTTGAGAAAACTGATGAAATCAGAGCATTGCTCGACCCTCATCGGAGAAGCTTCACTGTGCAGAAAAGGGAAATTAACACAGAGCTCCACAACTGGGCAAGGTGCAGGGAGTGAGAGACTTTGGAACACTCAGCCCCAAATGGTATTCATTTGTGCCCAAGAGTCAAACTAACAGGCTAGGGAGGAAAGCAGAGAGCAACAGAAACGATATACATAGACTTCAATGAGGCTGGCGATTTTTGCATAAAAGCTTTTATGATGGGGCAGGACCTTCTTGCTGGGTGTAGGCTGTGCTCCAAAGAGTAATTTTAGTGCTTTAATGTCAGCATAAGGGCATTCCCAGAAAACTAATCTTTGGCCTGGTTCATAACACTTTTATTAGTACAGTGATTCAGTGGGCATGCTAACTATTCAGCTGACAATAACTTAAGAGAAAGGAGTTTGCTTGATAGAAGCCAGGATAGCAGAAAGTATGGGGTTAAGTGTTCAAATGGTTCTCAGGCTGTAAGAGGGCTTGGGGGATTCTAGACCTACCACCTTTAATTAGAAATAGAAACATAAGTATGTTCTTTAGATGTGTGACATACTCAAAAGAATTGAGACTTTTATTCTTTCTGCTCACCTAAGAGGCTTGAGCTGATCTCAGTTGGGTGGTATAGCCTTACAGCCGTGTCTTGCATAGTTGTTTAACTTAATAAGCATCTATGCTAGGTCCCAACTCAAGACTGGTCCTTGTTTGTTGGTCCTTGTTAAAATGTCCTCTGTGGATCTTAATTTCCTTGAACATCTGGGATAAAAAGGTGTGTTCTTATAATGCTGTATGTATAAAGTAACTCTCAGTTGAAGACCCTAAGTACCTATTCCCCCATAAAGTTATTATTTTGGCTACAGTCTGCAAGTGTGAGAACACTTCACATAAATAAGGTAGAGAAGGATTCCTGGCCCAGTCCAGCCTCAGATGTTGTTAATGTCATCAGAGTTCTGTGTTTTTCTACCAAGCTGAACTCATGGGCTGGCAGGTCAAAACCCTGGCTGTGCACTTTTCAACTCACACCGAAATCCCATGTCTGGGAAAACACTCAGGAAAATATGATTTCCATTTGCAAGCTTCCTTATGGTCACGTTGTTATTTTGGCAAAAGCAGGCAGAAGTTTAAGTGTCTGTCAAATGCCTACAACTGGCCTCACCAGTTAATGTATAATTCTAGATTTACCCTATAATTTTCATTAGGGTAACAAAAAAAATGGTCTGAAGTTTTTCATAAGAGATCCATTTTCATAAACCTTTATGGACAGAAGCCAGACATAAGGAGCAGAATAAAGCCAAAACCAGCAAAATTTACCAAAATTGAAGGTCTACCTAGAGAAACATACTCCCCCTCAACATACACCAAAAAAGCATGTTGGGTCACCATGATCTGAATTCATGTTCCACAAAAACTCATGTTGGAATTGAATTGCACTGTAACAGCACCAGGAGCTGTGACTTTAAGAAGTGATTAAGTGACCAATGTGCCACCTTCAGGGTCAGGTCAGTGTCGTTATTCAGGAATTTGGTGTTTCTCCTCTTGCTCGCCTTCTCTTTGTTGTCAGCAATATGATATCTTCTGCGTGTGAAGAAGGCCCGAAAGCCCTGGCCAGATGCCTGAACTTGATTGGCTTCCCCAGTCTCCTGAGCAATGGACTGATATATTTTTGTTCGTCATAAATGACCCAGCCTGTGCTAGTCTGTTGCAGTAGCAGAAGCAGACTAAGTGTGAATGTGTAGCCAGGGACAGGTCATGGGCGCAACCTCTCTGTTTGACTACTATGTGGAGCTGCCTTCAGTTTATTAACCAACCACCTGCTAAGCACTGGTTGTTCTGAAATGCTAAGAAGATATAAAACCAGATGAGTTTCCTCTGTTCTAAGTCCTCACTATTAAAGGGAAAACATACCCAAAACTGAAAAAAAAAATAACTACAGTTCCATATAATGGGAGTTTTAAAAGAAGTGCATGGGCAGTTTGGTGACAACAAAGAGGAGCCATGTTTAGCTTCCAAGTCGGAAGGAATCTGAACTGCAGGGTGGCCTTGTAAAGGAGGGGTACCTAAATGTCCTGGGTCTCATCTCTAACTTCTGGACTGAATCTGAAGAGGAGGACAAACTTCTGAGTCACTATGTTTAAAGTTTCCCTGTTTTAAGCATTCAATATAAATACTGACACAAGCTGTAAGTTTCATACCTTAGAATAAGATTGAAGAAGAAAGAGATTAATTCATGAATGATCTGTTTTAATCCATAGCCACCATAGGTACTTAGAGCTTCACCACACAACTTGAGAAATCATGTAGGCATTTTAGCATATGGCTCGAGATCTTGAACATTCCCCTCAGCGAGATATGCAGTGTGTGTCCCTATCTCTGAGCCAAAGGATGCTTACATATGCTTTGTCACACAACATAGATCATAATTAATACTAATTCCTTTAGGTACTGGGTCAGAAAGGGCCATGCAGTTGCTATGCTGATTAGTAGACCATTCGTGCAGGGAGGCCTGGACCATCACGTTCGAGGTCCAGCTATTCTGAGACCACCGTCCTGGGAGGCCACATGTAGGATGCCCAGTTGAGTGTACGCTTCAGCCAACACTGTGTGACGCAAAGCATATGACTGCAGAAACCCCCCTGGAACAGAATTCCTCACCCCAGCTCTTCCAGTCCCACCTGCTTGAGACAGTGACAGTTATTCAAGACGCTTCAGTCACCGTGAAACAGAAAAAGAGTCATTTACTCTTTCAGTTCCTGATCCACAGTATCCAGGCAGATGATGAAATGGCTGTTTTATGCTGTGGGGCTTTAAGAAGGTTTGCTTTAAGAGGAGGAGTTGGAGGCAAACACATAACAACACTATTCCCCAACCTCCTCAAACCTAACAACTGGGATCCACCCTGAACTGAAAATGAGATTGTCCAGGATGACCTTTCATTTCAGGATAGAATCCCAAATCTTCACTTGTGGGTGTTCCCACCAGGCCCTCTAAGTCATGCTATATGAAACATTTAAAGACGTGGCTACAGAGACACTCGGATGCTAACACCATCATGACAGTTTACCCATAAGAGAAAAAAAGGCGAGTGCCTGGAAGTCCCCAGGTGACAGCAAAATCTCAGTCTTTGTTGTGAGATACTGGCTTGTGACAGTAAAAGATGTCCTAAGGAGTATACCAAATGATCCAGGAAATATGGGGCAGGGCTGTAACAGCCTGTTTTCGTTACTACCAGTATGCCGTTACATAACCTGAATTTCTGTGACATCTCTCTCCTCGGAAGTATGTAAGTGTGCAATAAGTTGGGGCTTACAATGAATTAAGGGCTGTAAACTTGCTGACATATGCTGGCTGCCAGGACAGGATAAGTCCACAGGAAAAGAACAAGAAGAACCTCCTCTCTCTCTCTTCTCTCTCTCTCTCTTTCTCTCTCTGAACCTATTCTTCTGCCATTGGAAGCTCCTGAGACTTTGTTAAACCATGTTTGTTAAGGCCCTTCATCAGCCTTAAGGATAAGGCTGTTAGTTAAAATAAAATAGTATCCTGTTTAAGTCATTACCTAGTCTAGTCCCTGAATTGTATTACATAATTATATTTTTATTTAAACAGGTTTATTCTGATGGCTGCATTGAATCTGCTCAATGCTCGATACATCTTGCTTTTTTTGGCCTTTAGCCCAAATGAGTCAAGACTAGACCAAGGTTTGCTAATAGAACAGATTTCAATGGACATGCTTGCATCTGTGAAAAACATTGTCAAAAGACAAGTCACTTCACTGAGATGTGGCTGAAGAGTGTGTTTTTCCTCACCAGTGACTGAAGTTTAAGTTCCAAGTATTCGCCATGTATCTTGGGTCACTGCACCCACCCAACACTTCTCTTCGCTGGGCTGGATAGAGTTTGGAGTTATATTTCATTATAAACTGCATCCTCCCTTATCAACCTGTGTTTTAACACTGAAATGTTAAAACATGCAAGCTAGTCTCTGATAAATGAAGGCCCGAATGAGGATATTCACAGTAGGCCCAAATGGGAGTTATCATAACTCACCCTACAGGGGTAATTTATCCAAAAACCAATTCTGCTTCCTTAATGCAGTGTGACACTTTCTAGAAAACCACACCCACCATAGAGACAAGCTGGATTATGAAGCATATGATTTAAATTGTGTCTCTTTAGTAAGGGAGCCTGCAGCACGATTTGGCTTGATATCATCTTGAACTCAAATATTTAAAATTATATGACTGTGTTACATGACTGGCCCTTCCTAAACATTTCAATTAAAAATTCAAGTGATAGCCCTTCCTCAAAAATTCTTCCCATCGTCACTCCACTCCACAACAGTATCCCAATACTGAGTGTGACAGGGGACCCTGTGACCTTGGGGGCTTGTCACGGGTGCTGATCGACTTCCAGAGCAATGGCTAATTATAAAACAGAGACCCCACTGCTAATCAACATCTCTTCCAGTGGAAAAAGAAAATGTATTTTCCGAAGATGACTTTCACTTTTCCCAAATAGTAACTACTCTAGGGAAAAAAAAATGCTTTCTCTTTTTAGGAATTTTCTGGATGCTTTGTTGTATCATAATTCTTAACCCTGAAGAGCAGGCTAGTCCTCAGCTACTAGCCAGCCCAAGACTCTTCTAAGACAGGAGTTCTGGATATTGCACGGCGTTTAGCCCTAACTGCCTGACCCACAGTGAGTCATTGCCGACTTTGCAGACCTATTTCCTCCTCTACAAAATTAAAATGAACTAGAGATTCTTGCAAGGGGTTTCTATTTAATGCTATAGATGCTAGGTCATTGTCCTTGAGTGTCCAGTTCTTGCTTTAATATGGGTGTCATCCATATTTTTACTGAGTCTCCACTGCATGATCAACACAGCACTGTGGTTGATAGAAAGTAGTGGGAACTGCACCTACATTCAGGGATTCCCAGTTCAGATGGGAGAATGAGCAGGAAGTCATGTGATATCCCCATCAGTGTGTACCTCTTGCTACCTACGTCAGTCCCTCGCTGCTCCGAGGCGGGGATGGAAGACTGACCTCCCAACAGCTCAGCCTTTCTGCACCTACCATCAGAGAGAGCAGTTCAGCAATAAATTAGAGGGTACGGCTTCACAGGTTTAACCTACCCCGCAACCCCAGTATCCGGAGTCTTCTCCCCAGACACTCATGCCCCTGTCCAGTGCCGGTCTCCACTGAGCACAGCCCAAGTAGTGGTTGTTCCCACTCACTTTCTTGTGAATTGTCTCCATCATTAAACAGGCCAAGGTGTTCTAGCAGTTCTAGCACAAACTCCTCAGCTCAAGCTCAAAGCTTATTTATATATAACACGGTAAGAGGCCAGAGACAGGCCAGCGTCTTCTCTCGTCTCCTCCAGCTGTCTTCCATTTCTAGACCCAGGAGAGGTTTTGCAATTTTTACATTCGTCCAAACATCGACAGTAATGACAAAGTAGCTTGGGCAATGCAAGCACTCAGTACTCAGTGTTTAGGAAAAAAAAAAAAAAAAAAGATTATAAGGGACCTTACGAAAATGTTCAAAACCAAGCCCACCTCACACTTCAAAAGGGACTTGCTAATCCAGAGTGTTTGCATAGCTGTGTCCTCACGTTCCTCTGAGAATTTATGTTGTTGATGAAGAACATTTGTGGTAGAAATGCAGAGACTCATAGCAAAACAGTCAGGAATAAAAAAAAAAAGAAAAGAAAAGAAATGCAAAAGTAGTGTAAATGATACAAGCGCACTGGACGGCAGCCAAGTTCGCTACCGTTTGGGCAGAAATAAGACTGATGTTAGCCTTGGGCTCATTCTGGTGTGTTGTGCAATGACACAGCTTCAAGCTGGGGGATAGTTTAACAGGCAGTTTCCAGTGAGCAGACTTTGAGCCCCAACTTCTGCGGAAGCGGGCGGGAGCTGAGATGGTTGAAGAGCCACTTTCACGTTAATAGCATTTACAGCCTCTGCTACGTCAGAGGGGAGCAGTCACCCTAACATGCAGAGACCAGGAGAAAGCAGGCCTTTGCAAACATACCCTAAGAGTAGAGGGGGCCGTCGGGGCCAGCTCAGCAGCTCGGTCATCATAGTGCATGTTTCCCGACCGAGTGTGTGTCGTAACGGCTCCATGAGTGTGCTGGAGTGTGTGCCCATGCTATTTCCTCCACTGTACATGTATCACTTGGAGAAATGGGAACCTCCCTCACACAACAGGGCCACAGCAGGGAGTAGGGTGAAACAGGAGCAGCGAGCAGACACAAGCTGCTCACTTTACATGCGGCTAAGTCTCTTCGTGAGGTGGCAGAGAGCGTCCTCTTCCATAGCTGACTGTTTTCAAAGCCTTTTTAAGGCAATCTGTCCCAAAATATTAATATGGAAAAAAGTAAGCTTCTAACCAGTGGAATGTTATTCTAATCAGAGTCCCTGGAACACTGAGATGCTCTTTCTAAGACTGAGTTTCTTATTGTGGTCATTACATTCAAGCACAATGTTATTTAATGCTATAATGCAGGGATATATAATGAATAAATTGTGTAGAAAAAAATAAAAATTTTTTAAAAATCTTTTTTTAAAATCATATATTAACATCTTCCTAATACAGCCAATTAATTCAGAGGTAAAACTGAACTGACACAGTAAATGTTAACATAAAATTTACGTTCATTAGATTTACAGATTCTCAAGTAGGTAATGAATATAAAACTGGTGTGGCTTATAGTCATTCATCTCCAGGAACTCTGCACTGAACATGGTACATTTTAAACATCGCTTCAGAAACGTCCAACTTTTTGATGTTGTGCTATGACGTTGTCAACCACAATACCATTGGGCCACATCCATGACTATCCTGAGGCACATGTGGTCCAAAGGCCACAGGTTGGACACAGTTGGATCTAAGATAAACCTGCATTATATTTCCCAGAGTGAATAGTTGTACCTAAAAGAATCATTTCAGGAGTAGGTTTCCTTCAAGCAAGCTGGAGTGGAGACAAGACAGGGCAGTTACTGGACTTCCCACCTCCTGGGCCTGAGAAACAAGAAGCCCCTTAAATACATGGCTGCCAACTTGCCTCAAGGCTAGCTGCCTCCTCTTTTCTCCTCCAGGGATTCTCCTTTCGGCCTGAGAGCTACTTCCCAGGAAAGTGGTATGCTGCATGTTAGGAAACCACCCATCCTCCCGCCGCATCAGCCTGGCTGTGTTTTCGCCCTTCATGTTGAAAGGTTGCAATCAAACAAAAATGGACCCTCCACTCCCAGCGTATCGGGTTCATTAAGCAGCTTTCAAAGTCCCAGTGACACCCCACGGCATTCGGACACCCAGCATTGAATAATCCTGTTTTTCAGTACTATGATTTTTGTCTCACCAGAACTCTCGCGTTGAGCTTTTCCCCTCATTCTCAATTGTCGCCACCACTTACAAATCTTTAGTCTGAAGATTCCATGAGTAACCCAAGCTGCCATCACTACCGTCATCTCTGAGCCCATAGATGTTTACAGAGGGCAAGCCGCTTTTGTGTGATTCAAAGCATTGCTAATTAAAACCTGTTACTTTCCTAAGGCAGGATACAGACTCCTCGAGAACAGCACTTGTCTGTTCCATTATCATTAACGGGAGTAATACAAGTGCATCCAGAGGAGAATGGTCCCCGTGGGTCTTTGAACTTAAGTCAACTTCAAAACTGAAACCGATATATACAATGGTATCATTGATGCCATTAGAAATCATTATGCTTTACTGCAACTTTTATAAAAAGTAATTGTAAGCTTCATGAAATATAGTTGGCTCCTGGGAGTTGTGCATTATTAGGCTGAGGCTGGACATGATAAAATGAATTATGCCGTAATACTTGAAAAAGAAATATTTTGTCCAAGGGAATTTATCAGATCCCGCCAAGCTTATGCAAGAGTCTGTGCTCACAAAGACAGTAAGTTTGGGTAGATATTAAAAGCATGTGTACCGTGCCAAAATTCAGGAAAGGGTCCAGTAGGGGAAGCAGGTCGGTGTCTATGTTTACAGTGGCGCCTTAATGGGCGGCTGTAAAATGGCATCACTGTGTGTCTCCACAAGAGCCTTCATTTGCATAGCCCTAAATGTTTTACAGCCATTATATGGTTGATGTACTAATTATTTTGAAGGGGGAAAGGAGAGGGCATTTTTCTCCCTAAACTGTTGAACTGAGGCTTAGGAAACAATCTGGAGACTGGGAGCCTGAGGTGAGGGATGAGCAAAAAAGAAAGGATTTGGTAGACGTGGAGGAGCCGGAGGTCTGTGGAATCAGCGGCTGCACACCCTGCCCTGTGAGATGGCTGAGTGTGAGTGGCGGCCAGGATTTGTGACCTCACTATTCATGTGACCGTGAGTAAGTTTCATGGGTTTTCTCATGTGAGGTGGAGACCACAAAACAATGCCTCGTGTGGTTATTGCAAAGATTAAATGGCTTAATGCATACGAATGGTTTGAATCCCGTCCGGCCCACAGCATGCACGCTGTAAATGTTAGTCACCGTGTTAACCTTTAAGCCCAGCCACGGCTCGGTGATGCATGGGGAAGCAGTCGGCGGTGGGGGTCGGGAGGAGGAGCTGGAGTGAAGAGAAGACTGCTTTCCTTACTCTAATCTCCCCCAGGGCAGTTCCACCTTACTCTCTTCATGGACAGAGTCCCTTGCCTCTCTCAAAGTTCCTGGAAAAAAGCAATGCGTAGTCCTTGTGGGTATGTGACACAAACCACACTCTTCCCAACTGCGCTTGTTCTGAGAAAGGAGAGAGGCTGTGTTCCTGGACCCTCCAGAAAGGGTAGACTAAAGGCCCAGTTTGGTGCCTCCACCACGGCCTGGAGCCAGCTTGGACCTCAGGGCTCTACTCCTGCCGTATGCATGGTTAGCTGTGGATTCCCTTCCCCCACTAATAAATTGTTTTTGTGGTTTCAAGTGTCACATGAACTAGAGCTTTCAAGGTCTGAGGACTTCTCAGAAAATGTCACAGTTCTGAGTCTGCAGTAGGCTGGGATATGCCCAAATGCCTTTTTTCTTCTGTCTTCTGTGTATGTGGCTCCCTGCCTAGTCATTGGTCAGGAAAGAGAGTAGCAAGGAAGGACTCCTTCCATCTGTTAAACATGCCCCCCCTTTATTTCTAACAGGGCATTCCTCTGCTCTGGGCTCCTTGGCATCTTCGTTCCTAACACATCTCACATTTCACTGAAATCATCAATGGTTCTCTCCACTGGACTGTAAACATGTAGAAAAGACAGCATATTTTATCTTTATTCCAGCATGGTGTCAATATGAGTGGACACCAAATATTTATGGAATACAAAACTTCTGGGCAAATGAGATTGGCAAATCATTTCTTAGAGCCATGAGTTTTAAAAGCATTCTCACGGTTAATTCATGTTCAAATACTATAAATCAGTGTTCTTGGAGGTGATTTGATTTGCTTCAAAGTTGCCTTCAGATTTCTTAGCTTTCAAGCAATTACACAAATACTAAATTGAACATTTTTTTATTTTTTTAAATGTCAGCAATAATAAACCAAGCCTAGTTTTGCTTTTTAAATGTAATGAAAGTAAAATTAGACTACCAGATCAATTTTGCAGATTATTTTTTATATCTTGGGATTTGCGCAGACTAACAAAAACCGTGGTCCCCAGAAAGCTTAAGTGTTCGAAAGCACTAGCTTAATAAGTTTTTCTTATATCTATTTAGCATCTCAATAAACCTTATCAACCTTCTTTCATTCCACTGGCAATTTTCTGACCTCCAAACTGAAGACTAAAGCCCTGAATTCTGCTCATGGGTGAGTAATCACAGCAAGCCCATAGCAGAACCTATCCCCAAACTACAAATACATCATCTTCAGCATTGTAAATCAAAGCCTCAAAAAGCATCATTTAGCCTGAAGCTAAAATTGCTTGTTTATCAGATGGTGCCTGGTTTAACGGGAAGCAGTCCCTTGTAAATCTCTGGGACCTTTTACAGCATATACTTAAGCAAGCACAGCGGCTCCTGGGAGGCTCTCTGAGAGCTTTAATGACTGTGGGCTGCTAAAAGATCCAGGCCCTGGTTTAGCTAAAGTGGCCACGGGTACAGTTTGGCTCCATTTTGTAAACTCACAAAGATAAGGCGTCTGCGGTCTCCAAAGGGAGATCGAGCATTTGTTTCTTGGGGAATCTTTATATCCAAAGTGTTAATGTTCTTGTGGCTTTGGATATTTTGACCTCTTGTCTGCTAACTTTTGATTTACCGAGGGAGAGAGTTCTTCCTCTCAGCTTTATGGCCACTCAGGAGAGACAGTGAAACACACACGTGAACCTGCAAGCCTACATGGGAAAGTATGAATGCCGTACGCACCACGGACAACACGAATGCAGGCCAGTCCCCCCCCCCCCCCGCCACGTTCAGCACTGCAGTTACAGTCCAGGCTTCTTCGCTGGGGCACTTAATGCTAAGTTGCTCACTGCGGGCTCTGCTGAAGACCTGCTCACCTCAGCACTCTCCTTCCCAGAAAGAAAACAGTTTATAAATTCGGGCCATGTAGCCAGAGCTAGCAGAGGGAAACTGTCCACCAAATTCCCACTGGTTTGAGAACTTAACTGTTTGCTAAAGTCATGAATAGCTTATTGACCAAACACACCACCAAGGGCCCAGGCGGCCCACCAGCTACTCTTCTGACGGACGATGCAAGAGCTGGGTGCAGTTCACTAATTAAAGAAATCTTTCGCGCATTCTTCCTTATATACCTCCTCTCTGGTAGAAGTTAATTAAAGTACTCTTAAAACCCTTGCCCGGCATGGGAGTAGTTCCCTGGAGGAGTAGAGCTGAAGCAAAGCACAATTCAGGGGTTCTTCTCTTCCTTTCAGGCAGTAACAAATTGTTTCCATGTTAATTTTATAGCTACCACGTCTGAGTTTTGAAGCCCCGCCTTTTATCCCTAACACTGTTCCTTTTCTTGATAAGAAACTATGCTTTTGCCTTTGTCTTTGTTCTGAGCTAAGAGTTTTGTTGGAGGGTTTTAATTGTGGCTGCTAGCACTTTCACTACCCTCTAAGCAAGCACAAGGCTTCGGGGAAGCCGTTCTCCCTCCGGTTGGCATCATTTTGACGAAGGGCATTCAAGCTGGGGACTCCTGAGGATAAGTATACAATACGTGTCATAAAAGCTAAAAATACGTGCACCTGTTGCAACCTGCTGAAATCACAAGCGGGCACAGCACTTGGGAAATAAAGCTTAAGTGACTCATATGCTCCCTGCAAATAGACTTTTCTTCCTCCAAACCCAGCTCTGAGAGGCACTTTGTTATACCCGGGCAAATTAGAAGGCAGATGATGCTGCTTAGTCCCTGGATGCTTTCTTAAAGGGAGAGGGCTCTCTTCCCTTGTCTACGCAGTAACCAAACCTTTAGACACCTTTCTTATATTCTACCCAATCATACCGCATCATAAAGGGACGCTCTCAGGCCATAATAACATCACACAAAACTTAGTTCATTCATTCATTCATTCATGTAACAATTTCTCTGGTGTCAACAAAGTCCTTAATCCTACAAGAGTGTCTGTCAGCCTTTTGTCATTGTGAGATAATGAGCTTTAAAAACGTCTCCCGTGGCTCACGACGGAGGAGATTACAGCACATGTTTAGCTGGCATGTTGCTTTCAAGCCTGTGGGCATTGTATACCATGGCAGAAGCTCATGGTAGACAAGGTTGCTCACTTCCTAGAAGCCAGGGAGCCAAAGAGAAAGAGGGAATTTGCCATAGTCCCAAGAGCTCCTTCAAGGACATGTGTCACCCCCAGCCTAAATTCTACCTCCTAAAGCTTCACCCTCTTCCCAAAGCACCACCTGATGGCTAAGCCTTTGGGAGACATTCTCAACCCAAACTTTAGCAGTTAAGGATCACATTCACCAATAAAAATAACAGAAGTATAAAATTGCAATGGGACAAGGGCTGTGAAGGAGGTATCCAAAATACTGATGGACATCTGAAAAGAGGGAGTCTACCTGCTTGGAAAAATCTGGAAAAGCCAACCTGCTAAGATGGCACTAGCACCAGAGGGATAAGTCAGGTGGTAATTTTAGGCAAACAGTAACTCTCTTTAATGAAAAACAATGTGTTCCGAGGCCTGTAAAGGAGAGGGCTCCGAGGAGGACAGTCTAACCGAATGGAAGACCATAAAGAGGAAGGAGTTTGGTGCAAGGTAAGCTTGGGCCTTAGAGTTTTCCTCAGTTTATAACCAAAGACTCTGTTTTTCTTCTGAGCCATGGGGATCACTGAAGGGTCCTAAGCAGAAGCTAATGCAATCAAGGTTGCATTTTGAAAAGGCTTCAATAGCTGCCAGGTGGAGAAAGACTGGGGACCCCAAGGACTCATCCCTGTGTAGACAGAGTTAGGAAGGAACTGTAAAGAAGCCAGAGGCCTAAAACAAGGCCAATGACTCAGCAATGAACATTTGCAAGTGAAGCTGGGTAAAGCTGTGCACTGTATGACACACTGCGGCTTCCAGGCTGAGATGATTGTGTTTGTTTGTGTTTTCTAATTTTGTTTACTTTTATTTTTGTTGTCTTTTGGAAAGGAGGTTGCAAGGGCAGTGGACAGATATGGAGGGAAGACGAGATGAGGAGATGAGTGGGATTAGGCTGAGATATGAAATTTACAACGAACCAATACAGTATTTGTTTCAGAAAAGGACGCTGTAAAATTTTAGGCAAGAGACAGTGAGAGTAGGGTCAAAGGTGATGGATCTCAGGGAAACAGACATATATGAATAGTATTCAAGGGTTAAATGCAGTAAATTTTAGTGATTTGATGCGTAAGATGTTCAAAGAGAGACATGCTGGGCGTTACTCCAAAGCACCTTTCTCGTAACTGAATATCTGGAGGTGTCACTTAATATCGGAGGCCAGACTGAAGAAAGGACCAGGACTGGGAGCAGAGAAGAGTTTAGGGCGTGGTAGATTGCAGATGGCTCCAAAACATCCAGGGATGTCAGGTAGGCAGCTTCCTAAAACAGCGCCCAGAGCTCACTGAGCTAGAGACGCAACAGACACCTATGGAGGCAGGCATCAAAGCCACATGAATTTCTGATGTTTTCTGATGTTGCCAAACAACACAAGCATGGCAGCTTAAACAACAAAAAAGTATTCTCTCATGGTTCTTGAGGCTTGAAGTTCAAAATCAAGCGTGCTTTAGAGTGATTTCTTCCCAAAGACTGAAAAGAGTGCTTCCTTGTTTTCCTGTCTTCTGTTGGCCTCCTGTGAGCCTAGACCTTGCTGGTCTCATAATCCCTGCTCCAATCTGCCTGTGTCCACTTTTTCTGTATGTCTCTTCTTTTCACTTGTCTCTTGTAGAGCCCTTTGTCATCATTTTCAAGGTCCACTCAGACAATCCAGAATGACCTCATCTAGAGATCCTTTCTGTTAATACATCTGCTAGCACTCTTTTGCCAAACAAGGCCACGTTCGTAGTAGGTCTTGAAGCTTGCAATGTAGACATATGTTTTTTGGGAGTTACCTTTTCAAGACACTGTAGCATGCATTTGTCATATGAAGGAAATCACCCAAAGAGACCAAAGGAAAGGAAATAGCTTAAAATTGCGCCTAGAGGAACTCCAATGCTTATTCAGTTTGCTGTGTAGAAAACCATTACATGGTAACCACGCCCATTGATTAAAAGTTTGTTTGGAGTTAATTATCAATTAGAAACTTCAAATTTCCCCATCACTCCTCATTTAGCACTTAATTAGCACTCTCGGAACTGGAGCAATGGCTTAGTGGTTTAGAGTGCTTGCTGCTCTTCCAGTAGACCTTAGTTTGGTCCCCAAAACCCATGCTGGGTGACTCACAACCTCCTGTAACTCAAGTTCCAGAAGATCTGATGCCCTCTTTTGGCCTCCACAGCCACCTGCACATATGTGGCATGCACATATGGACACTGTGTTAAATAAAAATTTAACATGCCATTAATTGCTCTCTACAATGTTATATATACATATATTATGACATTTTATATATACTGTTATGTTATGTGTGTGTGTATTTCTTAATACGCTTTGTGTTTCTATTCCCCTCATATTTTCTCTCAGAATATTCAATATAGCAGTGAGTACATGACATATTCAGTGGATACTTATTGATAAGACAGTATTAGCTTTCAATTATTAATTTTCTAGTAGTTCTAGCAAACGATACACTTAATCGTCTAAGACAACAATAATTTATTTTCTTACATTACCTACCTTAGAAACCCAACACAGGCCTCATTGCATGAGCATGAATGTATGGGCAAAGCTGTATTCCTTCCTGGAGGCTCTAGGGAAATCCATTTCTTTACCATTGCCACCTTGTCAAGTCTCCTTTGCTGCCTGCCTCCTGGCCCTACTCCTCCAGCTTCAAGTAGCAAGACCTGCTGACATCTCATTGCTCCGACCTCCTCTCCTTCTGTGATGGAATTAGATCCAGGCAAACTTCTTTTATTCATTCCTGTGGGGGTTTGCATGAAGACTGGAGTGGAACCTGTGATAGGCTTCTGTCCTTCACCAGTTCAGAAAATTCCACACATATCCCTTTGCTAGCCCACAGGAAACTGCTCAGTCAGCTTGTCCTCCTGCACTGAAGGAAGGGTCCCTCTTTAATTTTTGTGTCTCTACTTTCTGTTCCAGGAGGAGACCTGGAGGAGACTCTGAGTCCAACATCAGTTCTTAAAAATAGTAGCTTAAGCTCTGCTTAGGTTAAACAACATCAGTCAACTTAACAAGCTATCTATAAGCCTGGGCCTTTCTGTTCTAAAAGCTGATGCTGTCTTAAGAACACCAAATTCAAAGCATGGTGAGCAGCACACTTACAAGGTAGTACAGAATCTGTGTCTTGTCATTTATTATGTTAGCTAGAATGCCTACTTCTGCCACTGAGTTTTACTCTATTCATCTGGAACTCATAAGACATACACAAGCACCTACTCTCTGCCGAGAATCATCACACAGACAGATGGCCCCTTTTGATTGAGGTAAGTTGGGGAGACAAGGCTACTCCGCAGTGAAGCTCTAAAGTGCATAAAACATGTGAACACGGTTTAAAGTGCTGGATGGGAAGAACAACCACCATTTGAGTCACCAGTGTGACAGTGCCTCTATGAAATGACCAAATGTCATTTAGATAAATAAAAATGTATTTATGAATGAATAATGTAGAAGATGCTGGAGACAGCAAGGAGAGATTTGCTTGGCCAGTGTGGGTCTCTTCCTCAGTCTCCACACTAGAGGAGACAGGAAGGGCATGTCATGATACTTCTCTGAATTCGTTCATAAATGAAAGCGGTCTGGGTAACATGGATTCTCAGTTCAACAGCTAAACAGAATTTCTGCTGGGAAGACTTTAAACACTCGAGCTAACATGGGTAGAGTATTTGAAAGCCTGCGTACAAATTAGTGCCATGATTGTTTAACGTTCATATAGATATATATTGTCCTGGTTGGGTTTTTGTCAGCTTGATACAAGGTAAAATTATCTGGGAAGAGGGAATCTCAATTAAGAAAATGCCTCCATCCAGATTGCCGATAGGCAAGTATGCAGGGCATTTGGGGGCTCATACCACTGGGCAGGTGGTCTTGAGGTTTATAAACAAAACAAGCAAATCATGAGGCTCAAGCCAGAAAACAGCATTCCTCCATTGCCTCTGCTTCATCCCTGCCTCTGGGTTCTTGCCTTGAGTGCCTTCAGTGTTGGACTGTGATATAGAAGTATAAATCAAATAAACCAAACAAAGCAATTCACATGTTTTGGTCATGGTGTTTTATCATGGCAAGAGAATCCCTAACACGCTGTGCTGGATAGTTGTATGTCAACAGGACACAGGTTAGAACTATCAGAAAGGAGGGAACCTCAATTGAGAAAATGCCTCCATAAGACCAGGCTGTGTGGCATTTCCTAATTAGTGACTGATGGAGAAGGCCCCAGCCCTCTCTGGGTGGTATTATATCTAGGATAGTGGTCCTGGGCTCTATAAGAAATCAGGATGAGCAAGCTAGCAAGCAACATCCTTCCATGCTCTCTGCACCAGCTCCTGCCTCCAGGTTCCTGCCCTGTTTGAGTTCCTGTCCTGACTTCTTTGACGATGTGCAGCAATATGGAAGTATAAGCCAAATTAATCTTCTTCCTCCCCAACTTGCTTTTTGGCTATGGTGCTTCATCACAGCAATTGTAACCCTAACCAAGACACACACAAACACACACTTTTAGCATAGAAAAAAAAAGAACTTGAATGTAAAAAATACACATACAGACGAAGACTCTAGAAAACTCTGAACCTTTATAACACTAGCATCTAAGGTAACCTTACTGCCCTCGGGTGCATCACCGGGTGTGTGTACATATGCTCAAGGATGCGCACACAAGAGGCGGGAAGCTAGAAACATGCATGCCTTTATTGGAAAGCATGTTCCAAACCTTTCCCAGACAAACATGCCCAGGAACAACCAGAGGAGGGAGTGCTATGGGCACAGAGGCGGTTAGCTCCCAGGGCTATCTGGAGGACCAGGAGCTAGTTCCAAAGGGGAGGTCAGAACTGGTAGAAAAGCTGGTGATGGTAGTGAGGGGCAACAATGGCTACTCTTCTGGCTTTGACGCGTTCCTGAATCAACACATTTTCTCCCGTCTGGTCTCTTTTGCCTTTGTAAAAATCCCCAATGGTAGGGTACTAAATTTTGAAACACAATAGCTCACCCTGCGTGGAGCCCTGCTGGATGAGCACAGGGCTCTCATGGCTGCCTCAACTGAATGGAGTTTATGAGTCATTACTGGCTCACAAAAGAACCACCCATCTGTGCACACTGGGGAAAGAAAGAGGCTCACTGAAGAGTGCTGAAATGGGCTGATGCCCGGTCACAGGGCTTTCTGTGAAAACCAAGCTAAAGCCGGAGTCAGCACCTCTACCTCGGCTTTCCAGCACTGAGAATATTCCGTGATGTTCCAAAGCAGGTTGAGGCAGGCTGGTGGTGCCAGTGTTTGAATTTGGTCTAAAAGCCATCTATCCACGGCTTCTGTGCCAGTGGCTCCACACATTGTACGATAATCCCGTTGGCCAGGAGTTTCAACCTACTTCCAAACGGTCTGATGATCACAGTGTAATCCATTATGCCCACTGCAGGGAGTACAATGTCTGTGGCACCTATAGGTACAGAGGTGTTTACGTCAGCAATAACACCAAACATTCACTGAACACATACTTTGTGCCAGAAAATACATACTTACACAACAACCAGGCTAAGTGCTTTAACGCATTCAACTTTAAATAATTCTGAGTAATTCCAGGAAGTTGTTTCTGTGTTATTATTATCTCCAGTTCACAGATCAAAACACTAAATATTGAAAGGCTTACTCTTCTCATCCCATTACCTACTCTCATGTAGAGTCATCTCTCGTACTTAACATTACCCAGTTAGTAGAAAGAAGAGCGGGGATTTGAACCCCAGACTTCATACGCTAACTATGGTGGTTAATATTCTATGGTAACTTGACAGAATCTGCAATCACCTAAGAGAAAAACCTTCAGGTTTGCTTTGAGATATTATCTAGATTAGGCTAAGTGGGGTGAGCAGATGCACCCTAAGTATGAGTGGTACCATTCAGTGAGCTGGGAGAATCCTAAACTGAATCAAAAGGAGAAAATGAGCTGGCATCCATCCATCTCTAACGAGGATGTAATGTGAGTGAGCAGCCACCTCAACCCCCTGTTGCAATGACTCCCCTAATAGGATGGACTATAACCTTAATCTCTGAGCCCAAAGAAAGCTTTGGTTCTTTAAGTTGCTTTTGTCAAGGTATTCTATCACAGAAATGAGAGAGTAACTAAGACATGCACTCTGTCCAAATTAGGTTTCTATTGCTGTAATAAACACCAATGGCCAAAAGCAACTTGGGTAATAAAGAATTTGTTTCATCTTCCATGCCCATGTAACAGTCCATTACTGAAGGAATTCAAGACAGGAACTTAAATCAGGGATCTGAAGGCAGGAACCAAAGCAAAGAGTGCTGCTTATGACTTGCCCACTCATGAATTCTCAGCCTCCTCTCTTCTATAACCCAAGCCCACCTGCTCAGGGGTGACCACCCACAGAGGACTGGTCTCTCCCAAATCAATCAATAAAATGTCTTCACAGGCTTGTCTACTGGCCAGTATGCTGGAGACAATTCTTCAGCTGAGATTCTCTCTTCCTAGATATGTCTAGGTCTGTGTTAAACTGACAGAAGCTAGCCAGCACAGAGATTAGGTGTGCTGGAAAATGTCATTCAAAAGCAACTGGACAAGAGCAAGCTGGATTTGCAGTTCAACAAGTTGAGCTTGAGATTCAACAATGCAGCCTTGTGGGTTTGGAAAAAAAAAATTGTCTGGCTCAATCTCGTCTTATCCCATATTAAAAGCAGCGTTAGCTGTTAAGAAAAATGTTGTCTGTGCGTTTCTGAGTCATTAACCCACAGCTCAGCCTCATCTTGGTCTGAACACACTGGCATCCAGAATGCCTTCTGAAAGCATTCTGAAAGCCTTTGTGAGCTGTCTTTCTTCAAGGCTTGCCAAGAATAAATGGAACTAGATCATCTTAAAACTTTAAACTTAGAAACCAAAATGCCTGAAGAGGCCGAGAGGACACTGTGAGCTGTAGAAGGGGCCCATCAGAGCTGGACGTCTGTGGGAGCTCTTAGAAGCTTAGCCTGGGCTTGTGCTGCCCTCCCTCTCCACAAATATCGTGAAATACTTCACAGTGTACAGGATTAGTGGTTGGTGGGCATTTGAGTTGGGGTTTTCATGATCGAATCCAAAGTTTGTTTGAATATACACCTCAGATATTGAGAGACAGAGTCAAAGGAGTAGGTGTGACTTTGATGGGAGTACCAACTAAATGTGTACCATGTCTATCTGACAGTCTCCTTCAAAGTACCGCCAGATCCCTCAGGGGTACCACGCAGTGCTCATTTCTCCTCTGCACTTGTTCGGGGACCTGTAGTGTGTCTGAGGCTAACTATCTGCTCAGGACACAAGCCCATGTCAGCCAACACAAGAAAGTGAGTAGCCTGAGGAAGCCTTTGGGGTCCCAGAAGACCAACCCAACATCAAACCTGATTATTCTGTGACTAGAAAGGCTGTGTTGGGTTTCTCCCTGTGGAAGGCTGAGGGTCATTTTTACACAGCCTCTGAGCAGGACAGTTCAAGTGTTTCCACTGCTCTAGCAAGAGGCTCTCCAGAGGTGAAGGCCTCCTCACAGTCAAAGTCGGTCTGGACAGAGAGAAAGAGCACAAGAGAGACACCTGTACATGTGTGTGCAGGTGAACACACGTATGTGTGGAGGCCAGAAGTCGATCTCAGATGTTGTTCCTCAAACACCACCTGCTTTGTGTTTTGAGGCATGGTCTCTCACTGGGAAGGGAGCACCTCCAGTTTCACCAAGTAGGCTAATCGGCAAGACCTGACGGTCTACCCATCCCTGCTCCCCCAGCACTGGGATTACAAATGGCCTCGGTCATAACTGTTTATCTATGTGGACACTAAGGGACTGTCTCTGGTCCTCAAACCTATGTGGCAGAGACCTACCGGTGAGCTGTCTCTGTTCTAGGTTTTGTTTTGTTTGTTTTGTTTTGTTTTAATGAGAAAGAATAAGGTTAGGTGTGCGTTTTACAAGCAATTAGCAATTCCCGTGATGGTAGGGGCAGAGGCACACAACTCCCTAATAGCCTTCTAAACACACAGTGTTCATCAAGCAGTCTCAGCCTCTCAGAGGGAAGGAGGGATCAGAGGCACTGTGGAAGTGGGCTAATATAGTGTTGATTATTGTATTTGCCTTTTGAGACAACATCGTGGCTACATAGCACACGTTGGTCTCAAAATTCACTGCATAGTCTAGGCTGGCCTCAAATTCATGATCTTCCCACCTCAGCCTCCAGAATCCCGGGATTACAGGCATGAGCCACCATTATCATGCTGATTTAAATTTTTAACCAAAAATATTTAAGGGTGTGAAATCTCCATAGTCTTTTAAAAGATACATTTCTCTTCAAATTCTTTTTTTAAGGCATATTTTTCTACTAGAAAGAAAATCCAAACATTTTTTATCAGGGATCACTGAGAAAAAAATTCACCTACCACATTCATCTTTGTTTCACATGGGCAGGTATCTGGATGTTAACAATGGTCCCCAGCTGGGGCTTTGAACAATAACTCCTCTCAATGGGCCTTGCCTCCTTAGAATCCCTGCATGTGGGGGGAATGGGGCGGGGGGGGGGGGGAGGAAACGGACAAAACACCTGGGATAAAAACAGATAGGAAACAGCACACTCCAATTCCTTGGGATCTTTTTCCTTCTGACTCTCCAGATTTTAAAAGCACAATTTCTCCCTCTAAGAACTGCTTAAGAAATGTTAAGGCAAAAATGTTCTGGCTAGGTGGGGAAGAGCACACATCCATAATCAGGGTTCTCTGGAGGCTGAGAGTTCAAGACCAACCTGGGCTACAGAGCAAAACCCTACTTCAAAAAGGGGGGTCAAAGAGGGAAAAAACAACCTCTTGTGTTCTACATAGAAATGCAATTTCATGTGGCAAAGGCTTTGGGGATATTACTACATAACATGGCCACAAACAAAGAGACCATGGCCTACAGCCTGGGTATGACATGATTTTAAGCAAATTATATAATCTTTCATCTCTCATGTGCTAATTATTCATTTCTGTGTATATTAGTTACTTTTCAATTACTGTAACAAAACACAATGATCAAGGCAACTTACTTAGGAGTTTAGTTGGGCTACAGTTTCAGAGGGTCCATGTCCATAATGGCAAAGGCATAGTGGCAGGAACAGGTGAGAAGACACATCTTGATACGAAATTAGAAGGCAAAGAGGACACTGAGGATAGTGCAAATCTTCTGAAACCTAAAAGCCCACCCCCAGTGGCACACCTCCTCCAACGAGGCCACGCTGAGGACCAAGTGTTCAAACATCTGAGCCGATGGGGGCCGTTCACATTCAAACCACCAAACTGTAACAAATCGCAACGGATCTGGCAACCTGAAACCATGCCCACTTCTTGTCTCACAATTTCTGTATGTGAGGAATCCAGATCAGCTCAACTGGGTCCTCTCTTTGGTATTTCTCACAAGACCCGGTCAAGGGACCAGTCAGACCTAGGGTGTCATTTGTGGGATCAAGAGAGGAGGTATCTTCCACCTCAAAGCTCATTTCCATCTTGTTTCTTCCAAGGCTTGGTTTCTGAGTGATCACTGACAGCTTAAAGGCTATGTAATGGTTGTGTGGTTGTGGGAGTCTTTGAGGATAGACATGGTTTGAGGTGCACTTTATGTCCTTTAAACATGGTGATTTGTTTCATAAGCTGACAAGGGAGAAAATCTAATCCCAATATAGAAGCCACAACCTTACATGGCCTAGCCACAGAAATGGCATGTCATCACTGTTGCCATATCCTGTTGTGAGCATGTCACTGAGCTAGCACATTCAAGGAGAGAGATGACACAAGGCATCATTATCAGGGAACAGGACTGCTAGGTCTATCTTGGGCTATGACTATCACATTTCGAGCCCATGACAGACAAATGTCTGTGATCACCCTTTCACAAGACTGTTTCAGGAACTGAGTGTGCTTATCCATACAAAGAGAGCAGAAGAGTGCTTGGTACCATAAGCCTGCAACTATCATTGCCATTCATTTTATCTTTCTTTTTCTTACTGCTTTATTATTCTTTGTCAACGAACCTACCTTGTTTAGGATTCTTAAATGCTTCTACCTCCCTTCCAACCCAGTGACCAGAGATAGGGGAGAAAGAGGATATTAGAAAGAAGAAAAAGGGGGTTGTACATCTTTTTAGAAGTAGTTCCTTGGGGCGAACACACTCTCCATTGTCCAATACCAGTAGTTCAGTCCAAATGCCAACACCAAACAGCAACGTGAATCAGCACAATTCAGCAGAAACAGTAGGACTCCACTGAATCAGAACAAGCCAGCAAAAGCCTCCAGACTTGGTTGGATTGTCCCAAGAAGTTCCCTAAAACGTTTTTCTCCACAAAGTGAAATGTCAAAGAATGAAGAAAAGCTAAGCATGGGTTTCTATATATCTCCCCTCCTCAGAGTCCAACTCCTGGATGTTTTCAACTACCCCTCACACAAGACAGCTGGCAGCAAAACATCATGTGCCCTCTCACAAGACAACTTCTAGCAAAACATCACATGACACATCTGAGTCTTCAAAGAAACCAGAAACCCCCACTTGAATCGTATGCTACAAGCCAGGCCCTTTTAGTTTCTCATGCATACGTAAAATAAACAGTGAAGGGAAAGGACTAAAGTCAGGCATGTCAGACCCAGCTGACTGGTGTAGATGCCATCCATACTACAATCAGTGCATGACCCCAACATCCACCTGAGAACACAGAAGTGACAAAAATGGAAGTGGAAGGTTCTCTGGTTAAAACAGAAGGAACGTGGCACTTCATGATGGAATACATCTTAAATATCTATAGCCATCTTCTCAAAGGCAGCTACTTACTTCATCTTTAAACAATGCATGTGCTTTCTGTTTCCCACTATTGTCCTAACCACAACTTTATTAAAAATAACTATAAAAGGCCATATGGTTAAAAATAACTATAAAGATGGCATATCAGGTAAAGGCACTTGCCACATAGATGACCTGAATTCAATCCTCAGAAGTCGTATGGTGGAAGAAGAGAATCAACACATGCACACACTCACTCACACGCATACACACACACACACACACACACACATGCATGTTCACAAACACCACTAAACAAACATATAAATATATGAGTATAAATTTTTAAAAGATTCTAGAAGCCTATGGCCTGCGGAGCACAGTTTTGCCTTCACCCACAGTCCATTTAGAAGACATGGATTCTTGATCTTGCTCCCACGTGGAATGCAGTGATGGTTGTGGCGTTGGTGGGCCTCATTTTAAGAAATTCCACCTTATAAAAGTCCAAGCCTTGAATTTTGCCATGTTTACACAGATAATAAGCATATTTATTTCCATGACCAGGATTCATGGCCAGTTTCTCTCACACACTGTACTCCCCTAAGCATTTATGAGGGTAGAAAGTACATCAACGACTTTGGGGCCAAGAAGTAAAACTGAGTTAGGCATGCATACAAGTAATGATTAGATATTAAACAAAGAATTAAATAAAGAAACCCAAAGTCCTCATGAAGGGAATTTTCTTTTTGTCTACAATAGATACAGTAAGTTTGGCCCGTTTCATTTTCTTGTTTAGACTATGAAATCCTGGAGCAAAATCAACCACGTTCCCTGCACTCTCGAAGCCCTGACATTTTGTCTGATGTCAGCCATCAGGCAAAGCTCGTCCGTGCTCATTGAGTGACTAAACTGTGAGATGCTTGACTGATGGGTTGTCATACTGACTTATTGACCGGCAGAGTGGTGTTGTCTAAAAGGTCAAAAGTGCTGGTTTTTAAGTATGATCACTGTTCTCAAAATATACGTTTCTGTTAGCTGATCAATAAATACAGATTTCAGCAAATAATGCTATAATGTATAATCATTCATATGCAGAGAAACGAACCTCAAGCTAAGTCTCATTCTTTGTGTAGTCATTAGCTCTAACTGTATCATACATCTAAAGGTAAAATGGAAAACTTCAAAACTTACCAGAAGAAAGCACTATAAAATGTTTATGTCAGGTTAGCTAAGGAACCCTTAGATGTGTCCCGTAAAACAAGACCCGTAAAAGGAAAAAAAATAGACTTCAAGATTTAAAAACCTTTGCTCACTGAGAATTAAAAGATAAATCACATACTTGACAAAGGACTTTGCATTAGTTGTTTTTCCAGTGCTGTATTGAATACTCTGCCAGAAGAGCAGCTTAGGGAAGAACGGGTTTATTTTGTCTTTAGTTCCACAGAGAGAGTGTTCATCCCAGTGGGGAGGCCTCTGAAACATGGGGCTGGCCAGGCAGTCAGGAAGCAGAGATGCCGCAGTTGACCCCGCAGACAGAAAGCAGAGAGAACGGACAGGAAGTGAGGACCTGTGCCCAGCGCTGTACTTCCTCCAGCAAGGCTCCAGCTCCTAAGGGTGCCATAATCTTCCCACACAACTGTCCCAACTGGGGACCAAGTATACAGATACGCGAACTTCTGGGTATACTTCTCATCCAAACCACCACAGACTTGCATCCAACATATGGAAAAGACTCTCAAAAATTTTTGTTTGTTTTGTTTTGAGACAGGGTTTCTCTGCGTAGCCTTGGCTGTCCTGGGCTCACAGAGATCCACCTTCCTCGGCCTCCCCTAGTGCTGGGATTTACAGACATGCGCCACCCGGGCCGGCTGACTCTCAAAACTTCACAGTACGGAAACCAAAAAATCGAAAATGGGAAAAGGGCTAGAGCAATTATTTTACCAATGAAAGCATAAGCAACGTGGTCAGCCTCCAGCAAACAAATTAAATCCATGTTGAGAAACCTCTGCACATCTAAGATGGCCGAGATTAAGAACGCAGGTGGTACTGAGCGCTGGTGAGGGGTCCTCCTCTGTTGCTGCTGGAGATGCAAATGGTGGCACCGCGATGGAAGACAGGCAACTTTTTATAAAGTTAAGCATGTGCTCACTGTTTAGTCTACAGGCTGAGGAGGCAATGTCAAGCAAGGCTCCCAGGCTCACACCCCCTGCGCTGTCAATTACTAGATGCATGATCTGTGAAAGGCCGTTCTCCCGCTCTGAACCATCATGCTCCCATATACATGGTGTCAATCCCACCCTGAGTTCGTATTCTACGACAACAGTGATGAATTTTCCTTCACTGTGAGCTGTTTCCCGACCCCTGCTGGGAGAGTTTGATTTTCCCTCTCTGCTTATCTTTACAAGAGAAGGCTTTCCCACAAAAAGGAGTTTGATAACGTTCTTCACACTCCTGTGGTACAGTGTGATATTTTATCATAAAGGAATAGTTAAATACATCCTAAGATGACAGTTATGAAGTCAGCTGAGCATAACGAATCAGTTCCCACGGTGGAACAAAGCATGTAATACTTCTGATGGAAACTCTGTAGGCCAGAACGCTGGTCTTCAAAGTGATGGGGAAAGAGAGCTCTCGACCTACACTTCCAGCACCACCAGGGACATCTTCAAATACTAAGGTACAATAGAAAGACCTTCTCGGACAATCCAAGTTTGAAGAATCTCTCCCCAGCAGTTCTGTAGGACCCACAGAAGTTCCTTTAATGTGGAATATTTTCAGGGAAAAAGAAAATGATGCGCGGTGGAAATTTGTGTTTAAAGGGACAACAAATATATGGAAATATATATGACTGCTTCAACAACTGTCGATGTGTTATGGCATTTCGAACATGTACAGAAAGTGTGCCAGCAGAAGCACCAAGGACAGGCAAGTGGAAAGCAGGAAGCAGAATGCTGGAGAAACAGGTGGAGTTGGACTTGCACTAAAGATCTGCAGGCAGGCTGCAGTAAGCCAAATACACACACACACACACACACACACACACACACACAGGTAGAGGAGGATGGCAGATACCCTGTTCCATCACTTTTTGCTTTATTCCCGCCAGACAGGGTCTCCCACTGAACTCAGACCTAGGCTGGTGGCCTGGAAGCCCCAGGGATCTTCCTGCCTCTGTCCTTTGAGGCACTGGGGTACACACAAGCACAGCTACTTCCTACATTTTACATGGATGCTGGGATCTGAACTCTGGCTTTGCACAGCAAGCCTCCTTGCTGAACCATCTCTCTAACTTTCTGGCTTTCTCTTTTGAAGAAGGAAGTCCTACTTAAATCTTCTCAGGAAACACGCAGGCTTTTGCCATGGTCATCTGTTGGGGTTTCTCTCTTCCCCGAGTTCAACTCGGGACATTTTGGCATGAAGACAGCCTGCAGGCAGGACTCAGGCTTCCAAGCTGCTCCTAGAACATCTGGAAAAGCTCCATGGGAGGTAGGAGGCTTGGAACAATCTTTACCAGTTACACAACGTGATGTTTATGGAGGGACTTGCTTTGCTACGGATGCTAGGATACAAGAGAATTATCTCCTATTCTCTTGGGATTCCCATATATGTGTGTGGAAAGAAACAATCATCTAACAACTAAATAAATGACCCAAATATTCACCGAGAGTGATATGCATTGTGTAAACACTAATGGATTAATAGACCCTAAATAAAAATTCAGCTCAGCAGATCTTCAAGCTTATGCTACTATGACGATTTTCTCCAATTGTCTTTGTTTTCCTAATTTCTGCAAGGAAACTAAACCCTTTGTTGTTGTTTTTAAATGAAGGAACACTATGTTTGGAGCTACCTCAAACTACCATTTTCTTTTTTATGGTTATACTTCAGTGACTTTCAATAGTTTTAAACAAGGGCAGAAGCTGTACTTTGGCTGGTCTTGCTTACCTGGCATACCCAGGGCCCTGGGTTCCATTCCCAGCACTACATAATAGGGTGTGGTGGCACGTACCTATGATTCTAGCACTTAGGGCAAGAGACTCAGAGAGTCAAGACCATCCTCAGCTACACAGAGATTTCAAGGCCAGCCTGGGCTACAGAAGACCTTGCCTCAAAGACAAACAAATTTGCAAAAACTCTCTGGAGGAACCTGTCACTCTATTTCAACAGGAAGACATGAAGGAATCCATGGGCTTCGAAATTAGGAAACCAATGAGGAGTATGGCAGCTCCCTTGGGACGTTTTACTTCACTCTCCGTCCTGTGAGCGTCGGTCAGTGCAGGCATTACACCAATATCTCTAGCCACCCCTCACTAACACAATAATATTCCTTATAGCTATTCAATAAAAAAAAAAATGTTCTTCTAAATCTCTACTGAAGATGCTATCTTATTTAACCGAATGATGAGAAGGTCGGGTGAATGCTAAGCAACTTGCTTTGTTTGGAATGGCAATAGTTCTTTCTGCTGCCCTAGGCTTCCATCTCTGTAAAGTAATGCTCTTTTTCCCTGTCTCTCTCTCTCTTGATGGCTGGCAAATTAGGCAAAAATTGTTTTCCTGTAAGAAGTTAGAT
Organism: Meriones unguiculatus; assembly: GCF_030254825.1. NCBI lineage: Eukaryota > Metazoa > Chordata > Mammalia > Rodentia > Muridae > Meriones > Meriones unguiculatus. Next base: position 118,139,609 of record NC_083356.1, on the reverse strand, counting down.
AAAGGTCTCACTAGTTCTTACACCAGGCACTACAAATAACCACAAGTCAGACTTTAATTTAAAACACTGTCCTTGATCTAGGTCACCTAAGTGCAAATGTGTTAGCCTTTAAGTTAGCTAAAGGAATCAAGTTGTAGTCATTCGAAAACACGGGATTTGCCTAGTGTAATTAAGCTATTTTGGCAAAAACCTTTAATAAGAAACCGATTTAGAACATTCTAGAAATCTGTTGTTTCCACAATCACCCTCCTTTTTTACTCTCGGCACTAATGCCTCCACGATAGAACCATTTCATCCCAGCATCATAAATGAAAATTAACAGAAATTTGATTCACTAATTCAGAACTACAGCTTGGAGGTCAGACTTCAGCACAGCACAGCCCTTTAACAAAGAAATCAATGAAAACCGAATTACCCAAAGTAGTTCACAATTAATCCACAAACTTGCAAGCACTCCTTTCCCCACAGGGGAATTTTTTTAATGCAAATTGTTCAAATACTCTAATTGTTCCAAAAGCATTTCTGATCAGCAGTCTTGATAACGTGCTGGTGAGCTTTCTGGTCCTATTTCCCCGGTTTTTGAATTTCCTATCAGCGTGACTCAAGAGACAACCCAAACCCTGGTCCCCCTGGGCCAATGCAACCTGAAACTGTAAACGAGTGGTTCTGAGCTCCAGGCCATCGCGGCTCCCTTGACCCTTGTCTACACAGCGCAGGAAAGCAGCTTGGCTGGGCCCCGCAGTGAGGGAATGAAGTGCATCCATTGCTCGCGATTATTAGCTGGAGTGGAATGAGCCTCCTCCTTATTATGCAGATTAGCGGAGCTCTCAGTCCCAGCATATTGCGCAGCTGCGGGCTAGCAGCTGCTCTTACAGATGGTGAGTACACAACTCCATTAGGCTGGATCTATTGTCTGCTCCTGGCTTGCGTGGAGGCTGGGGCCCGATGCAGAGAAGAGAAATTGTTTCAGGACGAGACGTAAAGGCGCGCGCACACTCTTAAAAACCGGCACCCAGGAGACTCTTTAGGCAGCAGGGCCGACAGCTCTCAAATTAGAAATCTACCCTAAATAAGGACTTTCGTATGTCACAATTAAGCTTGTGTGTTTTTTTTAAAGCAGATTAACCATTAAAATTGAGTAGTATAATTCAAATTCTGCAATGCCACGCTATTAAATATTCAGATTAAAAACAAATCCTGGGAGATTCATTCAGAAATCTGTACGACATTCAGCTCCTCTGGGACCTTGTGTTTAGTTAGCTCCTTTACAAGGAGGCGAGTTTATCTTTCATAACATCAAATGTGACTGAGACCCACATTAGGGAGTTTGTCCTTTTAGCGCTATTATTTATACTAAGGAACACCAGAGCGGATGAATCGAGTCATTCAGGAGTGAAGGCAATGTGTAGAGAATCTCTTTGTGGGAGAGTCATTTTTTTTAACGTATTAGCAAATCACACTGCTGCATAATTTTGCATATGGGGTAAAATAATTTCACTGCTATTTGGAGACATTAGGCTACATAAGGGGCAGGTTTGATTTGGTGTTCCGCCTGTTTGTCTAGGCTCCAACTTCTAAAGTTCTAAAGGAGCCAGAACTTTCAGAACAATGGGAAAGAACGGCCAGGATGTTGAGGGCATCATTTAAACAGCCTTTCAAAAATAAATGTACTCTGTTAAGTACGATTGGTAAAAGCTTAAAAGATTCAGGTTGGAGGTACCTGCCACAGACAAGAGGTGGTGACTCTGACCTCCTGACCTGTCAGTGCAGGCAGCAGAAGGAAATGATTCTAACGCACATTTTAAAAGACACCTATTATAGAATCAGGTTTATCGGTGTAAAAGGAGAAAAATGTGAACTGATTAGTTAGAATCGTTCTTCCAAACTTTACTTTTTGCATTTTAATTAAAATATAATTACTTCCCTTTCCTCCTTCCAGCCCCTTCCTCGAACACTTTCCATGCCCCCTCAAATTGGTGGCCTTTTCCTCGTCAAATATTCTTATGTCTGTGTGTGTTTCTCTGTCTCCCTTTCTGTCTTTCTGTGTGCGCGCGTGCAGATATATAAATAAAATCTGCAGAGTCCATGTTTGTTGGTGTTGTGTGTATGGTTTCAGAGGGGACTTTGCACTGGACAACCAATTGGGAATCTCACCCCTGGAAGAGGCTAATTCTCTCTCTCAGCATCATCTGTTGCCTTGTAGGGAGGAGACCTATGAGATTCCCCCTCCACGCTAGCATGTCTATTGATAATGCTGTTTATGCAGCCATTTTTATGAGACTGTTTCACCACAGACTTCTTGGTATTCTGGTTCTGATAATCCTGCTGGCCCTCTTCTGAGATGTTCCCTAAGCCATGATATGGGAGCTGTGGTGCAGATGTTCCACGGGGGCTGGGCTCCCCACTATCTGATGATCCCTGCAGTTGTAGTCTGGGTGATGCTCTGCATTTGCTGTAAAGAGAAGTCTCTTTGACGGGCAGTGAGAGCTCGTCTGTGGGCATAAGGAAAACATAGATAATACAGTTGGGAATTACACTGTCTAGCAAAGTGGTGGTAGTAGACTCTACTCAGATCCATGACCTCACCAGGAGACTGGATTACATGTCTACACCACCACACCCTGCTCTTTTTATACCTGCTAGGGACTGAACTCAAGCCCTTGCACTTTCCAAACACATTATTGACTGAGCCATGCTCACCCCCAAACCCCTCAGTTAAACACGCATCTTTCAGGTGGAAGCTCCCTGAGCCCAGGAGCCTACCCTGTTCTGCCTCCTGATATACCATAATAAATTGCACAGTGACTTACTCAGAACAGGCACCTATCACAGAGGTGGTGGATGAATGTTAGCACATGAAACAGTGTGCATGGAGTAACAGACATGTAAATAAATAGTCATAACACTGAAAGATAAGTCAAAAACATGTAGTATAGAGTTAGCAAAAAAAAAAAAAAAAAAAAAAAAACTTACTGGGAATTAGGAGCCATGGAGAACTTTCGAGATGGTTTGAAGAGTAAACAACAAAAAGATGAGCACTGAAAGAAAAAAGGAGAGAAATGTGCAAAGACACAGGTGTGAGACATCAACACAACTGCAAACAGTCTTCCATGACCAGAAAAATAAGCATCACAGTTGGGGAGACTGAGGACCGGGGACAGACACCAGGCTGGAGAAGAAAATCAAGGTTGGGTTATCAAGCACCTTGACCATGCCATTCCAAAGAAACACCTGAATTTGAAGACATGGAGTTTTCTTCAAGAAACAAAGCATAGATTTGATTCCAGTTCTCAGGGTTACATAAATACAGCCATTGAGTTACTTATTCCAAACTCTTCACACACTTGCTCTCCTTTCTGGTCATACCCAGCTAATGGCACCAGCTTCTGTCTGTGGGCTGACTGTCGGCAGAATGCTCTTAATGCTACGGGCAGCAGCTCCTCTCTGAATGAGCCCATCCAGCCTTTCTGGCTCTTGAACTCCCATTGCTGACAGGAAACAGTGGTTGTGTTCTGCTCTCCTTCCCAGCAAACAGGCTGCTCAAGCCAGGCCATGGACTAACTGACATTTTGCCCACAAGGCAAGCTCAGATTCTCCCTGGTTTCAAGAGTTCACACAGAAATTGTCAGTGTCTTAGTAGGACATTTTCTAATGATTAGCTCTACCTAGAAGCTTTCAAGATGGCTTCTCCAAATTCTCCTTGGTACCTCTGTTTATGTGTTTCTGTATCATCCAATCTCCTTTCCACCCCTTATTTCTATTTGTTAAACACACACACACACACACACACACACACACACACACACACCAGGACAACCACATTCATTCTTATTTTATACTTGGATTTGAGCATATTGGTCTCCCCCACGGATTGCAATCCTTGAAGGCGGGAACCCAGAGTGATTTATCTTTGACTCATTCACATCCAAGATAGCAGATACTATAATAAATGAGAATAAATGAAATAGCATATGTGAAGCCCCTGGGTACCATGCAAATTACTGTGAAAGTGATAGTTCTTAGTTCTTATTAGATTATCTCTCCCCTCTCCCTTCCTCCTTTCCCCCCTCCTCCGTTCTCCGAGAGAGAGAATCCTTTACTTTTTTGCTTTTTAATCGACTTCCCCATCTATCTCTGGCTCCCACCTTGCAAAAGCAATAGGAACGCACTAGTCCTCTATGTCTTCCTCATTTTCCTCAAAAATCATCTTGCTCTTCCCCTGCTTCTAGCATATCGGCTAACTTCCCCGTTCGAAGTAGGGCCTCACGCAAGGCACACATCTGAATGTGGCCCAGTGATTGCCTTTGTAGCTGTGCATAGTGAGGGTCCACATACTGCCTGGCAGTATACCTATTCTGTGGCTTCTGCCAGAGGAGTTGCAAGCTGGGGCTGAGCCCTAGCTGTCCTGTCGACTGAAGCATGCCCTTCCGCGGTGCTTTGGATAGGAATGGCTCCCATAAACTCCTGTGTCTGAAGGCTTGGCCCATGGGGGTGGCACTGTTAGGAGGTATGGCCTTGTTGGAGGAAGTGATCCACTCTTGGGACCAGCTTTGAGGTCTCCTATTCTCAAGCTATACCCAGCGTGGAACCCAGTCTCCTTCTACTGCCTATGGGTCAAGATGCAGAGCTCGCAGCTCCTTCTGCAGCATTGTGTCTGCCTGTATGTCACCATGATAAGAATGGTCTAAACCTCTGAAACTGCAAGCCAGCCCCAATTAAATGTTTTCGTTTATAAGAGCCTGAGGAAGCCTGGCTCTCCTCCAGGGACTCTCAGAGCCTACAGGCTGCTGCTTTTTGTCTACCTCTCAAATCTGGGACAAATTTTTTGTGGCCAATTGTGAGTGAAATCATGCAGAGAAAGGAATTCTGGGAAATCTAACTCCCCCTTAGCTAAATGGCACAGAAAGAACAGAAACAAACAAGTGAAAACCCTGTAACGGGTACTGGCATGGTTTTGGCAGTTTAGTTATCCAGTGGTACACAAGAGTAAGTTTTTACTGCACTTCACCTAAACACAGCAGGTGTATGACTAGATGTCACGTTTTCAATTTTAAAAGTTAAAATACCTCTTCTTCAAATTGCTCTTCCTGATCAAGAAATAAAGTCTTACTTAATTAAGTGTATTGTTTACATGGAGAATAGAGATAGGAACAAAAGACCAATTAATAAATGAAGTATAGAAGTGTAACCATATATATATATGGTTTTATATATATAATAGATGTATGCATCAATTATCTATGAATTTCTGGAAAATAAGTAAAAACAAACAAGAAATAAAAACTGTTAACCAGATCAATAGGAGAGTTTCAAGAGAACACGTCTATTTTTCTTGATGAGCAACGTTGGAAAGGAGTCAAAAATAAAAATAAGTAGTCTTACTTAATGCCATCTAAGTCTTCATGGTTTTGGAACGTGCGCACACACACACACACACATACACACACACACAAAGTTCTTCACCAAGTCTCACAGTTCTGTCTGATCAGAACCCAAGGATAAGCTCCTCACTCATGTCACCCATGCTGATGGGATGCTCCATGCTCAGGCTACGAATCCAGTGCCTCATGGGAGAAGCAGTGTGGCCACTCAGGGGGTTAGTGTGGCTAATGGAGAGTCACCCACACACAAGCCAGGGATGGCTAAGAGATTTCAGAAACGGGCTGAACTGCAAGACGTTTCCAAGTGACAATTCCTAATTCAAGCTGAGCAGCAGTTTTTGTGAGCACATGTCAGCCGGAATTCTCGGTATCGGAAATTTAAAGGGTACATTACATTAATCAAATACTTTGCTGGGAGATTTTTAATAATTTATAAAATTATAATTTATAATCAATTCTTTTATGCATCATTCTAGGATAAATAATATATAATATTTATATTATAAATTTTATATAAATATATTATGTTTTTTATGTAAGTATATAAATATTATATACCTTACACACGACAAGTGCAGGAAGCGATCTTAAATCAAAACCCTTATTTCTTGAACATTTTTCCCTGAAAATGTATAAAACTAAAACTCTCCAGAAAGACCTCTACCCAGAAGCTGCTAAGAACAAAGCTCTTTATTTCCCAGAACCCTAGGGATCTGACTGTCTTTTTCTGACACATTCTATCAGCAGGTTTAATAAGGTCTAAAGTCACACATCAGACTTGAGGTTTCAAACACACTTACCTTGAGTTACGTGTAAAGAATATTCCAGCCATGCAATCATGCTTAAACACCATACACCCTGAATGCCCCATCATTTATTGAACAAATGAATTAACATGTTTACCAACTGGGTACTCTACCTTGGATTGCTTTTTACAAAAAACCTATTCTGGGCCTGTTACAAAAGAGTCTTAAGCACCATTTATTATTCTTGCTTTCAAGCCCCATTAGTGAGGACTTACAATCTGAAATAGATCCAGTTTTAGAAAAAGCCACAGCTGGGGGAGATCATCACACAAACAGCACAAACAGGAAGCGCTCTGACTCTCTGGAACTTACAGGTCCTGAACACACCACTGACAGGATAGAATCCAGTTCTCTGGTTTGAGGAAGCGCAGGGGGAGTAAGCCATCAAGCAGCAGTTGGTACCAACTGGAGACTATTGTGTTGCTCCGCCCATGTTGCTGATGGATTTCTAATTCACAGTCCTACGTGTGGAGTAAATAGGATTGGTACACGCATGTTCCTACCTGTAAAAACAAGTGGTCCATTTACAAAAGATAGAAAATGAACACAACCTGGTAGCTATCCCCCTTGATTTGGACACTTTTGGTACTTCTCTCTGAACAGTCTACTTATTATCATGCTGTCACAGCAACAGAGACAAATCACTGGTGTCCCCAGAGGTCAAATTCTTCTATAGCTGTGCAGTGATGTCATGGAGTACATGGTATTAACTGGGAGTTTTGGATGTCTGAAGTAAACAAGAAAGACGGGAAATTCCATTAAGACATTCCTCCTCACTTCCTCATTCTTGCTCTTGTCTTTAGTGGGTCTCAACCTTCTGGATGCTGCAAGCCTTTCATACAGTGTCTCATATCGTGGTGACCTCCAGACATAAAGCTATTTTCCATGCTATTTCATAACTGTAATTTTGCACTGTTGGTGAATTGTAATGTCACTATCTGTGTTTTCCAATGGTCTCAGGTGATCCCTGTGAAAAGGTCTTTGGAGCTCAACAAGATTGCACCCTACAGGTTGAGAACCACTGTTTCTCTTTCCTGCCCCTCTCTCCCCTCTCTCCCTCCCTCTTTCCCTGTCCCCTTCTGTCACCCACGACCGACATACATATGGCCCTTAGGCAGTACATCCCCTACCCATGCACAAATACCAGGCGTGACTTGGTGGCCGCTTTGTGGAGGCAGGTGCTGAGCTTTCCCCATCTTTCCTCAGTGATAGTTTCAATGTCACATATGCCATCACCAGCCTGACACATGTATGCTAGCCCCCTTAATAACCCATGGAGGTCATGGGTCAGAGGTTTGGCATAAATGACTGACAGCCCTGAGGCTCCATACCTGCAGTAGAACCGTCAGCTGAAGTGAAGAGACAGGGCTCTGTGGGGAATTTCTCTCCCACCAAAGAACTTTCACTCAGCATGACCTGCCTTGGAGAAGGCTCCAGACAAGGTCTTTTCTTTTCTACTTCAAATCCTGCCTTAAAACGTGCTTTCTCGGTCACCTGTAGTCGCTGTAAATCAATTTTCAAACAGAAAGTGCTATGCAAAATATGCATAAGCCAAGATGGGTAAGGAGATGACAGGCGGCCCTGCTCTGCCTCCTGTCATGTGGGGTCTCTTCTTTCTTCTCCCACAGAGCCCTAAGAGGTTAAAGAAGGACCAGGTTTGCAGAATTTTAAGACTAGAGGTGACCTCATGAGATTATCAGGCCTGCTTTCTGGCATTTCCCACAGCTTCAGCTCCCTTAGCTCTCTTGGTAAGTTGGGTGGTTATTGCTGTTTAATTTTAATAAAACCAAAATTTCAGTGTAATTGTTTTCAAGGAGAAATATAATTATCAAAGGAACCTGATATTCCTTTCCAATAACCAACTCACTCTCTGTGTGTAAATACCCTTTAATTCTCAATGCATGTTCATTCTTGGTAGATTTTTAATTTGGTATCCATTGTTTTTATTTAAGAGTATCATAGCCAGTAATTTTTAATTTAGACCTATGAATTATTTATTCCCTTCTCCCAGCCCCCTGCTTACTTTGGTGTACTAAGTTGTTAATTTCCAGATTAAATTAAGTCATGTGTGGGCTGGCCCCTGCTTCCACAGCCATCATGAGTGAGGCCAGTCACAAACCCTCTTGAATCTTCTCATTCTAAAAGAAGCAGCAATCTGCTGTTGGGAAAAACAAGATCAATCAACAGAGGTCAAAGTAAAAGAGATTTTTCTCTCAGAAGCAGATTCCACTGTTTTTGATGGCTTACATGTCCAACCCAATGCCTTTTAGGAAGATTCCACAGTAGTAAGTAGGTTTACCATAATGAATCTGATTGGCTGCAATGGGTGATGAAAGTCAATGAACAAAAAGATTCTCTGAGAGTAAACAGGGAGGAATTTATTCTCCCTGTCTGCCTGAAACTGACAGAGAGAAGAAATTCAGGTAACACTTGCTGAGCTAAGTGAAAAAAAAAAAAACAAAAAAAAAAAACAGATTATAAAATGCTACATACTACATGATCCACTTATGTAGAATATTCAGCAATACACAAATCCAGCAATAGAAAGCAGATTAGCGGCTGCCAGGCATGGTAGGGGGCAAAGAACAGGGTGATTGCTATGGGTAGAAGGATTCTGGTGAGAAGGATAAAAGTGTTCCAAAACCAGATAACATAGAATCTATGTCATAGATTTATTACAAAATGTCAGCAATGAAAATTTTTGTTGTATATGTTTTATCACAAAATTTTATAAATGATATGCCTGTGGCTTTTTAAGAGAGAAATTCTCCCCGGTGGTGATGGTTCTCCCATGTAGGCAGTGGAAGAGTGGTGAGCACAGAGGAGTTAGTCTTGGACAGAAGAGAAAGAGGAGACCCCAAGGGTAGGCAGGAAAATCAGAAAGCTCTCAGCTTCTCCCCCTTCCAGGAAGATACCCGAAGGGCTTTCCTAGACACACTCCCTAGGCTTGAAGAGACAGACAAACATGAACTTACATCCAGCTATGCCCCTAGGCAGAGGTGACTCTTGACCAGTTCTACAAGCCCTGTTCCTGGAGTTCCTGGCACATGTGTGGCTCTGTCTGGAGCCCGTTAGGCACCCTGGAAGCAGGAGCCATCCTTTTTCTTAACTGCTAATTGAGGAACTTGAAAGGGATAGCCTGCCCAAAGCACACAGCAGTAAGCACACAGTGAAGACATAGACCCAGCACCTCCCATTCTGAAACAGGAAGGATAGCAGCTTTGCATAAAACCATGAGGGTAAATTGTGGAATGCTACTAATCTATGAGGCCACTCAGTGACACTCACTAAATGGCAACTGAAATGGCCTTTGGAAGGGAAGTATCTTTGCTAGCTAGCAGAAGATTTAACTACAATCTCAACTGACCAGCGTCCAGTTGAAGGTCCATCTGATTTGCACTGTGTTTAGAAGGCTGTGTCCATGCCAATAAATCTACCAGCAGCCGAAACTGATTGGAATATCAGGCATTGATACAGCGTGTACCTGGGGCAGAAGACAGGTGCCATTTTGGAGAGGTTCAAAGAGGAGGAAGGTTCGAAGAGGAGAAAGCGGGCAAGGGAGTGGACGCCCTCCTGCTTGGTTAAGTAGCGTTTTCTGACAGCACTGACCCACCTTTAGGGAAGGATTCTGGAGAACCATGGACCTCTGACTGCACAGCTGCACAGACCCTAGCAGTAAGTCATGATCACCACAGTAGGTAGCATGAATGGCATATTTATTGCAACCAAGTATTAGACAGGGTGTGTAGATGTCTTTTCTCTCTCAAATACCTATAAATAGTTCAAGGAACAGGTATCATGGTTTCTGTTTTCTGGTAAGAAAAATTGGAGCCTAGGATCACACAGCTAATAAATAGCTAAGCTAGCCAAACCCAGGCCTGCAAGAGTACAAAACCTTGGCTCTTGACTAACACATTTCCCATGAAGGAGATTATTAGCCACTTAGGAGTCATCATGACAACTTTTGGCATGGATAGAAATAGGCCAATAAATGTCATTTCTATCCAGTCACTAACCTTTGCCAAAGAGAGGGGGGTAAAAACTAAGGTCACCTAAGGCTAGGCCTCGGCGGAGTATCAAAAGGAATATTTTCTGGAGAAGTCCCTGCCCCTTTCTGCCCATCACCAAAAGCAGAATGAGGCCCACATCAGACCTGAAGGTGCCAGTCAGAAGTGGGACCTTCTCCCTTGAAAGACAGGTGTTCCAAACTTCTTTTTTCTTAAAATTTTTATTTGTTACAATCTATTCACTCTATGTCCCAGCTGTAGCCCCCTCCCTCATCCTCTCCCAATCCCGCCCTCTCTCCCTCTTCTCTGCCCATGCCTCTTCCCCAGTCCACTGAGAGGGAAGGTCCTCCTCCCCTCCCCTCTGACCCTAGCCTATCAGGTCTCATCAGGACTGGCTGAACTGTCTTCCTCTGTGGCCTGGTAAGGCTGCTCCCCCCTCAGGGGAAGGTGGTCAAAGAGCCAGCCACTGAGTTCATGTCAGAGACAGCCCCTGTTCCCCTTACTAGGGAACCCACTTGGAGACTGAGCTGCTATGAGCTACATCTGAGCAGGGGTTCTAGGTTAGCTCCAGACTTCTTAAGCACATTTTTCCAAGTGGTTCTTATTCCAGTGCATCCCACAGTTCTAGGCCACAGTGGGTGCTTGACATGACTGTGACTATGGGCACAGTAGCAACGTGTAGAATTTGCTCTTAAGAACTGCATGGACCAGCTGGATATGGTGACACACGCCTGTGATCCCCCACTCAGGGAGGCAGAGGCAGGCAGATCTCTGTGAGTTCAAAGCCAGCTTGGTCTACAAAGCGAGTGCGGGACAGCCAAAACTACACAGAGAAACCCTGTCTGGAAATAAAAACAAACCAAAACAAGAACACTACCATTCTTAGTAACGAGAAAACAAAATAAACTTCAAAAGCTCCATTTACTTGTCTTATATCCAAGGAGCTGCAGAAGAGAGAACATTCTACTACCTCATCAGCCTCATCGGTTTGGTCAACATAACCAACAACAGCTTGTCTGTGAACACTGCGATGAGGAAAACATTTTGACCACATGTCATCTTAATAAGCTGGGATTAATTACTGGATTCACTTATCTCTAAACTGTTTAACACTACAGATATTGGAATGATGACAGATAATTGATGGGCGTGCTAACACATCCTGTGGATCTAAGATGTATCAACTCATATTAACATCACTGAAATCCAGATGTGTTTTTGCTGTCAGTGTCAGCCAGGCTGCAATCTTGCTAGCGCTGGCATTGTCTGCTCATGTGGGAATGTTTGAGTATGAACTTGGAAACTTGCAGAGTGACAAGGAAGAAAATCACAGGAGCAACTGTGGAGAGCGACCTGGGAGCTGCTGAAAGGACATGTGACACACGTGTGAAAGCAGTACTTGGGAAGCTGAGGTAGGAAGGCCGTTGTAATGTTAATGCCAGCCTGGGTTACATAACAAGGATTGGAACACCCAGAGCTACAGAGCAAAACCACACACCAAACCAAACAAAAACAAAAAACAACAAAACAAAAACAAAAGAAAGAAAAGCATGGATTGGGGAGGAAGTCAAGACACCCTTCTTACCCCTAGCTAAACACCTACTGGCAATCGATAGCTTTTGGAAGAGGGACATCTGTTTTCTTTAGAGTTGCACCCACAGAGAGGCCACCCATATTCTGAAGGCGGCTCTATACCCATGCACATACCGGCAGTGTTAAATGGATTCATGGGTTCCATAAAAAAAAAAAAAAAAAAAAAAAAAGCTGAGAAGGAGAGGTAGTGTGGGAGGGCTGGAGGGGAGGGAATGAGGAATGATTGGGTAAGAACACCTTATATGCATGTGTGAAATCCTCAAACAATAAAAAATAAGATAGGAGGGAAAGAGGGGGGCAAGCAAAAGAGAGTCCGAAGGGAGGGAGGGAGGTGGGCTGTGTGTCTCAGCAGCTCTTGATGCCCTGGAAGAAAACGTCCTGTAGAAAAAAATTGAACCCTTAAGGGTTGGACTTCAAATGACAAGAAACTCCCTAACCAACTTACTCTACATATGTTTTCTTCTGTCAGTATGAGGCACACATACCTACAAAAAACTTTTCAAAACTCCAGCTGAGTCAAGCCTTTATTATGTACACAAGGTTGTCACTTAAAACCAGAAAGCATTGTGCCACAGTTTAGCGGTATTTTCTGCCTTGGTGGCAAATAAAACAATGACACGGGAGGCAGACATTCACACCCTGGGTTCAGGGCAGTTCAGCTTACATGTGGCTCACAAAGTGGTTAACTCTAAAGGGATTAAAAAAACCAAAAGTTCAATTAAAAAAAATAAATAAACAAGTATAATGTCCTTTCGCTGTAGAACACAGCAAAGCTTACAATTCACAGTAGCATCGTTAGAGGGTATGCACGGCAGCGTAGACAGAAAGAGGCGTCAGGACTCAAACCAGGTCAGCTGTCGCTTTGCAAGTGCTAGCCTTTTGCTGAGGAATCCCAGGCATTCTTTAAATGCTTGCAAAGAGGAAAGAGGTAAGGAAGGGCATAAAGCATTTGCACTTTACTAGAGACCCTCTCTCCTCTTATTCCCATGAACTTGCTAAGTCTTGGTTTCTTCTCTGTGACAGGCATGTGTCCAGCTCTGTCACTGAGCAATAATGAAGTCAGAGAAGGTGATACATATTAAATGATCCACACTGTAGAAGTCATAATCGTACTACTCCAACCATTGTCTTCATGACTTTTTTTTGACATTCTGGCCCAGCGCTTAACCAGTATCTTTTGAGTAAAAGGATAAACAAATGAAAAACCAAAGTGTCATGTTTTCATCACTTCTAGTAAAAAACAAAAAACAAAACAAAACAAAAAACAAACTTACTCTCAGAAGTGAATCGTTTGAAAATGTTAGTTTTAAAGATGCATAATGGTTTCCTCATAGGAAAAAGCAGGTGATTTTTTTTTTAAGAGCATTTGTGCAGAAAGGGAGATAGAAAAGGAAACCTGTCTCACTCTGAAAAGCCTAACTGTTCAGTGCAGTTTCGAAGACGACAACAACAACAACAACAACAACAAAATGCAGGCTGGGAAGGTTATTTTAGGGTAGAGAAGGATAATAGAAATAACGGGCGAAAAGAGGGAAAGGGGAGCCCTGAGATTAATTATAATTCAGAATTCAGTCTCAGTCTTTCAAGAAACAGATTCTGTTATGGGGGCGGGGAGAGGAATGTCTTTTTAAGATCTCTAGAATGTTTAGTCAAATGGGTCTTAAATGTCAGTCCTCAGTTGGGGAGGGAAAAGGGCAGCACGCAGCCCCTTCCCCTGTTTGGCTCCGGGCAAATGTGTAAGAAACGCTCAGATTAAAATAAAGAACAACAGTTATCACCTACCCCTCTCTGGGGAAAAAAAAAATGTGAAAAGCTTCACCTCCCATTAGAATCTGTAACATGTTTGAGAGATGGCTGTGGACTTTAAAATCTTATAACCAAGTTGTTTTTTTTTTTTTATGTTAAAAATAAGGTATGTTTAAGACACGCTATTTCAGAATGTCATTCTTTTATACGCAATGAGAATCTCTTTTTTCAAATAGCCCATGTCTACATTTCAAACACATTCTTAGGGGGGAAAAAAATCCACCAGACATTAAATTACAGGCAGAAATACACAGCTTCTTAAGGAGGCAACGAGGAAGTGAAGGCTACCAGGCAGGATGTCGCCATGCCTGGCTCTCCCTCCAGCCAGTTCCCCAAGCCAACTGGAGAGCCCAGAAGATGACTTTTGACCTGTCTGGATTTCACTTTGCCATTTGGACCCTAGAATCACTAATAAGTCTCTTCCAACATTCTCTCGCTATAATTTGGATTTTCCCTAAGGTGAACTTGGCTGTGGTGGCAAGTGTAGGGGAAGTATTCAGGGTTCCTGTCACTTCCTCATCTCAAAACTCTATGGTACCTTACCTCCTACACTTCAAAACAGATGGCAGCCTTCTATTTGCGCACACGCACTTACAGGCACACACACTTTTCGAGGAATGAATAATAAAGAATCACGCTGTGGGAATTATTGGAGCGTTTCATGCGGCGTGTTGGACGCAGCCATGTTTTCAGTGTTAATTGTAGAAGAGCAACTGTAGGAAGCCAGCATCCCTCCCTGAGTCTGCTGGACCACTTCATATGTCCTTCTAAGGTCAGTATGAGGTCCAGACAAACAAAACCCCCTCCTCCACCCTCTGCTGACCAGAGGACAGTGACCCACTTAAGCTTCGCAACGGCACAGGCACAAAGCAAAGGTGCAATTTAATTCTTACTCTGGAACACAGCCCATTTGGAGGGACACCGGCCACTAGGGTATTGTTAGTGCCTTGAAATGGCCAACGGGGATTGCTGACTCTGCGAACATCACCGGAAAGGCAGGAATTCTATTTGAATTACTAACATAACAGCTGTTTGCTAGGATCCACCATGCAGCCCGAATACTGTTATGCTAATTTGGCAGCTCTTCCCCCTTCCAGTTAGCTCTGAGCCATTAGAGCACCCAGCTAGTAGGTCCTTCTGTCTAACTAATAATTGCCTATTATTGATATTAATTAACATTTTTTGCACCTCTCCTCGGTTTTGACCTAGTATCTGTTGGTAGTCTAATCACTGCGGCCTATTAAAAGTCAAAATACAGGGGCCTAGAGTAGTCAGAAGCCATTTATCAAAGAAGCAAACAAGGCCAATTAAACAGGCAGCCAGACAGTTGTCTTGATTCGCCTCTGACTGTTTTCTTGATCACCATTATAAATTGCTAATAGGGCAGAAAGTGCTAGGCGGGGAGCATCTGTGGGGGGCTGGTTATTGCTCGCTCCCTGCCTGGTGACAGGTGAGAGGGAGGCTAGTGATGGTCTTATTGATGTGAACTGCCCATCAGTTGGTAGTTATTGTTAAAGTTCATGATGCTACAGCTGATCCCGTCCTGCTGAGAGTCAATCAAATTAATTAGAGCTAGAAAAAGCTTCTTTATTTTTTTAGAGCATGGATACAGAAGTCCTGTGATTTGGATCCAAAGGCAATGAGGAAAAAAAATCTCCATGTAGTATGGCTCGAAAAAAAAATCAGATATTGCTTCTTCCATTATTTATAATAAGGGCTGCGGCTAAAGGTTTTTATAGGCACAGATCAAGAGATCATAATAGAAGCATATTGACAGATTTTTTTTTTCTGCAATACTCCAAGGAACCGGCTGTAGCAGGAAAATATATCAAAACCTTATCATCAGAGCTGAGATCTTCTGTGAAAAATCAATAAAGAGTTATACATGGTTTGAGTTTAAACAGTTCTCTGTAGTCATTTAAACATAGTGCATCTGTATAGCCTCTACCTCTGGAGACAGGTAACCTAGCAACTGCAGGGCTTAAACCGATTAACTACAAATGAAGCACTGTACGCCTATCAAAGCAATTGTTCATCCTCGCCTTTGTTGCAGAGACTAAGCTAATTGAACATGATACAGCATGAAGATAATTAACACCCATGAGTTTGTTAATTGCCTGTTAGCATTACAACACAGTCTCTCGGTTTTTTAACTGTCTCCTTTGTAGCCTCTTACTTCCCTTAAAATGGTGCAGGACCTCTTTAACTAGCAATGATATCTTTGAGTTTATTAACCCTTTTTAAATTGGGGGAAGGGAAAAAGAAAGAAAGAAAGAAAAGGCCCTGTATTAATGAAGCGTATTGTGTGTGCTTGTTAAACGCAAGCTAGACTTTGTCTCTCTGTTTTCCCAAGATTTGGAATTTGTTTTACAGATACTGTACAAACTATGTTTATTTTTCGTGCTAATTTATTTCAGGCAATTTAGCCATTATAAATGCTCTCTGGGAAAAAAAAAAAAAAAGTAACATAGGACTTTAGTGAGTCTCTTTATTACTCGGCTGCTCTGCTTTCGAGAGGGTGCCGGGAATGTCTTTGAGGGTTGGAATATTAATTGAAGGCAGCATCTGGTCAGCAGCTGGCCGGATCCGGTTGTCCTACTCCCACCGAGCAGGCGAGAAGGAAGTGCTGTTGCCTCCATTTGCCAGGCTCGCGGTTTCCCTCCAAGCAGTGGACTAAATGAACGCCCATTTTATCTCTGCTGGATCACTGCATGGTTGCCAGAAAATCAATTGAGCAGGAAAATCTGTTAATCTAAAGTGAATTCAATCTAAGGAATCATTTCAAATAAAAATTTCAATCATTACCTTTTTGGAAAAGTACTTCTCCCTTCCCACTTCCGCCCTGCCTCCAAGCGTGAGAGCATGTGTCACGACAGTACTTTGAAAGCACCTATTATAAGAGTAATTCAAAGTCAATAGGATTGTCCAGCAAAGGACAATTTGCTTTGGTGAAGCGGAAGAGATGGTTTAAGAGGAATTAGAAACCCAATGGTACATGGACAGAAACAATTAACACACGCGTGGACCCTGACAGCAGACCCTTCTTGTGGTGGGAAGGGGCGCGTTGGTTGTGCCACGATTATTTAACTTGCTTTTTCCTAGATGATCCGCTGTGTTTATCATTGCTGTACCATGGTTTAATACTTGCTGGTATGCCAGCCCCAAGAGGGCCACTTCTAGTGTCCAATTACAAGTTCTATCATTCATCATAAGTATTATTTATTCAACAAAATGAATTGCTAATTAATAACTGATGAACATTATGGCCTTGAAAGCTATAACATTATTAATTATAGTTGGCATGAAAGGGGTCTACCTGGCACATTTTCATCACAATTAGCCCCTGAAGCTTTCATTAAAAAAATGTCTATTAAGATAGCCAAAAAAGGAAAAGGCTGGCTCCATTGCTTTCCTGCATGAGGCTTCTGGGAACGGCCTTACCATGCCAGTCCCATCATCCCAACAATGGTCTTCCTGAATTGCAGGACGTATATTAGCAAGGAGACAGGAGGAAGAGAAGAAGCTTTACAAGAGACTGCACCCTCTCAGCTCTGCATGCTAAGATGCCACAAGAGCAATCGGGGCCACAGTGGGACAGGTGGATATGGTCACTGGCTTATTTTTAGATGTGGTTGTCGGCCAGCTCGTATCTCTAGCTCCTGGTGCGGGCATGCTCAGCAGCTAAATCATTTGAGCAGGCAGCTGGAGGGCCAGAATGGCGTGTGTCTTGCCAGAGTCAGGCACATCCTCTCACCTTGAGAGCCTTCTCATCACCGGCCTATAGAGGAGACGCTATGAAACACCCTCACCCTCTGCTGAGCCAAGAGGAAGCTGTGGTCTTAGAGAGCATACACAAGAAAGTACAATGATGTTCTAAGGCTCTTTGAAAGCAGAATGAATCCACTCCCTCTGCTCTGTGGATGTAGCTGCCAACCCTAAGGCCCTGCAGCGGATGGAGAAACCATAGGTGGATGAGAAGGTACAACAAAGACTTTGTAAAGTTTCAGGGACGTTAGAAAGGAAAAAGTTTAGTTATTTTTTTCCTCTGATGGATAAAAGCCAGGGAAAGTGAAGAGTTTCTCCAACAGCGATTCTGTGGTTTACACAGTCATTTCACACTCAGGGATTCCAGAGAATCCCTGATTGCGTTGATCTGATCACCGGCAGAAGTGAAGAGCATTCTGTTTGTGCAGGGGGAGCAGTACGGCAAGTCTCATCTCAGCGAGAGGCTTTCATTCGGACTCACATCTCCCTTGACTGTCTGCAAACTACACAGTACCTGGTCTCCTCTCAGGGGGTGTGGGCATATGTCCTTGATAATGGGGGGAAAAGTCAAAATGTATATCACCTCTAAAGCGTATCATTATTCTGAATACCTGAAGTTATTTTTAAGCTTTATGCAATCAGTGTGGAGAACGGATTGGAAACAACACAGAACTTACCCACCTAGGCAAAACATTCCTTCATCTTCCCCTACATGTCTGTTCTGTGAAAATACTGACAAGAGTAAGTGCACATGACTAGTAAGGTATCAACCCTGCAAGAAGATTGGTAGACAGGGAGATGTGGAGTTCTATGCGGTGATAAATGTATCTGTGTCCTCCATGGTCAGGGCAGGACAGCAAGAGGACACTTGGCTGTCACTGATTAGTGGAAAGGACAATGAAAGCAAAGAAGAGGGAGAAGGAGCTAAAGAGGTGGGAAGGGAAGAAGGAAGGCTAGGCAGACAGAAAATTTTGGGCTCTACAGCTGATCCTAGGACAGTCCACATTCACAAGCTTACACCCATCAGCACACCTAGCTAAGCCTCAGTTTCCACTTTTGGCAAATGGGACTATCAATTTATAATCTGCTTACCTTTGCAGATTGGCAATGGAAAGTCAATTAATGAAGTTTTGTGTTTGTTTCTTTGATTAACTGATTGGTTGGCTGGGTGGTTGGTTGGTTGGTTGGTTGGTTGAACTGTGTATAAGGGATCAAGGTGACAGCTTTGCTCATGATAGACAAGTGCCACTGGGCCACCTCCTCAGCCCTTGATTTATCTGAGACAAGTTTTGTTATGTTCTATACATCCAGGCTGACCTGAAATTCATAGTTCTCCTGCCTCTAATCCATGAGTACAGGGACTACAGGTATGCACCTCTGTGCCAGATGTGGCATTAGTTTTGAAAGCCCTTTGAAAGAGAAATTGTATGGAAATGTGATATTTTTAATAATTTTACTTGTTTATTTCTAATCCATATCCCAAACCAGTTAGTTCAAACAAAATGACCAGGCAGGTTCCAGTTAGAACCAAATTTGAGAGCCAAAGCATGCTAAGAGAGCACAGTGAAGCCCACACTAGGGAGCATCTTCTTTCTTTCCACTAAAAATTAGTCACGATATCCAAGGCACAAACAGTCCTCCTATGGATAAGTCAAGGTTTATCATGCATAGCCCTACACAGGAAACAAAAAGCACCGTCCTGCTGTGAAGGCAGGGAATCTGCATTTCTCCAGCAACTCTGGCTTCTTGGAGATGAGGTGTTCTTAAGTACCACCTGGGAAATGTAGCTCCAGTTCTCCTGAGTATGGGACTTCTCGGTGTGCTTTTGTCGGCTCCTTGGGGTAGTCGTGAACACACTTCAGAGTGTCCTTTATGGAACTAGCAAAGAAAATAGACACTGTCCCTAATACTTCTTAATAAAAGGAACCAAAGAGTCTAAGCAAACTTTACATACATATAGCTATTTATAGTTCTCCTTCTTTCATAAAAAAAAAAAAACCCAATAATAATCCCGTATCCTTATGCCCCCAACACTGCAGATGAATCTGCCTCTCCTCTGACAAGATTAATTCTCATTTATCTCAAATAATAGACAATGGGTACATACGGTGGAGTGAACAGAAATGTCCTTTTTTGAGACCTACCAAGGGCTCGCCACCTTGAGGTAAACCTGAGTCCCACACAGGCATCTGAGAAAGAACTATAGGCTGTGCTCCAGACTGAAACCCACGTTTACACCACAAGTAGCTGCTGCAACCTTTTCTCTAGAAGCTTCTTAGGGAATCCAAACAAACAGCTCTCTGAGGAAGATGGTATTGTTGTGTCCTTCATCCAGAAAGATCATACATGTGGCAGAGGATCAACACAGAAGGCACTGTGTGCTCAAAGACTACCTCACTGCTTACACCCTACCATAAGGGACGAAGGAATGCCATCCTAAGAACAGCTTTGAGTTCCAATGGTCTAGACAATGTTATCTGTGAGATACTGTTCTTCCAGCATCCAGAGATTAATCTAGACTGCATATGGGAGAAATATTCCTTTTGAGTTAAGTAAATTACTTCTTGGAAGATTGAAAACTGAGGTCAGATGCCTCTTCTCTCCAACAGTGGCTGGACCAGCTACCCTGAGCCGAATCAGAGAATAGGAGAAACCGTAACAAGATAGACACATTGTTCAAAGTCACCAATGAATTGGCAAGGGGCCAGAGGCTAGGTATAATAGAAGTTTTTGGTTTCTTTTAAAACTCAGTTATGTTATGTAAATATATTTTTGTTTTAAACCCAAGTGTGGGATTTTAGTTGGGCTATAGTTTGTCCACAGCTGTTAATTGTCTCTTTCCAGCTTTTGCCAGCTGGGAATGGCCTACTTAGTGTCTTGTGGGCATGGAGAGGCACTCGGCCTAAGGTTCTGGGGGAAATATTAAATTGATAGCCCATAAAGACAAGTGGTGGCGTGCAGTGTTGCCAGAGACCAGAAAGACTGATAGATGGCGTGGTGGTTTGGAGAAGACACATGGAAAGAAACGCTTAGGGGCGCAGAGGCCTGGAGGAGACTGCTGGCTGCATTTGCTGTTGACAGAAATTGGTACATCAGCCCCCCCCCCCCAGACCCATTGACCCTTAACAGCCAGGAGAAGTAAAGGGGTCTGTGCTCCCTCTTCCCACCAACCTTCTTTCTCCTACCTAGGGTTGGGAGGTTGGAAGGGAGGTAGAGGCCTAAACACCCCAAATAAAACAGTGTAAAAATGAAATGCTACAGCCAAGTGAGAGCAAAGAATCAGAGAGGCTTTCAGCATGTGCCAGGTGCCACTACCTTTTCCAAGTGTTTGGCAACACTGGTGAGCCTGAGCTTTGGTTTTCAGAGTCTGGAAGGACTAGAGAGCTGGGTGAAGTCAGAAGAAAGCCTAAACCTGGAGTTTAGTGTACACTTTGAAACTTGGTGACCTGAGTGGTCCAAAAGCATTTCACACCAGAATTGGACTAGAGTGACCTGAGAGGCAGGCAATGAATCAGGCACTGGCAGACATAAGCACAAATGTTTTCTAGAACTCTTAACCCAGACACAACCCTCAGGAACTTTGTGTCCAGCGTCATATTAAACAACAACCCACACGTGCAAATAAAATCCATCATGTTCTCAAAAGCTAGTAGAACAAGACCCAAAGCAAGTTAAGGTTCATTTACTAATTTGTCAGACATTAAATACAAGACAAGTACATTTAACATGCTTTAAAATACATTTTAAGTGTTGAATTAAAAATAAGAGACTAAGCCAGGTGTGGTGGCACACACCTTTAATCCCAGCACTTCAGAGGCAAAAGTGCAGATCTCTGAGGTCAAGGCCAGTCTGGTCTAAAGACTGAGTTCTAGGATAACAAGGGCTACAAAAGAAACCCTGTCTCAAAACAAACAAACAAACAAAAAAAAAAACAACAACAAAAAAAAAAATAAAGACTATACACATGGACTGTTGTAGGTACTAGTTTTTTTTTAACTATTTTATTTACGTTTCTTAAATCTCTACCTCCCTCTCCACCCCAATCCCTTCCAACACCCCATTACTGAGTAGGACAGAAACGAGGTTATTGGGGAAAAGAGGCAAAGTTAGGCTTTAGCTGCTTCTTGCTGGTTAAGGTCATCAGGTTCCTTAGGGCAAGTCCAATACCTCGGTTTAGATCTCCAACTTCTCACCCAACTGCATCAACAGCAACCAGGAGCAGCAGGGGGGAAGCACCAGCAGCCGCCTTCTTTCTGGGAGCCCCCTTCTGTCTCTAGGCTCTGGCCTTTATTCCCTCTCAGAGTCCTCAGATTTAAACTATCTGCAGCTGGCAAAGGGCCCCTCCCAGAGCCTGCACCAGACAAATAGTGTGCTGCTGTGGACAATCTGAATCAGTCCCATCTCCTGCACCTGGGATCAAAACAAAAAACATGTTTACATCCACAACAGACTGTTGTTAAGCAAACATCTCACCTACCTGTGAACTTCATAAATGCATACTTCATATAGACAGTAAGCACATGAGCTGTATTTTGTTTACTTAAATGGTATGTCTCAATAAACCTTACGCAAAACACTGATTTGCATGAGTCAAGTTGCAGAACTTCTGAAAAAAACTGTTCTAGAGTAACAAGGCCATTTGGGGTGAACAGGTCACAGACAAGGGAACACATAAAAACTGTGTCTTCACTGTTGCGATGATGACATGGTTGCAAATGTGTGTCTAAGTTCACTGAACTATACACTTTGGATGGTGCATCTCTATTTTGTGTAAATTATATTTAAAAAAAAGATAACAAATGCCCTATAGAATTCATGATGTGCTCCTGTGTGGCAATGGTAACTGACAGTATCAGTCTGAGGCAATCTTGATAATAGGCAGCAATTACACTGTTTTGAGAGTCTAAAATAAAAATGCACGTATAGTTAAAAAAGAGAGAGAGAGACTATAAAATACAATCAGTCAGGGGTTAACATATTAGAACATACACCATATTACATACATACATACACACACATATATATACTCTTATACACACAATAGTCAT
This sequence comes from Meriones unguiculatus, assembly GCF_030254825.1. NCBI lineage: Eukaryota > Metazoa > Chordata > Mammalia > Rodentia > Muridae > Meriones > Meriones unguiculatus. The sequence continues at coordinate 118,117,203 of NC_083356.1, read as the reverse complement.
TTGGCAGCTAAATGTACAGTAGAAACAGTGACAATTAGAAGATACTAGAATAATATCTTCGATGAGCTACAAGAAAACAATTGTTGGGCTGGAGAGATGGTTCAGAGGCTAAGAGCACGGGCTGTTTTCACAAAGGTCCTGAGTTCAATTTCCAGGAACCACATGGTGGCTCACAACCACCTATAATGAAATCTTGTACCCTCTTTTGACATTAGGTACACATGCAGGCAGAGCACTGTATAAACAATAAATAAATAAATCTTTTTTTAAAACGGAAAAAAGAAAACAATTGTCAGCCTAGAATTGCATATTTATTAAAATTCCCTTTCAGATAAAAGGAAAGTTAAGACTTTTGCTCAACACACTCTATCATATAGAAATTCTGTGGGGTAGAACCCAAGCTGAAGGAGATTGATCCCAGGTACAATAGGAATTGCTAGGAAAGAAAATGGCAAGTATATGGTTAAGTCTAGATGTTTATTGTCTGTGGATCTTTGACCTAAGTAAGTTTCCTGGGACCCAACTATGAGTTTGGAGTATGCACACAGTAGGGGTTTTTTTTTGGGGGGAGAATGCTCTGGGGGTTCAGAAAGCAGAAAAAGAAGTTGGTGAGTGTGCAGTCACGACAAAGGCATCATCCTACCTCACAAAGAACTCTGGAAAGGTGGGACACCACAGTTAGCCCATCTTTGAGGAAAAAAAAAAAACCTTTTGTTTTATTCTTGCTTATTTTTTTTTTAAGGAGAGGAACTTTTATCTCCCCATATTCATGGACATTCCAAGCAAGCTATGATGTGGGTGATACTTATGAACTACAGACTCTTCATCAGGGCTTAGAGCTGCCAATGCTTGGACACTGTTTGAGCAGTGCTGACTGACAAGCGGAGGCAAAGCAAGAATCCACCCTACTGTTGCCATCTACACAGTTCACACTCAAGAACCAAGCAGGTAGATTACGAACTAATAAATAAACAATAAATAAATAAATAAATAAATAAATAAACAAAACTATAATAATAACAATGACATCCTCAAGTTTTAGCTAGGTCTACAGTTTCGTGTTGGGCTGCGTTCATAGCTATCCCTGGATTCATGTAGCTCCGAGGCTGTGGGGGGAGGACACACTTGCAAGAAAAACATAGAAGAGGGTACATAGCAAACAGTACATAAGTCATGGAAGGCACAGGAAACTATATTGTTTGAAAGAAGGCAAAATGTTGATTAACTGTAGGTTTTGATAAAAATTGAATTTTAAAGTGATTTTTAAAACGTTGATTCACAAGAATTAGAAAGAAAGGAAGGAAGAAAGAAAGAAAGAAAGAAGGAAGGAAGGAAGGAAGGAAGGAAGGAAGGAAGGAAAGAAAGAAAGAAAGAAAGAAAGAAAGAAAGAAAGAAAGAAAGAGCAAGACAACTGAGAAGAGAAAGAGATACACTTCTTGAGATGATGGCCGAGGATTTTAAGCTGCTGAAGGATACTGACCCACAAATTCAGAAGACTCAATCAGTGAATCTCAGATCAGCAAAATAAAAATAAATCTTCCCTTACCTCATCTAAGGTTAAAAGGACGGGGGAAAGATGTGCAAGGCGAACAAAATTAACAACTGCAATGAAAGTTTAAGTGCCTCTGTAAACATCAGACAAAATAAACTTTCAGGAAGATGGGATTTTCAGAGATAAAGGGAGTTCCTTCCAGCTGGAGTGTTGTTCATCAGAAGGAAATAGCAATTCTGATCTTAAACTCACTCAGCCCATTGACTCAAAATACACTAGGCAATAATTATCAGAACCACAGCATCAGAATAGTCACAATTAATCCGGAGATCAGTGAATCAATAAGAATGCTAAAGACAGGAAACTAAGCCCGTGGAGGTTGTGACTTGTGGAAGGAGTGGGAACAAAACAAGGATATGTTTCTCCCTTCTGATGTGTTTCACCCTTCCCTGAAAATGACCCTAAAAGCTGAGAGTCCAGTAACGGGAAGAGAGTAATGTACCAGACTGCTATTAGAAGACATTGGTGAAGATGTTGTCCTACTTCTCTCATCGAGCTGAAAATCACCCAGGCGGTGGTGGCACATGCCTTTAATCCCAGCACTTGGGAGGCAGAAGTAGGCAAATCTCTGGGTTTGAGGCCAGCTTGGTCTTCAGAGCGAGTTCCAGGCCAACTAGGGCTATGTGGAGAGCCTGTGTCTCAAAAACAACAACAAAAAACAAACAAACAAACAAAAAAACAACAAACAACCAAAAAGTTGAAAATTAGAATTGGACAAATGTCCATAAAAAACAAAATGATATGGGATTTTAGATGTCAATTAAGGGGTTCTAATTCCTGATTTGTTGTTCTTTTTCACAGTTAGGTGAGCTGGTTAGAAGAAACAGAGCTGTTTCTTTACTCTTTGCGACACTGATCATCATAGGAAGAGCCTCTGCTTAGCCAGTGGTAGCTGAGAAAATGACATTGTAATTCAAAATCTTACCTGAAAAGAAGAGGGATGCCCCTGCCTGAGCCCTCAACATCTCTTTTGATTTTCACATTACATTTCCACTTATAGATAAGATACATCTGTTATTAGGTTAGATAAGATATAATCAATGTTGCCAAAAAGTGGCAAAATTGTTTGCCTAGAAATTAAGGATTTTGCCTCTCTTTTCCTTTGGTAGAAGTCATGGAAAATAGCACTTTGAGAAAAATGGTCCAGAGTAGGAACCATTTTTTCTGCTTTAACAGGTTTCATCTTCTAGCAAATAGAGAGAGAGCTTGGCAAAGGAAATGCTTACCTGGAGCCTAGCCCTCACAGACAAAGTTCCCTTGAGGACAGACAGCTGGGTCCTGGGGAGATGAAGCTGGGGAGTCAGCCCTGAGAGTACACACCGCCTCCAGCCCGGCACAAGGCTGCCCAGACCCCCAGCCAGCACTACTTCAAGAGCTAGTGGCCAGGAAGAATTCTTGGGCTGTCTTGTCTATTGGGGGTAACCGGTTTTTCTGGTAAAATGAGCCAATATTGTTCTCTCAGTTTCCACCAGGAAAGTGTTTCCATAGGCACATCATTTACTTGTCAGTCCAGGGTACCTGATGCCCTTTAATTACTGTGCTGTAGCCAAGATGTCTCAGCACTTCTCCTAAGGGCCGATTCACATTTCAGTGGTGAAGTGGGTGCTAGGGAACGTGAATTCTGGGCTCAGAGTCTCAGTGCGGACTCTGCCATCACCCACAGCAGACCTTAGACACCACAACCTGTGTACGCCCTGTTTTGCCACCTGGAACAAAACAGAAGGGTGTCACTGAGGTCGAGTGGATAGTTCACCTACAGTGCAGCCTGGTGGATGGCATGAGTCAACGTCCATCAAGGTCATAGTCGCTCTCTCTGGTAGCCCCTTGTGGAGGCTTCCTGCAGTCCTTCCTTTTCCAGGCTGGCTTCTTGGTCTCCACTGAACTCTTTCCCCCTCTCACCTTCAACTGCCTTTCATCCCTCCTTACTTGAACTCTTTTGCCTGTATGAGTAGTCTCTGATAGGCCCAGGACAACTATAGCATCTTTCCTTCATCCAATTGCCCAGATTGCCTGTGGTGAAACAAACTTTGGGGGAACTTTCACGTTACTCTTTGAAACTGCTATCCTTAGCCTCTCTCCCAAGATCAAGATCTGGGCCCTGTGTCCCCAACTCCTTATTTCCTAAGCTGCTCCATTCCCATCCCTGTCCTGGATCTGGTTATCTTATCTCCCTATCTCACCAGGGCTCACTTTCCCTTTTTTCTAGACAGACCACGTGTACTAGAAATCTCCGGCAACACCATGTCCCCAGGACTTAGACTCATAAAGTAAAATAGGAGTGCCAGACGAACCCCTCAACATCAGATATAGGCCTGCCCAGTTGCCATGTATATATATTCCTGCTTCCTATCAGAACCTCTTCTTTGCCCCAGGCTTTCATTCAAACCAATCCCATCTCTACCATCATCCTTGTAGGGAATATTTTTTTCTTTGACACAAAGGGTTTCTTTGTGTAGCCTTGGCTGTCCTGGGCTTGCTTTGTAAACCAAACTGGCCTGCAACTCACAGAGATCCACCTGCCTCTGCCTCCCCGAGTGCTGGGATAACAGGCATGAGCCCACACCCAGTTTAGGAAAAAATTTTTAAAGATGAAAGAGTTCCTTTTTGTGAAGGCTTTATAAATTCTTTGAAAAGAGAGTTAAAGACAAAGGGTTCCCCTGGAAGTTTTCCAAATATCAATACTTCTCCAAAATAGAAGTAGGGCAGAAAAAACCCACCTCTCACAACTGCCATATTGGATAGCTACCCACCCACCTGTGAATGGTTCTCAGTGACAAGGGTTCAAAGCAGTTGTAGACACAAAAATCTCTGCTGGATTGTTTGGCAGTGGTTGTGAAATGAAAACAGCAAAATAAATGGTTCTATTGTGTCTAGGCACAGCCTGGAAATACCTTAGACAAAAAGCTTTTGTTTAAGGGGAAGAGATTTCATTTGTTGGCAAGACCTGTGCTAACTGACGTGGCTTACCAGAGTTGTCTCATTCACTCTTGCCTGCAGTTCTGTGAGGCAGGTTCCATTATCCTAGCTCACAGCAGAAAAAAGAGCCTCTAGAAGGTGCAATAGAGTGAAATCCATCAGTGTTTGGACTCTCTGTGTCTCTCAAAAGCTTCGTCTTCATATATTTTGAGTTGTCATCAATACATAAGACTTTTCCTACAGAAAGGGTAAGGACCTACGGTGCAACCATGAAACCCTCACCTACTTCCTGTTGTAGACCCTTCAGCCTCAAGCCACAAGTGCAGACTCCTGACTTTGGAGCCAGACACTCCAGCCCCTGACTCTAAGAACCACTCCCCACAAGCTGCAAACACTCAACAGACCTCCGCTTCCTCTCTGTCCATCTGAACAGAACAAGCTGGGCCTGGAGCGTTGCCCACACAGATGATGCTGAGCAAATGACAGCGGTCACAGGACCATTCCCATTTGTACACAAGCAAGTGACAACCAGACCCCCAGCACGAAGCAACTCCACCGAGTGTGGACTCTGAGAACTTAGAGAAAGGGCACAGAGCCAAAGGCAAGTAGCTTACACGCCAAGCCAGTGAAAACCGGAAGTTGTACAAGAGAAGCATCTGCTTCTAGCTACACAGACAATAAGTCCCCGATCCCAATTATAACCACTGCCATGTGAATCAATTCATATGGAAAAGGCTGGAAAGTGCCTGGACCGGTGGAGTACTGTGTAACTTGTCTTAAAATGCTATCCTAAGAATCCACAAAGCCTCAAGTTCCTTTTGTCTACTTTAAGGTTTCTTCCACAGTTTTGCAAATATGACATGCGTTTAAGTATGTCATTATAAATGCTGGACATGTAAAATGAAAGTACATTAGGAGCACTGAAATTAGTTTGTTAGTCATGGTTGATCAAAGCCTCACCATCAAACTCTGTCTGTAATTCCAACAATAAGAAAGTTACAGCACATAAATGATACTTAAGGGCAGGCCCGAGGCCCAGCATTAGAAAGCCAACACAAACAAAAGCAATGGTGTTTTTTTTTTTTTTTTTGGTTTTTTGTTTGTTTGTTTGTTTTTGTAGAACTGTTTGCTTATATTGCTTTGTTTGTGCATTTTTTACCTTACTGTCTTTTGCTTATAAATTTTGGTTTCTGATTTAGTGGTTTTATGGGTCTTTTTTGCACACACACCCCTGTGTCCATCTGTGTATCTGTGTCCGTGTGCTGCTTGTGCTTTTTCATGAATTTTTTTTCCAGGCTTATTTGCTATATTATTTGTAGGCTTGTTTTCTAAAGAGAGAGAAAGAAGTCATGGAGTTGAATGGATGGGGAGGTAGGGAGGAGATGGGAGGGGGTGAACCATGATCAGAATATAGTGTAAATATTTTCAAGAAAGAATTATTACATGAAAAAGAGAGAGAGAGATAGAGAGAGAAAGAAAGAAAGAAAGAAAGAAAGAAAGAAAGAAAGAAAGAAAGAAAGAAAGAAAGAAAGAAAGAAAGAGGGGGGAGGGAGGAAAGGGAGGAGGGAGAGAGGGAGGGAAGGAAGGAGGGAGGGAGAGAGGGAAGGAAGGAAAGAAGGAAGGAAGGGAGGGAGGGAGGGAGGAAGAAAGGAAGGAAGGAAGGAAGGAAGGAGGGAGGGAGGGAGGGAGGGAGGGAGGGAGGGAGGAGGGAGGGAGGGAGGGAGGGAGGGAGGGAGGGAGGGAGGGAAGGAAGGAAGGAAGGAAGGAAGGAAGGAAGGAAGGAAGGAAGGAAGGAAGGAAAGAAAGTTATGCTATTCTACTCACTGCAGCTGCTAACCCTCATGTTCACAAGCAAACAGTATAACAGCCCAGAGATGGTCTTGATCTATATTCCACCCAACAGAGCAAGCACCCACTGCCCTTCCTTTAGCAGGATCCACCACTGCACAGCGCCCAGTGGAACTCGCAATGCCCTGGAAGTAGCTGTTGTCAGAGCTGGAAGCCAGCTGGTGTGGCTAGCACAACAGGGGAGGCAGTGCTGATTCAGGGTCCCATGGGGCTCCTCAGCTTGAGCTGCGTGTTGGAAACAGTAGCAATGTGATGTATCTTCATATTACTCTGAACTGAAAATCTGAAGGGAAAGGGAGGGAGGAAGGGAGGAAGAAAGAGAGGCTAGTTGAGGCCGGTTCCCAAGCAAAGTATGAGAGTCTGGCACCAGCTCTGCAATGAAGCTGATTCCAGCAGAACCATCTGAAGCACATGTTTCACAGAGTACAATTCCAGCTTCATTACAGGAGCTAACACTGTCTAATTTGTATTTTTCTTTACCAGGAGCTGTCAAATTTAGGCTCATTTCTTCACTTGAACGGGGCCACTAATGAGGTTTCACAGGTGTAACACAAGATCCAGATTAATGTACAGGAAGGAAAACGGTTTTCAGATTTGAACTGTTCTTCCGATAAAGTACATTCAAGTAACTCCAGACAGGGAGTCCTTCTGCTTCTCCTGAAATACCCTCTCTTTCACTGTGGGAAACAGAACAATGCCTCTCACCTGGCGTCTGCATCCTTATCTCCAAAATACGGGATGCTCTTTAACTAGCAAACGGGATGCTGCAGTGCAAAGCTCAGACGTTTGGTATGGGCAAATCATCCATGGGGTGCGGGTGGGGGAATCCAATGGAATCCAGGGTCCTCGTTAATGAGAGAAGCCAGAACACTGGAGTCGAAGATGGAATGAGGGAAATGTGGCCCAACACCCAGAGCGGGAGACAGGAGAAGGAGCCACCAGCCAGAGTATGCAGGGTATGCAGGGGACTTCCAGAAGGTGCAAGGAAGCAGATCCTCTCACTGGCCCCTGCCACATCTTCATTTTAGCCTATGAGAGACACGTGTGACTTCTGGCCATCCAGAAATGTAGGGTGGCGCTTAAGCCACTCTGTTTTCACTGTTTTCTGGAAGCTGTCTTGTGAGAGGGAGCATGGTGTCTTGCTGTGAGCTGTCTTGTGCAAGGGGCAGCTGAAAACATCTGGGGGTTGGACTTTGAGGACAGGGGGCATATAGAAGCCCCCGGACAGTGAGACAATGCTTTTTTGGACTGATATCTCTGTGTGGGTATTATTCTTCACTTCACAGAGAAAAACATTCCAGAGAACTTCTCGGGGCAATCCGGCTGAGTCTTTTGGCTTTTGCTGACTTGTTCTGATCTGCTGAATCAGGCTGATTCGTTTTGCTATTTGGTGTTGGTGTTTGGACTGGACTGCTGGTATCCGGACAACAAAGGGTGGACTCACCTCGAGGAACTACTTCTAAAAAGCTCTACAACTCCCTCTTCCTAACAACCATCTTTCTCCTCTACCTCTGGTCAGCAGGTTGGAAGGGAGGTAAAGGCATTAAGAACCCTAAATAAGAAGGTTTGTTGAAAAATCTAAGCCTACAGCTCTGCTATGTAGCTTTGCTATGACCCTCTAAATGCCTCTTAATGGATAGCTGCTACTTCCAAAAGCCCCAAACATCTCACCTACCAGAAACGATACCTGTTTCATCCGAGATTGTGAGTAAATGTCAAACCAAATGAAGGAAGGAAAGAAAGACTGCTGATGATTCGCAGTGCACACATGCACAAACTGTATGAGAGAGCAGCAACGCTCTGCAGAACCTCTTGGACACCAGTTATACAGTGCTCCCTGTCCCACTGGCTCCTCTTAAAATACGTTTTTGCAGTTAAATTATAATTGCATCATTTCACCCTTCTCTTTCCTCCCTCTGACTCCTATCATATACCCCACCCCTTGCACTCTCTCAACACACACACACACAATTTCAGGGCTGACCAATCATTAATGAATAACCGAGTGATTTGCTCTTCCCACTCTCAGTGCTCCTTAGTTGACCACTTTTCTTTGTCTAGTGACATTCCCCACTACCATATTAGCATGACTATTGGCGTCATTCTTCTTGTTCAGGCAGTCATGTTGGGACATGGGTGTAGCTTCTCTGACGTCTCTAGGAAACAAAATCTCACAGCAGACTTCCTGTCCCTCTGACTCTTCCAGTTTGTCTGCCCCTCTTCCACAGTGATCCCTGAGCCTTTGATGCAGGAGTCATACTGTAGATGTAGCACTGGTTCTCTGCATTTTAATCAGTTGTGGTTTTCTGCAATGGTCTCCATCTGTTACAAAGAGGCATTTCTTTAATGAGCGGTTGAGAACATGACATGTGTAAGGATAAATATTTACAGTGTTAAGGATTTTGCTAATTTGGGAAAGTGGCAGTTATAGGTTGTCTTCTGAAATCTGTGACCTCACTAGTTCTGGGTAGTTGGCTAGGTTTCCAGTAACGAGCAAGAATGTCCTCTTGTTGAGCAGCCCCCATTATCCCTGTTAGGGTCCATGATTTTCCCCAAGACCAAGCCATCAGGTTCTCTTTCAGTCATCATCCCTGAGGACTCCAACCACTAGTACCAGGGCTGACCCAGCCCTGACAAATGTTCACTTTGCTCAAATAACTTTGCTCCAGGTTGTTTCGTTCATAGCGGTACTGCCAGAGAAGGTGACCGGTTTTGTTTTTAAAGCATGCAGGCTTTATCTGTGTTAATAAAAGAAAAGTTACCAAAGCAATGCAGCTATTTTTCTGAAGGAAGCGGGGGGTTGGGGGGGAAGATGCCTCATTGAGGGATATAAAATTCTGAAGGGAGAAGAAGCAAGGTTTTTACAAGACTATTTGAGATCATGTCAAGTACAAGAACAAAAGAACATAAACTAAGGCTCAGAAAGGGTCAGACCCTCGAGGAATTTAAGCAGAATTTCTTTAGACACAGGAGCAAGTTTATAGACTAAAAATCAGAGGGTTGAAATGGGTAAAGGCTGTTGTGAATTTATTTGAAGCTGTTAGGCAAAAATTGCTCCCTGTGTCATTCTCAAACCATAGATCATAGTTTCTAATTCTAAGAACAAAGCATCCCGAATTGTGTAACCGGCTCTCTCTCTCTTTTCTTATCTTCTTCCAAATTAGTTCTTTAGGTACTCAGCTGAGTCCAGACATTTTTCTCACAGATAAGAAAACAAAGGTGTTCAAATATACGTGTATGCCACAGGATAGGCAACCGCTCCCTCCATGACCAGGTAGACTGGCACCCAGGGCTATTGAACATCAGAGATGTTGCTTATTATATTAGACCCTAGGTTTGTGATTCTTTTTGAGGCTGGTTTGAGATTCCTGTTGACTCCAGAGACCACCGCAGTCACTATTTGCCTACGACTTTGCTATAAAAGATGCCTAGTTTTTTCTGTGTTGTGAACTTGACAGTCCTGGTAAACTAGGAGGAGCTTGGTCAACGCATGTGATGCATTTAGTAGGAAAAGAAAACATTCCTAGAAGGACTTGAAACTTGAGCTTGCAGTTATAAGATGGGAAGAAGTTGAAAGAATGCTAAGGGGAGGTGACCGAGTGGCAGAATTGAACAGCTTGTGTGGAGACCACGTGTCCTCAGCAGAGGACGCAGACAAGGCACATATGAGCAATTTCCTTAACACAGGCCAGGTCACACAGAAAACGACTTGGGGAGTGGCATGCATGCAGAGGGAGGAGGGAGGAGGGAGGGTGGGATTGGGAGGGGAGGAGGGAGGGGCTTATGGGGGGATGCAGAATGAATAAAGTGTAATTGATGAAAAATAAATAAAAAATAAAAAAATAAAAAAAGACCAAAACATACCATTTGTGCTAGCTACTTTTATATCAACTATACACAAGCTAGAATTATCTGAAAAAAAGGAACATCAATTGAGAAAACATCTCCGTAAGATCTAGCTGTAGGACATTTTCTTAATTGGTGATTGATGAGGGAGGGCCCAGCCAACTGTGAGTGGTGCCACCCTGGGCTGGTGGTCCTGGGATCTATAAGAAAGCAGGCTGAGCAAGCCATGAGGAGCAAGCCAGTAAGCAGCCCTTTTTCACGGCCTCTGCATCAGCTCCTGCCTCCAGGATCCTGCCCTGCTTGAGTTCCTATCCTGACTTCCTTTGACGATGAACAGCAATATGGAAGCCAAACAAACCCTTCCCTCCCCAACTTGCTTTTTTGTCATGGTGTTTTGTCACAGCCATAGAAAATCCTACCTAAGCCACCATTTAAGGGTTATTTCAAAGAGATCTCAGCAAAGTCTGTGGCTGGCATATAGGATGTCGTGACATTAGCGGCCCATGGGCTGAGGTAAGTGGAGATTAGAGAAGGATCCAAAGTTAGCTCGCTAAGGGAAACCGTTACTCAGAGTGACTTTAATGTCTACTCTACACATTAAAGTCAAAAGTTAGCCTGGCCTGGTGGCACAGTATACAATCCCATGTACTAAGTTGGGAGTTTAGCGGGCTAAGGCAAGAGGATCATAGGCTCAGATTAGTCAGCAGTATAGAATGAATTCAAGACCAGCCAGGCAACTTAGCAAGACCCTGTCTCAAAATTAAAACAAACAAAAGTGTTCAAAGGAGGCTTGGGATATATTTCAGGGTTTCAGAGCTAACCTAGCATGTTCAAGGCCCCAGGTTCAATCCCCAATTCAATCAGTTGACTAATCGAATAAAATAGCATGCTTTTCCACCAGGTTGGCTCACAACTAGGCTCTGGATAGAGCCCTGGCTGCTGTAGCAGAGGACCTGGGTTCGATTCCCAGCACCCACGTGGCAGCTCGTAACCACCTGTAACTCCAGTCCCAGGGGAGCTGACACGCTGTCCTGGAGTCTGCAGGCGCCAGGCTCACCAACGGTGCACATGCATCCATGCAAGCACTCACATATACTCACAAGACAAAAACAAGGACGTTTATTTTTTAATGCTAAGGTAGATAACTAAGTGTCTTAGTCCATTAAGGTTATTACACTAAAACACCAAATTCTGGCTAGCTTATAAACAGCCAGAAGTCAGCCAGGCATGGGAGTGCAGGCCAGTGACCCCAGCTACTCGGGAGACTATGGTAGGAGGACCACCTGAAATCGGGAGTACAAGACCAGCCTGGGCAGCACTGTGAGAGCCCATCTCAAGAAAGGGAAAAGAGGGAGGTTTCTCGCAGCAGACCCAGTGGTGCCCTCTTCTTACACAGTGCAAACAGCTCGCTCTCTGCAGCCTCTTTTCTGAGGATGCTGACTCCAGCCATGAGGTTTCTGCTCTCATGGTTTATATTCCCCCAAAAGCTCGCATCTTCTAATAGTATCATCATCTTACAGGTTAAGATTTTAATATGTTGATTTTAGGGGAGGCTCAAACATTCATATCAAAACAAACACTTAATGCTGACAAGGGTGCTATATGAGAAATACTCTTATATTGGAAGGTAGGGGGTTAAAGTTGTAAAGCAAACAAACAAAACTTTTAAGTAGCCAAAATTAATTAACTAATTAATTAAGTTTGTTAAGAACTCAGTATTTACTGGGCCAGGCCTTCAGCAATATCTCGTTCTTGCTCTCTCTCTCTCTTTCTCTCTCTCTCTCTATATATGTGTGTGTGTGTGTATGTGTATATATATATGTGTGTGTGTATGTATATATATGTATGTATGTATATATACATATATATATCATACCCCTGTGATTGGCTATTTGCATCCCTCCAAATTCAATATTGAAATCCTATCCTATAAGAGGTGATGGCTCCAGAAGCTTGGTGGTCAGACAGAATCCTCAAGGATTCTGAGCATCCTATAGCTCCTTTCACAAGGTGAGGACAAAGGACCTTCAGACACCCAGTGTCCCAGCATCTTTTCTTAGGGTCCACGTCCTCCAGAGCCGTGAAAAAGGCACGCTGGTTGGTCGTAAGCCAAGATCACCTCCTAGGCAGGAGGCAGTTGTGTCCCTCCACCTGGAGTCCTGTTCACAGTAGTCATGCTAAGTCTTCTGTTCCGCTACTTGAGCTTTGCATCGGACAGCCTGATGCAGTCAAGTATAGACATCCAATGTGTGTTCAGGTTGAAATCATTGAATTGTGTGTTGTCTAGAATGAAGCTAATGGGTTTATCTGTTTTTTTAAATAACTCAAACCCTAAACAGAAGTGAGACATGTCATTTGGTACTCAACCCAAAGCCAGTGGTCTCTTCCAACATGGGTGTGACTGTGTCAGACACTGCTGATCTTTAAGATCTGATCTCACTCCATCTGGGACCCTCTACTTCAAGCTCAAACAGATTGACACCAAGAGAAAGCTAATGGCTAAAAATTATGTTTCTTGCCCAGAAGTATTTGCATTGTGAATGAAGACAGTGGAGGAAAAATGGCTTTTCCACCAGGAACAACGTGGTGGCTGATAGACAGCTTTCACCCAGTTCCTCTTATACATCAGGACTTGGATTCTATCTTTCAGATTTATTTTAAAAACTAAGGTGGTCCAAATGTAGTTCACAGTATCTCAGATGCTCCTTCCTATTTTGCATATGCCTTGGAAATAATGTCATTCATGAAAACAGTTCAGCAAATAAAGTTGGCATCACTCTATGTTCTCTCTCACTTTATCCACACAACCACTCTAAGGGGTAACTATTACTTTTGTTATAGATGGGAAAGTCAAGGCTCAAGAAGCCTTATTGTCCACTTGATAAAGCAAAGGTTAAACCTCAAGTCTAGCTGATCACTAACTCTAACGCTGCAGCAGGACAATGTTCCAAACCCCTTACTGGACTCTGGAGGTTTGGTTACAGCCTTGATTAGACTAGGAAGTTTCCAAGACCTTTGTCCTCGTAGTACACATTTAACAATACCTCCTAATATCTGCTATCCATCATCTTGGGAAATGCTTTTAGAGGTACCATCTCATTTCATTGCTAAAATTTCACAAAGAAAATATCACTTTTCATTTTATCGATAAAGAAACTGTTGACTAGAATAGTTAGAACTTCGTTAACGTTGGTGGAAATGATAAGTGCTTTGTATGCAAGTATGAAAGGACATGCACCCTGGCCCACTACGTAATACAACAGGGACCAAAGTAGGATTGTTATTTCCATAGATAAGAAGCCATGCTTGTGGGAACACCATTAGATTTGGGTCTACCTCTACACCAGAAGCAGAGGTGGGTAAGCAGAGGCTAAGGCCAGCTCTAAGGAGCCTACATCCTTAGATCCTTTGGAAACTATTTTTGGCTCATGATGAACAAATTAAAACATTTCAGACTCATACCAGGACTTAAGTCAGAATCCAAAATATTTCTTTTCAATTTCCAGTGTTTTTCTACTTTCTAAAACTGTTCACTTAATTAAATCCCTGTCTGTTCCTATCCTTTCCTCAGGTTACTTTCCAAAGTACAAAAATTTATACGCTCATCTCCAAACTGCAACAGCCTTGCATCCCTTCCCAGGTTTAGATCTCTCCAGTATATCTGCTTTTTAAAGCTATTTTCTTGGTTAAGGAGAAATTAGATGGTCCTTGGCTAGAGATCCAAGGAAAATACAAATTCTACCCTTCCCATAGGGACTAAGAGGCAGAAAACACACAAGGAGAAATAGTACAGATGAAATGTAATACCACTTTCTTATTAGCCAGATGTGTACGACTTAGATGAATCCTATTTCCTATATACCACCGTCGACCATGAGGAAATCCCTCTGGCCATTATGCTATATGCATGTTCCAGGAGTAATAGCGACAACCTTGGATTCCATTCCTGGAAATTCTCCCACTGTCGACCTGCCAACACATACCAAATCATATCTTTAGAGACCACAAAACTAAAATTCAGTATATAATGGGAATGAGCTGTGGCTAGGAGAGAGCTAACATTGCATTCTATCTTTGCAGGCCACTCCAGCCCATGGGCATCTTCAGACAATTATAAAGCAACCAACAAAGCCACCAGAGCAAATGTTCTCAGGGAATGGATGTGTGTAAGGGCAGAGTCTTCCTCAACAGTGGACAGAGGGGATTGGGTGTGTGAGTAGCAGTGGAAGTTCTGACATGCTTAAATGTAAAGTCAGGCTCAAGTGGAAGCCACAGACCCTCTGGCACCTCAGGGCTCCACACACCAGTCCATCATTTAACAGGCAGAAAGTGCATCTTCTGCCCTCCAGACAACAGGTAAGCATAAGAACTGTAACACATACCTGTTTTAAATTCTTCTCTTCTTACCACACAGCCAGATCCAGCACATCCTTCCCCAGGGTCTAGCCTGGTAAGTGTAGTCCTCACCCTTCATCAGGGAAATTTTTCCTTACAACAGACTAGTACAGAAAGCCACAACCACTCAAAATGCACAGCTGTAGAGCCCAGTCCCAACACACACATCTACAAAATACTCCCACATCTAAGGCTTGGGGACTATTTTTCAAGCAGAAAGATTGTAAGAGTAAGAGGATCAGAGGTTGCTGTGAGATTGTCTCTTAGTGATGTCAGAAGATACATATGAAAAGTCTCACCATCATGACTGCTCAAACAGAAGCTGAATGAGGACAACAGCAATAGACATGTCAAAGTGGGCAGCAGAAAGTCCAGGAGGCCTCAACCAGACACATTATGCTACAGGCAACTAAGGAATGCTGAGAGAGAAAGAAGTAATCTTCCCCAGGGAAGAGCACAATAATTGTTTTTCAATATTAAATGTCCAGCCCCAAAACATACATGCAAGTAACACTGTATGACTGAGAAAGTTATTTATGTATTTAAGAATATATGTACACATGTATGTGTACAAGTATGTAACAACAATTAATGAAAAAGAGGCCATGAATTTGAAAAGAGCAAGGAGGGGATACACGGGAGGGAGGAAAAGGAGGAAGGGAGGAAAAGGAAGAGAGAAAGATCCAGTTAAGTCTGAACAGTGAAGGTCCAATAATTAAAGCTCAAACCCTGGAAGGCTTTAGCTATTGGTTTTGACGTTCTTTTGCAGCTACTCTTCTACCGAGTTCTTTCCCAACCTCTATCCTTCTAAGTCCATGCACTAAAAGTTGAAATGCATCCAATTCCCATTTCCAAAGAAACATGGTGGACCAAAGATAATTATTATGTTAAAATCGATTTGTGCATAAGCTGGAGTCTTGGGTGTTTAAATTACCCTTTTTAAAAATTAGACAGTAGTATTTTCTCAGTGGTCCTTTTATCCCATGGAATCACAATTTTAGAAGACAAAGTTTGGATATATTTCCTGGGACTTAAAATAGGTTTAAATGCTCTTAATATACTCTTCGGGAAGGTACCTTCAGTCACAGAATGAGTACCCACAGATATGTTGTTTCACTTTCAAATCCAGGCCATGCTATGCAGTGTTCCTCCATGACAGATCTCACCTGGAGAGGAAGAAGAGCTGTCATCTGCAGAGAAAGGGCTCCAGTGCCCTAATGTCTCCCTAGCCGGTCCCCAGCCCTCCCAGTGCTTGGAGGCATTTGAGTTTCTGAGCCCAGCTCCAAGCAATGAATCTCAACTGGAGATTATCCCAGGATCCCTGAAGGAGCTCTCCATGCCAGCCTCACTTTACTCCCAGAAAGCAATGGACAACGGGAGCCTTAACTATCATCCCAGTGTTTCTCAGCCTTCCTAATGTTGAGATCCTTCAATCTAGTTCCTCACACTGTGGTGACAGGCAACCATAAAATTATTTTTGTTACTATTTCATAGCTGTACTTTTGCTACTGCTATGAATCCTAATATAATTTTCTGTGTTTTCCAGTGTTCTTAAGCGACCCTTATGAGGGGGTTGGTTGACCCCAAGGAGGTCAGGACCAATAGGTTGAGAACTGCCGATTCAGACCATCAGTGAAACAGAAAGGAATGATGTTATCTTTTCCTGAAGATTGTAATTTATATTCCCTTCCTAACACTAAGGCAATAATAAATTCTACTACTGAAGTGTGTCTGACAGTCAAAACCTTCCACTAATTTGCCTAATTCATTCAAGCAACCCATCAATACAGAGAAGGAGAGAGAAGTCTTGCAAGCTGATCATTTCACACTGATAAAATTGTTAAATTATCCTAGTCCAAACAGTCAAAGCAACAGCATGCAGGATAAACCTTTGCATTTGGGAGTTATAACCTATGCTTTGCATCTTTGCTAGGAAAAAAAAAAAAAACTAAAACTAAAATAAGTTAAAAGTCTAGCCAAACAAAGCAATTTCTCCCATAAGTCCATCTCTGTGAGATCTGGGCTTCAATATCTGAAAACAGCCACCTTCACAACAAACTCTAAAGCAATCCAATTTCCTAGACTTGCTCTAGAATGTGATGCTCAAGGTGTGCCCTGGAAAGGTCATTTTTCTTTTTATGTGTGTGAGTGCTTTGCCTACATGTGTGTATGTGCACCTCATGGGTGCTCCTAGAGGCCAGAAGAGGGAATTGGGTCCCCTGAGTCTGGAGTTGCAGACCACTTTGAGCCTCATGTGGGTGCTGGAAACTGAACCTGTGTCCCCTCCAAGAGCAACAAGTGCTTTTAACACAGCACTTGTAATAGAGCCATCCCTCCATCCTCACAAGGTGCCTGTAGACCAGACATGTGAATATCACCTGGTAGGCGTGCCAGTTTTCAAACCCAGAGCCGTGGCCGCCAATGAGAAGTCAGGAGGTTGAACCTGACAGTCTGTGTTCTCAGATCCCTCTGAGAGATTCTCATCTGCGTTCTAAGTTTCAAGAGTCATGGGAAAGGCTTCAGAATGTTCTGCAAAGCCTGAAAAAAAAATCAGGAGCCCTAATTTTTAGCCCTAAACCCTAATCCTAGATTCATGTCTAACAAAACCCAAGAAGACATAATCCCATCCTATCACAGAATCCCACTTTGAATAGCACAGCTCTGAACTCATGGTTCCCTAAAAAGTCCACAGGACTCTGGAGAGAGCAAAAACTGGCTCAACCTGCCAGTGCCAGCCTTAAACGACTTGAATGAGAGAACTTGAAGGACAGGACCAGGCTGCCAGCACTTTTCAAAAGCTCCTCACACAATGCTAACACACAGCTAAGAACAACCTCTCCACGGGTCTTCAGCTCCCCCAGCCCACCGACATCCTCCTTTTCTGGAAGCACCCTAAGCCCCTTCTGCCCTTAAGAGATGGTTCCAATGATCTCAGCTGTTTACTCTCAGGACCTCTCATCAGTTTAGTGAGATTTGTAACAACAGTTGTTTTCCATCCCTTCTTGGATTCACATCTGAAGACAGTGTTATTTGGGGATTACTGCTAGGGACGGTGTCAGTGATGATTCTGCCAGTAAGGAGAACTTGCCTCCATGAAAGTCACATACCCTCCAAGAAAGCACATTCCCTGGCTGAGGAGGAGACACACAGCTGCTCTGACATTCTCAGTGTCATGGCAGGTCCCTTCCAGGCAGCTTCAACAATGGCCAAGTTGTTGCTAAACCCATTAACCTACGTCAACACAGTTACTGAGATGGTACCGAGGGGCAGGAGACACGGCATGGTAGCATAAGACATTCTCAGAGCAACTGTTTGAGGAGCTGGTCTCCCAATATACAAAACCATTGTGCTAACTTTAAAGAAGTCTTGAGGAGGAATGTGGGTAGGTGATAATATTGACCAAAACATTTATAGACCCAGTGGCTAATGTCTTAAAACTCAAGGGTGTTTTTTTTCCCTGAAATGGCATGTACTATTGACAGCTCATCAAACAAAAGGAAGCAGAAAGAACGGAAAATGCATATTCATGTGTAATAACAGAGTAAAAAGATACTGTAGGAGCAAATATTGATAGACAAACATTTTCCTGGAGAAAGTGGTATGTATATTTTAGCTTCATAAAAATACACTTGAAAGACGAAAAAACTTTTTTTCCATTTTGGCTTCATTAGAACAACAAGAGGCTTTGTGTCTCCCATCAAAGCACACCCAGATCCTTTTGTCATGTCTGAGAAACTATTGATTCCTCTATTAAATTGTGCTATATGGAAAAATCTTGACAAGAGCAATATCATTTATTAGACTAACAAATACGTTAGTTGAACCAGCTTTGGCGACTTCTAAAATCCATTATACAACTGCAGCTCTTTCTCAGAGACCAGGATGTATTACAGAGACCAATTCTCAGGACACAGTATGACTAATTTACTGGCACATTCCAAGAGACCATTATATTTTAAGAAGTATAGAAAAATTATAACTTCAGCTTTGGAGAAAATCACTAACAGCTGATGCGTCTGTACTGAAAAGCTCGACAAGGCAGGTCTACAGCTCCGAGTATTTCCACACTCAGCGTTTTCAGGCGCTGAAGGGGGAACATGAAGGAAATACAAACAACGGGATGCATGGGAAACCTGAGCTACTTTTGAGATGATTAACAGGTATGGGGTCATCAAACCCTCACTCCGGCTCTGTCTGTTCATACTGGGCTTTCCACACAGCCTACGACTCCGCTCGTTACCTGTTTCATTTTTTTCTATGGACAATGAGCCCACAAGACCCCTTTTAAGTGCCAAATTAATACACCTTAATGTAATGGAAGTTTTGGCTTCTTTGTAAACCCAGTTATGTAAATATGTTTTTGTTTTAATCCCAAGTGTGAGATTTTAGTTTGAGCTTTAGTTTGTTCACAGCTGTTAATTGTCTCATGCAGGGGTGTGGCTTTTGCCAGCTGGTAACGGCCTGCCGTGTATGGCCCAGACAGGGGCAGTGTCTAGAGCTCTGGGGATATAAATATGAGAGCCCAAAAAGAGACGGTCTAGTTGCGGCCTGTGGTGTTGTCGTGTGGCATGCAGCAGTTTGGAGAGACCAGAGAGATGGACAGTGTGGCTGTGTGGAGCAGACAGAAGGAGAGAAACGCTTCAGGGCACAGCAGCTTGGAGGAGACTGTTGGCTGCATTTGCTGTTGATGGAGATTGGTACAACCCCCAAAGACCATAGAAACCTAAACAGCTGGGAGAAGTAATGTTGTCAGCATCCCCTCTCCCCATCAACCTTTTCTCTCCAACCTAGGGCTGGGTGATGGTGGAAATGAGGTAGAGGCACTTCTGAGTCACTTCTCTTTGTAGAGAACAGAGGCCCAGAAAGAAAATGAGCCTAACCCAACAAGACATGGGAACGCCATAGTGGAGCCCAGCTCCAGCTCCTGTGCTCCCTCCCCTCAGTGATGCAAACTCTGTTGTAAATCAGGCGAAAGGAATCACGCCTCATCTTAACCTAAAACCCTTCTATGGTAACCTCACCTTGAGACCTTGACTTTATTAAGAAGCTAATCTCCCCTCCACAGTCAACAAATGACACATGCTCAGTGCCCAGGGTCTTAACAAATAAATCTACCTGCTGCTGAACGTCCAGCCAGCTCCGCTGAACCCTGTGCTCAGATGGGGAGAGGTCGTCTTTGCACGAACTGACTTTTGAAGGGATTTAAGAAAGATTCTGAGGCCCCTTGGTAACCCCCAAGTGCTCAGCCGCTTGCCAGTCCTCTTAGCCTCCGGAATAAAGCTGACAAGATGGAGCAGCGTATTACCCTCCAGTGAACCCAGAAGAAGGAAGAAAACTCCAGTACCTTTGTCCACATCAAGACGAGAGGCTTGCCACCAAGCAGATCAGAGAATTGTGGCAATGTCAGCCTTGGCCAACATTCTTGGCTAGTGTAGCAGCTGCTGGTATCAAATAGAAGAAGAACCAGAAAGCAGGTAAGGGGCAGAATAAAGGGAAGAAGAAAAAAAAAAAAAAAACGAAAATGAAAAACCTAAGCAGGGAAAAAAAGAGTTGTGGTAGAGATTCCGAATGTTCACCCATTGGCAGTTCTCTTTGCCCTCCAGGCCATTGCGGCTCATGGAGGAATTTCTCTTCCAAGCCCTTGGGTAGGTCCAAGGTGGGCAGCAGTGATGTGAGTTTTTACTACAAGCCCCTTCATGACACCCTACCCAGAGCACGAAGAGCAGGGGCACTCGCCCCAGGAGGCGAACTGCATCAACACCTGGAGGACCTTTGTCCTGGAGTGTCAACCAGATCTCCAGACAATTTTGCTTCAGTAAGAAATAAATTCTGCTGTGTCAAGCCACTTAACCTTAGAGGGTATTTATCACTACAGTATACTCTGTCCTCTGCCCGTTGACAGATCGAGAGGTAGAAAATGAGAAGTGATTGAAAATGAGAAAGAATAGAAGCCAAGGAGATAGAGGGGAGAAAGAGGAGGAGGAGGAGGAGGAGGAGGAGGAGGAGGAGGAGGAGGAGGAGGAGGAGGACAAGAAGAGGCAACTATAATAACCCCTCATATAAACTGCCTTCTGCTAAAGTGACAGAGACATGTGCTCCATCACAACTCCCAGGGGAGAAGTCAGTCCCCAAGGGTCACAGCTTCACCCTGTGACGCGAGGGTGCACTCATTCCATTGACTCACACTTAACGCAATCCACACACATGCATTAACTACTTTACTTATTCGTTATCAAGCACCCACAAAATGCCAGACTTCCCAAAACAACAGAAGAGACCAAAACACAGGCAAAAACAGACCAAAAAATCCAGGCTGGATCCTACAAACTACTGTTTCCCCCACCATTAAATTGTCAGGAGCCCCTTCCAGCTGCACCTGGCAAATGGACAGAATGATTACAAACTCAGACACCAGACAGGGATGAGTTTGGGACAAAGCTCCGGAAGCTGCTTAGGCTGATTCTGCAGGGATCGGCTACTTGATCTTTATGTACTTTTCGATTGCTGCGATGAAATTACCTGACACCAATAAGTTTGTGGAACAGAGCTTTGCATGGCCTCTCAGCTTCAGAGATTCAGTCCCTCCTGAGAGTTTCTGTTCATCATTTAGCCCACTGAGCCCACAGTGGGCAGAGAGGTCCCATAGATAGAAGGGCAGGAGGCAGTGAGGTGGGACTTCCCTGCATGTCTCCTCTTGTTCTGTGCCCTTGTGCATGTGACAGTGCTTCCTCTATCTTCAGGGACAATCTTCCTCTTTAGTCAGTCCTACCCAGAAATGTTGTCACAGACACTCAAAGATGTGCCACACCAATGCAGGTGATCCAGTCAAAATAGCAGCAGAGACTACTTAGGTCAATTAATGAAATCAATTCCCTCATCTTCAACACAGTTAAGTGAGACATAATGACCTTTGTAGGCTTAGATTTTCCAAAAACCTACTTTAGGGTTCTTAAATGCTTCTATCTCCCTTCCAGCCCACTATCCAGAGGTAGGGGAGAAAGAAGGTTATTAGGAAAAGGGGATTGTGGACCTTTTTAGAGATAGTTCCTTGAGACAAATCCTCTCTTCGTTGTCCAAGTACCGACAGTCCAGTCAAATAGCCAACACAAAACAGCAACACACATCAGCAGCAACGACATGACTTCAGCAGAAACAGCAAGACTGCAACAAATCGGAACAAGTCAGCAATGGCCACAAGACCCAGCCGGAGTGTCACAGAAGGTCTCTGCTCTGGAGTGCTTTTCTCTCGTAAAGTGAAGTGTAGAAAATGAAGACCAGCGAGACCATGTGCACCTTATGAAGAGCAGTGGAGCAAAAGTGAAGTCTCCCTGACCTTGGGCTTCTACCATCCCTTCTCAGAGTACACACAGGCTGTTTAAAAACCACTCCCCTTGCACGAGACAGCTTCCAGCAAAACATCCCATGCCCTCTCACTTGTCCGTTTTCAGCTGATCAAGATCATGTGCCCTCTCATGAGTTTGTGTTCAACTGATGATGAACTAAAAACATTTCCACATCTCACATTTGGGACCAAAACAAACGAAAAAGACATAAAAGAAACCAAAACTTTCACTACAAACCTCCACACCCCTTCAAGCCCAATATAGTCTAGCAACCAATAGGCAGGCACCCGCTGCGCCTGGACTATGGCTTTCAATCCTTCCTTTCAGTCACTACAGGGAAGGCATTGTGCATGAGAACCACAACCCAGAGGGAAAGCTGGCAAAATGTTGAGCCCACACCCTTAGCCACAGTGCAGTAGCTATCACCATCAAACATGTCTTTTGCTGTGGCCAAGAGGAAATCAAATAGGGCGCTGGGGAGATGGTCCAGCAGGTAAAGGTGCCGAGCCTGATTTCCAGCTCCAGGAACCACAGAATGAAGGAGAAAACCAACACCTGCACGTTGACCTTTGACCTACACATGCTGCTGTGCCCCATGCACCTCCCCGCACACATAAATATGTAATAAAGAAAAAGTTAAGCTGCTTTAAATAACCATGTAAAAAAATAAAATAAAATATTCTTTTAATTTTTTAAAGAAATTTTAACTTGGGAGACAATGCAGCTGGGGTTTTATTTGGGGTTTTTATTTTTGTTTTTTTTAACTTTCTCTTGGAGATATCAACGTTACACCCCGTTAGATCCTAAGTGACCCTTAGAAAATGTTGAATAATTGTTTGTTTTGTTTTTTTAGTCTCTGCTTGGAAATAAAGCACCTTCATTTAAGATACTCCATGTTCCTGCTTCGTGTTCATCTTCTCACCTCATCTAGGCCACAGGAAAGACAACATGAGTTTCCTCTTTAAACCAGACCCGTCTTCCTCAGTCTCTGCAGCCCCTAGCACAGCTCACGGCCTTCCCTTGTCACCCTTGGATTGGCTGGGGGCTGGTAAGCGGCAGCCTGGTGTTCACCGGGGTCTCGGGATCCAGAGCGATCTGGCCTGAGGTGCAACTACCATCACTCTTCATTTCAGCCACTGTTGGTTACTCGTGCTCCTGTCTGTCCTTAGGGCTAAATAAGAAAACAAACCAACAAACAGGTACAGACATTTTCCTCTAGGTTTGTAATGGAACTCCGGGCTGACTGGGTATTTGGTGAATCTTGGAGATCTAACTTTTTAATTTAAAAGTTGTTCCGAAAGAGCACTTAAGTGGGAATTCTAAATAACTGCCTGCCAGTTCCAACTAGCATGCCTGGGAGCTCAACAACAAGGGAAGGGTATGCAGGAAGGAGACACCTTCCAACCGGTAACCTGGAGGCTGGGCCACGGGATGAAGGTGCAGCTGGATAACTTCTAACGGGGAGATGCCCCCGTTCTGCCTGTCTGGCATGATGTCTTCATAATGCTGCCGTGTGTACTGAGTATTTTACGAACAGAAGATCTCACGTAGACGGCAGTAGGTAAGCTTGTCTTGAACTCAAATGACCTGGCAAAAACATGAAGGATGCCCCTCCCCTCAGATCACCTTGGCAATCAGGGAGGGAGCAGCAGCTGATCTTGGTGGACTGAGCTGAGCCTCGGTGTTCAATGGTTTCTGCTTCTCCCTGTTGTTTGCTTGTTACCTTCCTGGATACTTTAGGCTCCTCAGTCAGTCTGTTTAATCCAGGTTGCTCAGCAACACAAGGAGACTACACGCAGGCTATCTGTGTCAAAAGCCTTTCTCAAACTCCTGACCTGGCAGCCCTCCTCTGCCTTGATCAGCTCCACCTAGCATTGCAACATTCACCAAAAGGCCACCCTCTGCCTGACACCCCACTCTCGAATTATGCCGCTGCTTATCTATGTGAAGATTCTGGGCTCTGACATCCAACAGTGCTTGAGATGCTGGGTCGATGTTACAGGCGGTGTGCCCAGTCCACTCTGCGCTATGTTCACACTCGCTGCCTACATCCCAGTGGCTCCCATGTGCCTCCTCTGCTCTGGTTTTGAAACATGTCCTTGTGAAGTTCACCTCTAGTGGGGTAAAGACACAGAATAAACAACACACGATACGCCAGATGTTGCCGGAGGAAAAGAAATAAAGTAGAGGGATTAGGGCGTGGCGTGGGTCCTTTTTTTTTTTTTTTTTTTTTTTTTGATACAGTGATCATGGAAATGTTTTTTTAAAAAGTGACATTTGGGCAAAGGCCAAAAAGAGGTAAAGCTGTAAGCCATGTACATATTTGTGGGAAGAGTGTTCCAGACAGACGAGTGAGTCAGGAGCCCTTGGGCGTAATGTGCTCAGAATGCGATGGGAAAGTTGAGCCAGTGTGGCTGGAACTGGATGTGCAAGGGAGGAGGGTGATGGGAGCAGCACCGTGAGCTAGCTGATAGGCTCAAGGTGACATAGTTGGATAATTGCTAGGTTACCCTGTGCAAGGCCTTGAAGGCCACAGGGGGACTTTGACATCTAATCCAAGTGGAAAGAGGAAGCAATGGAGAACTTACACATAGGATTGGTATGGTCTGAATTGCTTTTAAAAAACATTTGGTTGTGTCTACATGACATGTTCATGGGCATTTAAAGCCTCAGAACAAACCTATATGCATATCGTCTGATAAGGGGAGAAATAAAATGTAGCATATCCGTACAATGTTTTCCAGAAATGAAAAGGAATGAAAGCATGGCGACTTAATCCCTGTAATCCTGCAATTCCAGCACTCCAGAGAGGCGAAAGGACTGCCCAGAGTCCTTTATATTATGAAACAGCAGAGTTATCCTATAATAAGGAGACAAT
Organism: Meriones unguiculatus; assembly: GCF_030254825.1. NCBI lineage: Eukaryota > Metazoa > Chordata > Mammalia > Rodentia > Muridae > Meriones > Meriones unguiculatus. Next base: position 118,092,425 of record NC_083356.1, on the reverse strand, counting down.
GCCTCCTCCAGACATCACAGGCTACCAAATAAATGCCGCGTATGAGTTGCCTTCTTTCTAGTGGTTGGTCCTTACTGGACTCTCACAAATCTTGAAGGCTACTGCCATGCTCTTCAGAAGTTGGTAAGATCCCACTGCTGAAGATAGCACGCACCGTATCATAAAACATGGAGAAGTTGAACTGGTACCAAGCGGTACCAACCCGGAGGCCTCATCCACATTGGCTAGCTTTCACAGATCTGGAAGGGTCTAAGACTGCTACAGAGAGGAAAATCAGCAACAGTGTTACTAACCAAGCTTTGGGCAGAGCACAGGGAGTCTTATGGAAGAAGGGATGGATAGAAGGACTTGGAGGAGACAGGAGCCCCACAAGGAAATCAACAAAAATTCTGAGCCCAGGGCATCCTGTGGAGACTGATACACCATCCAAGGACCATGCATAGGGAGGACCTAGACCCCATACTCAGATGTAGCCAATTGGCAGCCCAGTCTCCAAGCAGGTTCCTCAGTAAGGGGAGCAGGGGCTGCCTCTGACATGAACTCGGTTTCCTGCTCTTTGATCACGTGTCCCTGGTGATGCTGCCTTGCCAGGCCACCGAGGAAGAGGATCCAGGCAGTCCTAATGAGGGTTGATAAGCTTGGGGCAGATGGCAGAGGAGGAGAACTCCTCCTCTCAGTGGATTAGGAGAAGGGGATGGTGGGGGAGGAAGAGGGAAGGTGGGACTGGGAGGAGTTGAGGGAGGGGGCTTCAATCGGAATATATAATGAATAAATTGTGAGAAAAAATTTAAATTTAAATTAAAAAATTTTTAAAACAATAAAAAGCCACAAAAAACAAATTAAGATATATCATACCATGTAGATACTATCCAATCATAAGAACAATGATGTGATTCCGTATTTACTAATATAAAAAGAAAATTAAGGCACGTTGTTAAATTTAAAAAATAATGAAGACACACTACTGAGATTTATTAGCTTAACACAAAAATTTAAGACCATAGCACCCAATATAACTCTGTTTGGAAAATAGAAAGTTATGTGTGCTGATTCTCAATTTTAAGAACATATTATGTGTGTGTGTGTGTGTGTGTGTGTGTGTGCTCATGTGCACACACGCTTGCTCACCTGTGCATTTATACACCATGGCACACCTGTGGGAGTCCAAGGACAATGTGAATAAGTTGGTTTGTTTGTTCCTGGAACAGCTGAAGTCAGGTTGTTCAGTTTGGCAGCCAGTGCCTTACCCACTGAGCCATCCCATCAGCTCTGGAGGAACAGGACCTAATGTCCTATAACACAGCTGGAGCTGGAGCTGACAACAGCTGTATTTCAAAAAAGCTCACAGGAGGGATTTCTAATTTTCCAAACACAAGGAAATTACAAGTGCTTGAAGAGGTAGATATGATCACTTGTGTGTGCCAAAATGTCACAAAATGTACCTTGTGAGTGTATCAGTTACGATGGAGTAATTAAGAATTTGATTTGAAACAATAATTATCGGTGATGTCTCAACAGCTGCAATTACTTTGCGTCGGCCACCAAAGCTTGACTGTCGATGGAGGGCGCACTTTGTCACATGCGCAGAACGCACCTTCTTCGCTGCCCTGCGTGGTGGGTTTAGGATTTTCAGGTCTCTGTGGTAAAGAGAAAGCATTCGCAACTGACAAGCAGCTCTTGAACCCTGAGGCCCGAGCCCGAAGAGGCATCCAGTTCCTCTTCACTTCAGGGACACTGTGACTCTGTGATGTCCCCATTGTAAAACTCTGACACAGCTGTGATCACAGGTGTCACAAAGCCTGCTTGTACCAGACAGCCAGGTCTTTGAACGGACTCTGAAAAATCCCTGTGTTCCTCTCTTCCAAGATCATACTTGTGTCTTCTCCTCCCACCCAGCCAGTGGGAGAACTGGACAGCCATCCTTCTATATCTATGAGAGGTGGATGGCAAGACCTGCTCCCCCCATAGATACTGAAATACATGATGCTTGAGTTGTCCACATAAAATTATATATTGGTATGTAACCTACCTACATCCTTTTGTAGGATGACTTCAAGCTATCCCTAGGAGACTTACTGTGTCTAACTCAGCATAAATACTATGTAAAATCATTGTTGTGCTAATTTTTTCAGAGAATAATAGAAAGAAGAAAATGTCTGTAGGTGTTCAATATAGATACAATTAAAAAATATTTGCAATCCTCAGTTGGCTGAATTCAAGAGGTGGGGCCATGAATACTGAAGATCAACATTTGATCTGTTTTCTGTTTCTAAAACTCTTAGGCTCTGTAGCATAAGCCCCTCCCTCTGTTTGACTACCTGTTCCCACCAAAGTAATACCCCAGGCTCCTTGGGGGGGTTCTATAGTTAAAGGAACGGTCACTGGCAATCAGTGACGCACTCGCCAGAAAAATTTCACAGCGAGCAGTTAGTGCGACACCCCAGCCCAGACCATTGTCTCCTCTGGAGTGGCTTCTGGAGGCTTCCTTGTAGCTGAGGCTCGGAAGGGAGCAAGAAGGACAGCTCTGGTTCCCAAGGCTCTCTTTGCATAAGTGATCTTTTTATCTAAAGCATTGCAGGAGCTTCGATGCCTGGGCACTGATTGCTGAGAGAGGCGGGATCCAACAGGGAGGGCTGAAACTGTGCCTGAAAACTATTTCAAACTGTGTTACAAGCCAGCCCTGCCCCACAGAAAAGGCCAGACTCCGCTTTCAACACGGTTCTTTAGTCTCTTCAAAGCTCTCAATTAAGACAAAACAATGCTTCTATAAAGCTCAGGAAAGATTATTGTGGACCAACAGCCGCCATGTGGTTAGAAACACAGGAAAGGCTCTCCGGATACTTGGTGTCTACATCTCTTCCTCCGCATCTCAAGTGTGATACCCAGAAAATGAAGCGGTGCATTAACTCGTGCTGTTCATTTTGTTTTCAAAATACCATTTATAAGAGAGAGACTATTCACTACAGAAATGTCTGAACAGTAGAGAAAGATCAGACTCTAGAATGCCGCACTCACTTTTCACTCTTTTGGTGCCTTATGGTGTGTTTTGTAGCATATGTTTTCTGGTTCTTGAAGACAGATTTCTGATTTTTTTTTTTTTTTTTTTTTTTTGCATAACATTGGTCTAAGGGCATTTCACAATGTAATGGATGTGACATCATTAACCCACAATAATGTCCCAGGAAATAGTTCTGAGACAAATAGCTTGTGTCTCTCGTGATGCACATTACATTCCCTCCTGAGGACAGCTTTCTAGGACTCACGAGAGAGGAGCCATTTCTGGTTTAAGTTAATTAAAACACTAAATAACAGCTAGAAATCCTTACTTAAATTCCTACAGTGTCCTTTTAGTGTATCCCACTATTAAATATATTATCAAATATTAATATAGTAGCAAAACATAACTTATGCCCTAACAAGGCCTTTCTGAGTTATTAATCCATATTTTATAACTCATAATCCTGTTAAACCTATCAAGTGTGACTACCCTTAAGAAATGAAGCTTGGGTTTTGTTTTGTTTTGTTTTTTTCTACTTTTCCTTTTTAAAAATTTCATTTCCCTGGATTTCTACAACACACATAACCCTGCTTTTACAACATTTCATAAATGTAAAAGGTTTTCGAGTAGCATGTGGTCTTCCCCTGCACAGTTTTAGAAAAAGCCACTATAGATTATAAACACTGTTTGTCCCTCCCTGCTTAGTCAAGACCACAGTAGATCAAGTTGAATTCCAGATTTTTTTTAAAACTATTTTAAGTAGATTTACCGAACTAAACGTATTTATAAAACCGTGTAATCATCTCTTTAGTCTTCCCCACGTGGTGGGCATGAACTTAAGGTAGTAAAGGAATAAAGCGCTCTTTCCAGAAGACAGAACTGGGATGCTGAGACAAACAATGCATGTTTAGTGCTTGGTTTTGTTTAAAGGCACTCCCTGGCTTAAAAAGAAAAAATAAATAAGATGGAACAATGTTCCAACCTTAATACATTCGGACCATCGTGGTTTTGACAAATAGCAAAGGAGCCTTAAAGGACTAAACCTCAGGCACAGAAAGTTTAGGAGCAAGAGTTGAGTTGGGCAAGAACTTTTTCTCTGGACAGGAGTAGAAGAAGATCATCTTAAAAATGATGCTGTGAGAGAAATAGGTAGTTCTATAGGAGGAGCAATTAAAATAAAAACATTCAGAGAAAGATGCACCCACAATGTGAGTGTTAGTCTCCCCCATGATTCCTGAAGCTACAGGGAAAATACGCCTGTTTCCAGAAACTCAGAGAAAGGAAGGCTTTGAGAACAAGGGACAGAGACTCTCCCGGCTACGCAGTCAAATGTACTCACTTCCCATTTGGTCCCTGTAAGGCGCACCAGGCTTAGATTAAGTGTACTGTGTAATGGGTGAGGCTTAGTTAAACAGTGCTCTTGCTGTGTACCTGAGCACTTCATCTTTATTTGTATCTCGTTCTACTCTGTCCCATTGTTTATACTTAAAATTAGATTTATTTTGTTTGCTCTTGTTGTAGCAGTATGTCTCTACAGAAAAAGTTGCCTTGTCTTGGTGTCTAATATAGCATCCTTGTATGCATGCCTAGTAGACACCTATAAGAATCTATAACCAAAAGCACCAGGTGTGGTGGCACTTACCAGATCTCAGGCCCAGGCCCACGGAGAGGAGATACACTAAAGCGTTATCATGACAAATGCAAATCTAGTC